>NC_136809.1:49931828-50397662 GCF_951216825.1 Electrona antarctica
CTGAAGTGATATGAATGAGTTTTCTCTTATCTTTTTCTTCTTCTCTTTCCACCTGAAATGTATATAGTTTTGCTTTACTGAAACAGTAAGCAAAAACAGAGCCCCTTCGTCCCATTGGTCCTCCTCGCGTTATAGAGAGCGGCATAAAAGGAATCAAACAAAGAAATATAGGGACAGACAGACAGACAGACAGACAGACAGACAGACGGGTCAATAGCATTATCACATGTCACTGCTGACACGTGGAGATTGTCAAGGCCTTAGCGTTGTGTTTTCAGGGAGCGAGGTCTCGCATCGTATACAAGTCTTCCTCCTATATATAATTTTGCAGTTCCTCCAATCCAATTACTGCAGTGGACACGCTGCGTTGTCGTGTGGATGTGTGCATGCACCACAGCATCCGTTAAAGTCCGTAACAGTGTCTTTTTTGCTTCTTTTTTTAAGGTGACGACTCGAGCGAGGTCCATGTCATATAGTGTAAAAGCAGTCTGTATAACTCGCACGCCTCAAATAGAAATAGAGGGCATGAAGAAGCTCCTTTCAAACCTTTACACACCCTGGTTGCCTCGTTCCATCCCCACGACGGGGTTCTCTCACTCCCACAGCAGTCCCTGGCATGCAGGCAGCAGTGAAAACACCCAGCCCAGGGCAGCGAGGCTCTCATAACAGCTCTATATATAAGCACATCCACGCCCCTCAGAAAGAGCGTTTCCAGGACTTACACAGGATCTTCTGGAAAGACCTCCGAAAGTCCTGGTTGAAAATGGTGTAGATGACGGGATTCAGGGAGCTGTTGCAGTAGCCGATCCAGAAGAAGAACTTGAACAGCGTCTCGGGGATCTCGCAGGGCTTCCGGCAGATCCCGTAGAGGCTGTAGGAGAAGAAGAACGGGAACCAGCAGAGGACGAACACGCCCATGACCACGGCGAGGACGAACGTGAAGCGCTTCTCCCGGGCGGCGGAGATCTTCTTCCGGTTGACCGTGCTCCGGCGGTGCTTCCGGCGCGACGTGAACATCTCCATGGACTTGGAGCTGGCGCGTGACTTCCTGCTGCTCGAGAACTTCGAGGAGGAGCTGCTGCTCTTCCGACTCGACTTCCCGTCCTTCTTGCCCTCGCGGCCGCCGCGCTTGCAGGAGGACGAGGCTTTCTTTTTGGGCTTCTCGTCGGAGGAGCTGCTGTCCTCGTAGTCGTCGTCGTGGTCGTGGTCGTGGTCGGCCGGGGCATGGTCGCCGTCGTCGGGCAGAGGAGAGCCTACCCCTTGTTGCCGACAGTGGCCGTTCTCGCCGTCCTGCTCCTTCACGCTCCCGCCTCCTCCTACTCCGGGCGACTTTAACGAGCCGCGGCCCGGCTCGGCTTGCTCCACGCCGTTCTCCGTGTTCTCTCTCTTCTTCGCCGACATGCTCCGGGTCCGAGTCTTTGCCACCTGGTATATCCGGATGTAGACCAGGATCATGATGACGCACGGCGCGAAGAAGGAGCCGATGCTGGAGTAGAGGATGTACCAGGTGTCGTCGTTCAGCATGCACTGGGGCGTGATCTCGTCGATGGTCCTGTCCATGGTGAAGAGCGGCGGGAAGGAGATGACAAAGGAGATGAGCCACACCACCACTATCATCCCTTTGACCCGCTTCGGCGTCCTCTTCAGGTTGTACTCCAGCGCCTGCGTCACCGACCAGTACCGGTCCAGGCTGATGGCGCACAGGTGGACGATGGACGAGGTGCAGAAGAGGACGTCCAGCGCCAAGTAGATGTCGCACCAAACTTTGCCGAAGAACCAGTAGCCCATGAGTTCGTTCGCCAACGAGAAGGGCATGACGAGCGTGGCCACCAGGATGTCGGCGCTGGCCAGGGAGACCAGGAAAAGGTTCTGGGGCGGCTTCAGCGCTCTGCTCGTTAAAACGGCGATGACGACCAAGACGTTCCCCACGATGGTGAACAGAATGATGAAGCCCACCAGCACAGCCAGACCCCAGATGGCGAGCTGGGAATAGGGTCTGGGAGAGGTGGTGGCGTTGGAGGCGATGCCTGCAGCTGTCTCCGTTCCATCTCCGAAGCTGGAGTTACTTAAGAAATCCATGTTTAACCATACACTTAAACTTATAGCCAAGTTATGGCTTTTTACAATGTCAAGTGAGTAAGGGGGAAAAAAATATTCTATATTGCGACATTAAACTCGCAGTTTTTAGGATGGTCGTCCGAAAAAATAAAAATCTACAACGGTCCCCTCTCTCTCCTCACCTGTCATCTTCTTCCATATAACCAGCATGTCCGTCGCTGCCCTGCACGAACGAGACAAAAATCAGAAGAATTGGAAAATCTCAAAATAAGGCTTTGATGTTTTTTCCTTTAAAAGACATTATTTCCGAAACGTTTGTATAGAGCCAGTCAGTCATGAGTCGCCCTGTCGCCGTATACTCTTCTAGGATTCCCATTTAGAAAGCGATGAGCGCCCTCCGCGGCGCGCCGTGTGTCCTCTCTCCATCTCATCCCGACTGCGCCGTGCATCTCTCCAGCGCAACTCCCACCCGCTCCCCCGCTGCGTCCTGCTGCTGTGTGTGTGTGTGTGTGTGTGTGTGTGTGTGTGCGCGCTACAGCCCTGGCACCACAATCAACCACGTGCTTTTCACATTAAAAAACTATCAGCCCGTCCCCGCTCCGCCCCTATGAAGAAGAGACGAGATGTATAGGCTCATATTGGAGGAGGAGAGGCAGAAAAAGAGGGAAAAAGTGTCTGGAAAGAAAGTGCGAAATAAAATTATTTTAAAACAGTGTGACCGTGCGCCGTTTACATCCGTATACCCCAACACATTGTTTGTTGTTGTTGTGACCGGTGGGTTGTTGAACTTGTTATTGACTATGTGTCGATATCACAATATAGGTTATTGTATATCTGTAGCCTAATAAATACAGTTAAATGCAAAAGGACGAGTCTGATTTATGATCCGAGAGCCGCTTTGTCTGTCCAGGTCTTGTAAGGCGTCCATCCATAACACATCCAACCTCGATCGTCCGCATCCAGATCCACATTAAAGTAAACCTCAGATGAATTAATATGTCCGTATAGCTAGGAATGATCAACGCGGTGTGTAGTGTAGCCAGTGTTGTCCAAGTCCAAGGAGAGAGTGAGTGCGTGCGCTCCGCTCTGCGGCTGCCATACACATGTATGCGCACGGACAGAGCTGAGCGCGCACACTGGGGGTCAGTATTGTTACAGAATGCCTCGGGAAAGGTTGGCACAGAAACGTCATATCAACGTTCCATTAAAACATCAGTAATTTATCTCATACGATTGATTGATTCAAGTCAAGTCAACATGTATTTGAAGTGCATTTAAAAACAGCAAGAGAAAAAAAAAATATGCTACACATTGCACAAAATATAATCATAATTTATTGCGCAAAACATGCATAATACACATGGAGGATTAAAACAGACAAGAGGAGAGGGCAGCAAATACAATACAAAGCCTGCATCAGGTAAAACCTTAACCCATTTAGACCTGAGGCAGATTCTTCTAAATCCTAACAGTTTTCTGAAAAACCTATATATGTTTCTATATATGTCAGTGGTTCTCAATCTTTTTCATGTCAAGGACCCCTGGAATTATCTGTATTTGGCCGCGGACCCCCATCTAAAAATATGTAGTTCCAGGGAGGGGCCCCCCAGAAGCAAAGATTTTAGTTATAAAAACGGATCTGAAAGAATATATATTCAAAGATTTTTCACCACATTTTCAAGATAAAAAAGCAGATCTACAAGCTCATGGCACAGCACTCGGTGCCGCGCTATGAGCTTGTAGATCTGCTATTTTTCAATAGCTAAAGTATAACATAATGCCTAAAACACCAAAGGGGTTCCTAAACAGTGTCCAAACATTTCTCCAAGGTAAGGAGAAATGGGTAAGGAAGCTGCTGATTGATTGATTAATTGATTGATTGACACCCCCCCCCTGACCCCAATGGAAACAAGCTCTTGGGTATAAATCCTCTTAGCAGACTATGTATTGAACTGTACTTTCCTGTGCTTTTTTCGGTTTTCAAAAAATTGATTGATTGATTGATTGATTGATTGGTTGATTATTGATTGATCGATCGATGCTATTTGCTTCCTGACTGATGACATCCGTAGGATGTATAGAAGCCAACAGCGTCATGTCATGCAGTATAGCTGACCTTCATGGCAGTGAAACATGTTCACTTTTAACTGTAGCCATTGTCATTGTCATTGTTGTTGTGTCAGTGTGATGATTAATAATAAGATTATACAGAAACATTATTCTCGGGTCATGGAATCGTAGTCTCTATGCTGACTCTCTGTCACCTTGTAAATCCTCCACCTTTGTTTGCGATATCAAGGCAAGCTGTTTCCAGGCAGGGAGAACAGCAGTGTGTATGTGTTTGTTTCTTTAAAGCTTCAGGGCTGATAGTGATTAATGACTACAGTACAACCGTTCAGGGTTTCATATACCGGACTTCCCTTTATCAGAGCCAACAAAATGCTGCTCTGCCGGGATGCATGTGCTCTGTTTATGACTTACAGCACAGGGTTATCAAACATGAGACACTGAAAGTGGTGTCGTATTTCTTTGTATAGGATTGTGCCTGCCTGATGTGCACGCACGCACACACCCACGCACACACAGTGACACACACACCTGGACACGTACAGCTCGCGGTGCTTCATCTCTGTGTCTTGTAATGTTTTCTTGTCTCAATTTGCCTACATGCTATACTCTCATTTTGCTGTTTGTCTTTCTCTCTCTCTCCCTCCTAATTTCTTCTCTCTCTCTCTCTCTCTCTCTCTCTCTCTCTCTTCCTGATGCAAGTGCTTATTGGCATGGAAGCTCAGAGCAATGTTCTTCTCGTCATTCTGACTTGCTTAGTCGTGATCTGCCTCTCGATCTATCATCGGGCTCAGTTGCTGTCTTTAGTGGGAGGCTCGGTGAAATGATGCTGCAGCTTCGTTGCCATTATGGTTAAATTGAAATAAATCCCAACTCAGTCAATCCAAAAGGAGTTAGGGGGAAAAGTTTGCCTTTGCCCATCCTCTTTCTATCCAATTCCATCACTCTATGAGACCCCGCAGGCTTGTAAAACCCTGTCTCCTCCTTGGTGTATATACCTTGGCGTATACACCCCGGTATTAAGTTGCTGAACCGGTGCATTTATTGACTGTGTCTCCCAGCTAAGTACCCACCATTAATCAGAGAGCTCTCATGCATACTGAATCAAAGAGCGCTGTGCGCCGCCACCACAAACGCTCAAGTCCAAATTGATCCCCATCAAGTCTTATGAGGTGGAATGAGGAATGAGGAGGACTCAGTGGTTGTTTCCGCCCAGCACTGTAAAATTCATTTCACCAGGGGCGGCCATGTGGCAAAGGAGGTAGAGCAGATCCCTGGGTCGGCGGTTCCAATCCCGGCTCCTCCTCCTGTCCACATGTCGAAGTGTCCTTGGGCAAGACACTGAACCCCACATTGCCTCCAATGAGTCGGTCGGTGTGAGCTCGCCACCATTGGTGTGTGAATGTGGGAAGTGAGTCGACTGTTCGCCGCGTCACCTCCCAATGTATGAATAAATTAACCATTGTAAAGCGCTTTGAGCACTTGGAAAAGCACTATAAAAATGCAATTCATAAAAATGCAATTCATTGCATTGACTTAAGTACTGTACTTAAGAAAACTTTTTAGGTATTTGTACATTACTTGGGTATTTGTAGATTTAGATTATTCAGCCCTATATACATTTCAGCCATTTGATAGCCGATCTACAAGCTCACAATGGGTCGTGATGGTTGCAACACATTGTGAGCTTGTAGATCTGCTATATATTCAAAAGAGGAGCGACGTTATACTCTGGCTGACTTGAAGGCAGATATGGGACTCAGCCTGAGGTTACAGAGATGTTGATGACAGGGGTGAAGGAGGGGAGCAGATCAGGTGTGATGGTCTGGAAGATTGGAGACAGGATGGGCTCAAGAGGACAGGTGGTATAGATCTAGTGGAGGTTTGGGGACCTCGTCTGGGGATAGAGGAG
Organism: Electrona antarctica; assembly: GCF_951216825.1. Lineage (NCBI taxonomy): Eukaryota > Metazoa > Chordata > Actinopteri > Myctophiformes > Myctophidae > Electrona > Electrona antarctica. The sequence goes on from NC_136809.1 coordinate 49,937,866, forward strand.
AGAAGGAGGACATGCATGGTATGTTGGGGTTAGTTTAGGGTGAGTCAGACGCTTCTTTATGGGGAAGGGGGGAAAGTAGCTGCTGATATCATCAACCTTCTTCTCGAAGTATAGGTGACAAAAGAGAGGGATACAGGTTGAGTGGTGGGAGGGGGTTTAAGGAGGGAGGAGAAAGTGGAGAAGAGCTTCCTTGGATTAGAGGTACAGGATTGTTTTAGCAGTGGATAGTGAGAGGGACTCGGGAGAAGGCAGAGGTCATCTGGTAGCTTTGTCTTGCACCACTTCCTTTCGGCTGGTGTTCGTTCAGATCGGAGGGTTTCAGATAACCAGGGATCGGAGCCGGTGGACATGAGCGAGCTGGCTGGGTGAAAGAGGACAGTGTTGGTCAGTGTTGGTCAAATACATTTTGAATTCCGGACTTTTTACTTTATTTATATATTGCAGTATTGATACTTTTACTTAAGTAAAACATTTGAGTACTTTTTTCCACCACTGCACTGCACTTGTACTGTATGCATCTGGAAAGAGACAGACATGTATGTACTGTTATGTGTATGTACAGTATTGTGATGTATTTTATTAAGTATTGTTCAGTGTGAGAGAGGACCTCAGTGGACATAAGTCTTCGGACTCTACTGTGAAATCCTTGAATCGCTGATTATAATGTTTTATTATGATTGCTTTTCTAAATAAATCAAATAAAAACTCTCTCTCTCTCTCTCTCTCTAACGCATGCGCGCCACACGCATGCATCACGCAATTTCTTCTTCCTCTCACTCCAACACTCTTGCCGTTTCCATGGCTGTCCAAATTGAGCCCATGGTAGAACGAACCCCACAGGCCAGTGAGTGTGGATGGTTTCTTAAGTTGATTTCTAACAAACAAACAAACCCTTATTATGTGATCGTTAAGCCCTGTGTCCCGGGGCCACGGCTCTGTGGCTGTAATTGAAGCACCCAGTGACCGATGTGGGCTATTATACCAAAGGCCCTTTCTGCTTTCCGACACTCACTGTATTCTGTCCCTTTCAAAGGAAATAAGACGTTTGATGCTATAGCCCTTGGGGATACCACACCACACGTTGCTGTCAAGCAGACGAGACGTGTTGGCTATAAGCCTATACCTGTATGTATCCCCCTGGACTGGATCAAGGCTTTGGATTCTTCTACAGTACACCGTCAGGAACTTAAACGCATCACACATGGACCGTTTTGAAGCGCTTTGAGTGAGCCCTCTCATCAGGGACGCGCGCACATAGACATGAAAGGGGGCTTCAGCCCCTTGCCTTTTTACCCGCCTGTAAAACTGCCCTTTCCAGACCACAAATGCAGCATTTATTTACTACATGGTGAAAGAAATGCAAATGCCACTCCTTTCCATGCCATGTATATCCCGGAGGGCAGCATTCAGGAGAATTGCTTATTTTCTGAACTGAAGTCTCCTGAACTTGAACGCAGCATTTTGCGTTTAACTAATTTGTTTAGAAATCCATGCATTTCGTTACACCTGCATCTCCACTAGCGAAAGAGTGCTGGGTTGCGCCCCGAAAATAGCTGATCTACAAGCTCTCAACACGTCGCAGCGCGAGCTTGTAGATCAGCTATTTTCGCTATTTTTGTCCAAAAGTGCACTCTTACGGGATTTCAGCCCCCGCCTCTCTACCGTACTGCTCTCATCTGCATATAGAAAAGCACTAAGTGCAATCCATTGTTATTATTATAGCATGTAACAGCAGCGATGGAAGATGTATACTCACATGTTTTACTGAGGTAAAAGTATCAATACTGCAATGTACTGTATACTCAAAAAGTATCCTTGTTGTGCAGAATGGTCGCATTTCGCAAGTTCAAAATGTATAGAAAATCTATTGGAAAATATAGCCAAACTACAAGCTCACAATGCGTCGCGATGCAAGGAATTGTACGCTTGTAGATCAGCTATTTTCACTACTACATTTCCCCCCCTAATAATTAGAAAACAAATGTAGTAGTGAAAATAGAATTTGGAATTATGGCATTTCTTTGATTTTTCTTTGATTTCTTCATGAAATGACTGAAAAAAATATATAAATTTTAGTTTTTAATTCATGAAAAGCTTAGCTTTTTGGGCAATATTTGTTTGAAAATGTTTTAAAGAAGGAGGAGAGACCCGCACACCGCCACTTGCTGGTTCAAGAGTCGTAGCAACGTTTCGGCCTTCTTCAGGCATTGAAAATGTTTTGAAATAATCACAAACAAAACAAAATATATAGGAAACGAAAACTATTCGCGACCCATAAACAAACATGGCCCACAAATGGGTCCCGACCCACTGTTTGGGGGAACAGACAGTGGACTGTATAGTACACACTCTGTGGTTTCATACACCAGGGGTTCTCAACCCGTGGGTCGCGACCCCTCGGGGGGTCGCCAAATTATTTTAGGCGGTCCCCAAATTATTTTCCAAAAAAAACAAAAAAAAAAGATTCTTTTTTAAATTTTATTTTCACGATTTTTCAAAAATAGCAGACCTACAAGCTCGTAGCGCGCCACTCGGTGGCGCGCTATGAGCTTGTAGATCTGCTATTTTTCAATAGCTAAATTATAACAATGCTTAAAACACCAAAAGGGGTTCCCGCCCAAAATGGTTTAAGGTTATTGTAGCAGTCAATTTATATTGCGGGTCGGGAGGGGGCGGGGCGGGGGTCCCGAGACATTGCCAAAGCATTTCCGGGGGTCCCCGGCCAAAAACGTTGAGAACCCCTGTCATACACAAGGGCACGACCCTGGCACCAGCTCCTAAATTGATGGCATGTGGTATCCAGGACTGAGCTCGCTGCCTCAAGGCCAAACTGGAAGAATAATAGAAGGTGCTATAGGATCGAATGCTGCAGCGAGAGGAATGCAATATGATTTACCTTTGACAGATGCTGAACATACTTAACCCATTCAGGACGGGAACCCCTTTTGGGTGTTTGAAGCATGTTATACTTAAGCTATTGAAAAATAGCAGATCTACAAGCTCGTAGCGCGGCACAGAGTGCCGCGTTACGAGCTTGTAGATCTGCTATTTTTTTTAAATCGTGAAAACAGCGGACATTTTTAATTCAAATCTTTGCTTCTGGTAAAGTCCCTGAAACAACATATTTTGAGATGGGGTGTCCGCGCGGCCAATTACATATATTTTTTGGGGTCCTTGACATGAAATACAACCGATATAGAATCATAGGTTTTTCCAGAAAACTGTCATGCTTTAGAAGACATTTTGTATAATCTGATCTCAGTCCTAGAGGAGTTAATAGTACCCGAGGCATACTTTCTGGTTTCTATATCGCAGGAGCACGGTCAGCGTTGTGTGGCTCATTGAATTCCAATACTGCGTGTGGCCACTCCAGGCTTGCAGCACTCCGGGCATTAAACTTAATCATTTCACAATCAAGTCCTCATAAAAGCTGACATATATGGTGCAAGGACCGTCCACGGGCTTCTATACATCATGGTCGTAAAACTCTCATCTGCCTTGTTATTGCCTTGTAAATAAATACACAACGACGTTCGCGTTGACATACGTACATGGCATCTGTAATATGGTCCATCGTGTCAAATCAGCGGCGTTGCCATTAACGAGTGCCAGTAGCGATTAGCCTCGGCCCAGGCCTTACTCATCTGCGAAGACGAAGAGAAAAGCCTGGTCACGACCTATAAGGCAGAGAATGTATCGGCGGAAGTGTCGGGCCGGAACATCCGCCAGATGTATCTCCCCCGGATACATCTGTTTGTTTCATTCACGGAGAATGTAAACTAATTTATAAAACGTAATTTCCTTGAGCCTTACTCCTGCCAAAGTCCCGCTACTTCCACCGCCCCAAAAAATGATACACTCTTGCCCAGCCTGAGTAGCGATCCTGTAACCATACGGCTGAAGTGGATAACGTATAACTATAGTACCAAAAGTTTTCAAATTATTGTAGTGTAGTAAAAGTACAATATATGTCTCTGAGATGTAGTGGATTAGAAGTAAAGGTATACTGCAAATTGTAAAAACTGCGGCGGTTTAAAAGGCCGTCGCGAGGAGCTAAACATGAGAGTTAAAAGGACACTTGTATGACGCGCACGCAATGAATTCAGGTCCACTCCAGCTGTACGTTTTGACCATTTATTCACTCACCACACGTACAGGTTACAATAGTTCCCAGGCTTTAGCTACCGGTATATAAAACATGGATGTAAAGGTGAAGGTGCGGTCAACAGAAATTGTCTTCTCCCACGCTCACCCCCTCTCTCTGTCCAACTTCCATTACTCTAGTGACAAGTAAAGGCCATGATATCAGTGTGGCAGCGCCCCAGACCCAGTGAACACACTCGTCCCCTCTCTCTGTCCAACTTCCATTACTCTAGTGACAAGTAAACGCCATGATATCAGGGTGGCAGCGCCCCAGACCCAGTGAACACGCTCGTCCCCTCTCTCTGTCCAACTTCCATTACTCTAGTGACAAGTAAACGCCATGATATCAGTGTGGCAGCGCCCCAGACCCAGTGAACACGCTCGTCCCCTCTCTCTGTCCAACTTCCATTACTCTAGTGACAGGTAAACGCCATGATATCAGTGTGGCAGCGCCCCAGACCCAGTGAACACGCTCGTCCCCTCTCTCTGTCCAACTTCCATTACTCTAGTGACAAGTAAACGCCATGATATCAGTGTGGCAGCGCCCCAGACCCAGTGAACACGCTCGTCCCCTCTCTCTGTCCAACTTCCATTACTCTAGTGACAGGTAAACGCCATGATATCAGTGTGGCAGCGCCCCAGACCCAGTGAACACGCTCGTCCCCTCTCTCTGTCCAACTTCCATTACTCTAGTGACAAGTAAACGCCATGATATCAGTGTGGCAGCGCCCCAGACCCAGTGAACACGCCCACCACCTGTGCAGTGCCATTAAAGTCAATTGTACTATATATACATGAGACTAAAGGCATACAAGTCGCACTATGGCTCCAATGATTAAAAGTGAGTCATTTTTACACCCACATTCGGGGAAAAAATATGCAGTTAAAGGTAGGATTTCATGCAAAACAAAATTTGTGGTATACCTTTTGAAATGCCCGTGCGGCCTGTGTTATGTGGGAAAAACTATCAGGGAAATTAAAACCAGGTTCTCAGAACATAACAGTTCCATTCGGAATAATGATGAGAAATCTTCTGTTGCAAGACATTTTAATGCTGTGGGTCATGCAGTCAGCACTTTGAGGTTCCAGGGGATTGAAGTCGTGAACCCCTTAAAAAGAGGGGGTGATAGGGACAGAGCGTTACTCCAGAGGGAGGCCTATTGGATTCATACACTCCAGACAGAGCATCCCAAAGGTCTCAATGAGGAGCTTTTATTGGGCTGCTTCCTTTAGAGTTTAGCCTTAGTCGGCCACATTGGCGTACACAATTGGACAATTTCAAATTCTAATTACCTTAGGGTTTATAAGTTCTATAATGAGAACTGAGATGAGTGATCTGGATTCCAAAGGTCTTCCTCCTTATTCATATTTAAGGTTTTCTAGTAATATTTTCTATTTATCTATTGTCTTTATATATATTTTTTTAATGGGTTTAAAATATATCATTGTCTGTTCAGTCCATTAGCTTTCCAGGCACTTTAGGGGCCGGCCCCACATTCATTATGATAGCTCATTGTGATGTATTCTTATGTTACTATTTATTCTATTGCACTTACATGATATTTATCCTGTCTTGGTACCATAAATAGAGACTTCTTATTGATACTGTGTAAGATGATAACGGTTGACACCTGTGTTCAATTACTGTTGATTCTATCTCATACCCATCTTGTCACAAACAGGCCGAAACGCGTCAGTTTTTCAGTCTCAGAGGTAAATAAAATCATGTAAAAGGACATACAATGAGTGCTGGCATTCTTCATCTCTACGCACTATGGCTCCTACACTACACTCTAGTCTATTGTACTTACAGTATAATTGAGTAGGCTAGATGTATTTTTGATAGATTCCACCACTGGCTATATTGACAGTGATGAACGACACAAGCAGCGTTGCCAGATGGTGTGGGAGAAACAAGCAACCAGGTCCATGAAACCAAGCCCAAAAGAAGCCTGATAGGCTATTCGAAAATAGCCGATCTACAAGCTCACAGCGTGTCGCATTGCGACGCGCTGTGAGCTTGTAGATCGGCTATTTTCAAAACGATCATGGAGAAAAGTGTGACAAAAATGTGGAATATTCTTTGGAACATTTTAACAACAACACAGATCTTGTATGGAGGTTCCTGGCACAAAATATGTTTAGATGTAGGATCGTTAGTTGGACAAATACATTAATCTGGAGGTCCTTCCTTGATATGGAGATGTGTAAGAATCATTGGTTTAAACCTGTGTTGTTTTTAGTTTTAGTCATAGTCTCATGAATGGTTTTCATTTAGTTTTAGTCACCTGAAATGTCTAGTTTTAGTCGACTAAATGTCATAAGATTTTAGTCGATTACATAGTTGATTTAGTCGACTAAAATGTATTTTGGCGGACCTTGACGCCGTCGTAATGACTGATTTTACACTTGCTGAAGATAGCCGATCTACAAGCTCACAACGCGTCACAACGCGTCACAGAGCGACGCGTTGTGAACTTGTAGATCAGCGATTTTCAGCATGCAACCAAGGCTGTGAGGGGGAGGGGCGCACGACTGCGCCCCTCCCCCTCACACAACACAATGTTGGGTCAAACCATGTGACCTCCATTGGAAATGCATTGGGCCGCTGGGCGGCCATGACACAACACCCAACGAGCACAGAGAATTGCATTAACCGTGTGAGTGCACCCCAAGTGTGAAATTAGTCTAGTAGCCAGCCCATAGTAACCTGACTCCGCCAGATGGGGCAGCAGAGAGTACACTGGGTTCCCCCCTCCTGCTCCCATCTGGGAACTCTCAGGCAGACTTGATGCCCGGCCACAAAACGGCCTGGCCAATCAGCAGCTGGTGGAGTCAGGTTAAGCCCATAGAGCCCCATTGTGAACCCGGACATGTTGAGTACACCAAGGTTTTATGTTAGAAATGTTTAGTATGGGTCCCCAGCATGTAGAAACTGCCGGATGCTAAATTGCATATGTTGAGCAATTTTCATAATTGGCATAATATGTGACCATACCAATTACAACCTATAGAAGGCAAAATATTCAAAATTTCATCATGCTTTATGTAGCATGTCAAACTAGGGGGTTTTCATGATGCTGAATCCATTCCAAGCATTAGTTTTGCAAAAAAAAACACTCATTGGGCTAAAAACGGCCAATGCCGTCATCACAAATTGATGATGTCAGCACATTTGGGCATGGCCGTTTTAAGCCCAATGAGTGTTTTTTTGCAAAACTAATGCTTGGAATGGATTCAGCATTATGAAAACCCCCTAGTTTGACACATCACATGCTAGATAAAGCATGATGAAATTTGGAATATTTTGCCTTATATATATAGGTTGTTAATGGTATGGTCACATATTATGCCAATTATGAAAATTGCTCAACATATGCAAGTTAGCATCCGGCAGTTTCTACATGCTGGGGACCCATACTAAACATTTCTAACATAAAACCTTGGTGTACTCAACATGTCCGGGTTCACTTTTTGGCTATAGGCTAAATGACTCATACTGGATCTCTTGTCCACTAGTCCCTTCCTAGCATTTTAGTCTAGTTTTTATCTGTTGACGAAATTGTCAATACATTTAGTCTTAGTTTTAGTCATCATAGCTTAGTTTTCATTTAGTTTCCATTTAGTTTTAGTCAGTGAAAAAAGGTAGTCGACTGACATTTTTCGCCTTAGTTTTAGTCGACAAAAACAACACTGGTTTAAACAACATTAGGAAACAAGCCCAAATAAGCGACTACGCTTTAGAAACAAGCCCAAAAAAACGCAACCCGCAACAACTACCAATAATATTTACAAGCGACCCGAGGTCGCTTATAATAAGTGGACATGGCAACACTGGACACAATTGCACCATACAGCTCAGAACAAATTGTTCAAGGGAGTTACATCCAGCCCATGGGGGCGGTTTCCTCCGTAAGTAAAGCCCCACAGCACTTTGTTCTGCTTCTTATCCAGCAGCGTGCTCATATCCCAACATCCCATGACAAATTACCCTGTAAGAAAACCAACAAAAATACAATCATTGATTTGGACGTTTGCTGTCATGGGTCCCCCAAAGTATATGATGTTCTATATTGTTTTTGTTTTGTTATCAAATGCAATCACAGTGAAGAACTATATATACCATGACACCATTTTGATTGATATAGTAGTTGTGCGTGCGTGCGTGCGTGCGTGCGTGCGTGCGTGCGTGCGTGCGTGCGTGTGTGCGTGCGTGCGTGCATGCTTGCGTGAGTGCGAGTAGTGCGTGCGGTATTCTTTCCAGTGTTGCCTTTCTTTGGCTGTTCTCTCTCAAAGAACTATATGTACTGTCATTTTCCTTCATTCTTGTACTTAATATAATATATGTGCTTACAGTCAATGCTGGAGCGATGATGCAGCCAAAGGGAGTCAAGCATCCCCTACTTCTATCTTGAGCCTAACTTAAAGTGCAAGACCCTGCTATACTCTATATTCTTGAGAATCTGTTATTTTCAAGAAGTATGGTTGTACGATGATATATTATATGAGCGTACTCCCTCCCAATAGTTAAACATTGTTTAACTCCCTGGTTGTTTAACTCCCATAGCACTCTTGACCATCGCTGTTCAGGAAAAGCTATGTTTCTATGTCAGTCGTTCTTCGATTTTTAAAAAATAGCAGACCTACAAGCTCGTAGCACGCCACTCGGTGGCGCGCTATGAGCTTGTAGATCTGCTATTTTTCAATAGCTAAATTATAACATAATGCTAACACCAAAAGGGGTTCCCGCCCAAAATGGGTTAAGGGCCTTTCAAACGTGAAGCGATTTAACGCAGACCTGTTTTTTTTCTGTAGGCTACGCGCGGAGAAGTCGAGGTGGCGACAACGCAAGCATATTTACGTGGGCGCTGTCCCGTGAAATTGTCACGCACGTGCTCGTTTCGGGGGCACGCCCGCGACTCACCAGACCTGGATAGCTTTTTTTTTACGCTTGCGTTGTCGCGCCCCTCATGAGTATAGACCATAGAGCAGACCTGTCGTTGATCCAGGCGACAACGTCTGCGTTCATCGCTGCCTGTTTGAAAGGGCCTTTAGGCATAGCGGGCATTAAGCAACTAGTCGACTAGTTTACTAGTCGACTAGTAAATCCACTAGTCGACCTTGATGGTACTAGTCGACTAGTTGATAAGATTTTGTAGGCCTCAATATCAGGTAGATTATAGTCATAGTCACCAATGTACACAGTTTTTAAATGTACAAATATTATTTAAAAAAAAAAAAAAAAAAAAAACCTTTATTTTGTATTTATTTTTTTAAACATAAAAGGTGGTTTAACAACTAGTCGACTAGTAAACTAGGCAACTAGTCAACTAGTAAAAATGACTAGAAGTGAATGCCCTACAAGTTCATTAATTTGTATGGCAAACAGTGAAACAACTGTAGCTCATCTACAAGCTTACAACACTTCGCGTTATGATGAATTGTGAGCTTGTAGATCTGCTATTTTTGCATAATGTTCACATATTTTTGGTTAATACTCGCCTAGTTTTGCTGAACGTTTTGCCCATCAAAATAGAGCGGCTATAGGGTTCATGTGGTTAATGGAGTTAATCTGTGGAAATGAAGATTTGCTGATTTTAAAGTGCTCCATTTGTCTTTCTTGATCGTGTCCTTCCACTTCAGCAAACTTCAATAACTCACTCTGTTTTCTTTCGCATTTGCAGAAGCACCAGTTTGCAGAAGTATAGTGCCTCCGAAGGGAAATGGTTCTTTAGTGAAAGGGGTATACACTCTGAGAAACTGCTTTTTATTATTCTCAATGTCACAGTTCCAGCAAATCTATTACAGCATATACGACTGCAAATATCCATTTTCTTGATTTGTTCTTCTGTATAACCTTGCAGGCCATTGAGAATGTACTGATAAGGCTCAGGCAGGTCACGGGGACAGACTCTTGGAGTGCTAAGGTTTTCTTTGTATACGTGCAATTACACAAACAAACGAGCTCACCTTCACTTCATTCTTATATTGAACAATAATTTGCTAGGGCATATTACTGGGGCGGCGGTGGCTCAGGGGTAGAGTGGCTGGATGGCAACCGCAAGGTTGCCAGTTCGAACCCGGGCTCCCCAGAGTTAGTGTCGAAGTGTCCTTGAGCAAGACTCCTGATGCATTGCTCCTGATGTGCTGGTTGGTGCCTTGCATGGTTTCCGCCACCATCTGTGTATGAATGTGTGTGTGAATGGGTGAATGTAATGCACAATCTATGTAAAGCGCCTATGTAAAGGCACAATATAAATGCACCGACCATTTACCATTTTACCATAATTTCACCTTAGATACATGTCTTGCCACTTAGATACATGTCTTTCACTGTAGCATGCTGCAAGACCTGCATTACCATGACTACACGTATACAGTGCATACGTCATGTCCTATTATGAGCAAATCGTCCCTTAATTGCAGAACCGCGGAAAGTTTAGAATGCTTGGCGGCCCCAGTCCGTTTTCATTTTTCACTGCATCAGTGGATGTTGCAATCACCTGAACAACAGTACTATAATTATGTTGCGCTATGACAAAGAAAAAAGAGAAACAAATAAAATGTAACGCTGTGTACCTAATGAAATTCCAGCGGTCAGCTGTGTTGTTGTCGGTGGGGCAAACGGTTCTCGAGTTACGTGCATTACAACCGTACACACACACGCAGGCATGCACGCACGCAGACAGACACTCAGACAGAGACGTGGCGCATTTATAGATGGTATAGGATGGGGACCACCTGGAACTCCCACAAGGACCACTGGTGGTCCCCGGACCTGGTTGAGAACCACTGGTCTATACAGTATTGATTTAGCTCAGCATTAAACAAGTTAACTCAGTATGGATTTTACTGATAGCCTGCCGTACCCTAGCTACAAGTAGCACCACAGGGACGCTGCCAGATTTCACCTTAACCCACTTAGACCTGCTAGAAATGTCTTCTAAATCCTAACAGTTTTATGAAAAAACCACATTGTTATATCAGTGGTGCTCAGGGCCGGATCTACAAAAGCTCCACATAAAATTTCCCTGCTAATCCGAATGAAATAAATGGTGTCTAAAAAGATTGGTGTTTTATTGTTGGTGAGAAGGCAGTGGCCGGGAATAGGCCAATATAACGACATAAAACCACCCCAAAACGGCCCAAAACAACCCAAAATGTTGTTTGCGCGTACGTGTTCATGTGTTCATGTTTTCACAACAATAAATAAATACACAGCAGATCTAGACTATACATGCCATACAGTACACCATAATGGTTAAAGTGGTTAAAAAAAATCTAAAATGGCACAGTTGGCTTTTATTTCCCGGTTTTAAGGGGTTAACAATTAATGTGACTGTATAAAAACGAATCTAATTACATTCCCGGAGATTTGTATCGCTGCAGTTGTTGTTATTTCAGCATTATATCCAGACTGCATAAACCACCGTGAAAATAACACTAACTCTCCAGATAGCAGCTAGCCCATTTAATGGTCGAGTTCATCATTCTAAGAGCCACCCTTAATCACTCTGGACCTCCCTCACCTGTGTATTATTTGTGAAGTGCCATTCACTGTCCAGTGTCCATCAGAGCACCAGCTGGGCCTAAAGGCCCCTACACACACTGTAGGAGTTTTAAAGTTGTCGGCGAGTCATCAGATCGTTGTGCATTTCACACTGCAGGAGTATTTTTTTTGTAATCGGCTGTCATTATATCTTTGTGGCTTTCACACTAAACGATTGATCGCCGACCAGAGATCACACACTGCAAGAGTTCACCAAGATGCGATCCAGACCCGATACATAACCTATAGTCTACATGATCAGATCATTTGTTTTTTATTCCAAATCATTTTGACATGCACGTGTAGGATGCGTGATACAAGCGCGAGACCCACACAGGGCGCATCTCTCTCTCTCTGTCTCTCTGTCTCTCTGTCTCTCGTGCACGCCACACACACAGGGATAGCCTAGCCAGGCTACACAGGGCGACATGTTTGTGATAGCAGCGCTATAGCGAGACAGGACGTTATAATCTTGAGTTTCATTAAATAACTCTGTCTCGCGCGCGCACGCGCACACACACACACACACACACACACACACACACACACACACACACACACACACACACACACACACACACACACCGCACGAAAGGTTTGCTCAATATAGGCTACCAATATGTACGACACAGGGATTTACCGACGGAATGAGGTTATATATCTTATCATCTGATCATCTATCGATACAGTCGACATACAGACAGACAGACAGATAGACAGCAGCGCTGCGAGCAGTGTGCTCTCATTGGCTGTAATACAGGCCTTATTGGGGCGCAGTCGCAACCCAGTTCATATAATACTGTATGATATCCAGTCGGCGAAAGAGTCAAATATCAAACGTGCTAGATATTCAGAAATGGTCGGGGAGGCGTCGGCGAGCGCTTTTATCGGCACTGGATCTTCTTGCAGCTCCTTTCACACACAGCGAGCAAAACCTCGCCGATCAAAGCCCGATCTTGAGTCAGATCGGGGGTTTTGTCGGCGAGCGCCAAAAATGCTCCCCGACAACATAATCGGAGCAAATAACGGGCAGTGTGTGATGGATAATTTTGAATTATTGTAGATCTGTTATTTTGTGGGATTTGGTTACATGTTCCCAATAACTTTATATCTTCAGGCCCTGTGTGCCACTGAGTTTACATCTCACTCTTCCCCAGCTGGCGGGTAGATAAATAATTGTTTTCTCCTGTTTGCCACCAACACCCAGTGTGTCTGTGGAAAACAGCATGTTATTCGACCTTGCTACAGTGCCAGAGCAGACAAGTTGTCTCCTAGTTACGTTAGCTGGTTGTCAGTAACCAGTTATAAACTACATCTACACTTAAAAGAACTACGATTCCCTTTGGTCACACTTCCTGGATTCCCGGAAGTGTGATTTGCCACGTCTCAGCGGTGGCCGAACGGATAGCGGCGCGGTCTAGATACCGGAAGGTTCCCAGTTCGAACCAGCCGTCCGACACGTTAAAATTACCACCGCTGAAATGCCCTTGAACAAGGCATCAACCACTACGATGAAATGTGTTCTATGAGCAGGGCCTGGCTGGAAACAAGTTCTTGAGCTTAGCCCAGATACCCTGGGTAAATATAGATTTCATTTCATTTCATTTCTCCCAAGTAGGCCTCCCGGCAATAGGTGTCGCCATAATTCACTTTTTGTCTACCCTCTGAACTCAAATTGAATACTTCCCGTGTCAGAGATTGTTTTGATTTCATGTAGTATAAAATATGGTCACTGATGATGTGTCAGTGAGAGATCTTTTTAACGCTGTACGGACCTGCCATTTCTCTCCCGATGTAATTGGTAATATATATCAAATGGAAAATCCTTATAGCTCTGGCGTGTGGACTTCTTCCTTCGTGTCTGTGTCAAACTCATTCTAAGGTATTCTGGTATACTCTGATACTTGTACTCTGCCTAATTCTCTCATTTTAGTATTGTAGTTTTCCTCTAAAGTATTTATCCTTAAAAGGTATTAATATAGAATTACAGTTTAACATTATAACATTAAAGATAAAGTTAATATTCCCTTGCTTTAATAAGGTTTTACAGTCCTTCTGACTTGAGTACTTTTACTCGATTACATTCTTCCAATTCTCCTCAGTCTCCTCCGGAGTCAAGACGATTTATTAGATTCAAAGGTTATCTTAATAGTTTATGGCTCTTCATGCCGAAAGGGTCTCAGTATGTCCACTTTAACCACTTAGTTCTTAAAGCAGCAATGTTGCTGCGTCATAATTCGGACACTATGGTATTGGGCTTTTCATATTCATATTGGTAAATATGTATCATTAAATACATAACAAAATGGCCTTTCTCGCCATCTTTCCAACAGTGTGTACGAGCCATTACTGACAAATCTCTTGGCAACCCGTCCTGGGCACTGGGATCAATGGGAACCTGTTGATGCATAGCACCCCAGTCAATGATTAACACACACTCAGGTGTTGCATCCCAGTGGGTTCCATTGTGACAAATGACAGGCTGTGAAGTGTCAATTAGAAAACGCAGCCACTGATTGGCTGCATTGACTCAGGGATGAGAAAATTAAAAATCACACCCGTGTGAAGTGAGAGGCGCTCTTGTCGTCGTACATCATCCAATGAAAAATGAATATACTTCTTCATGAATTAATTTGTCAACTTATGTTATTATCTTTTAACCATGATGATACAATGTTAAAAAAACATATCTTTTCATCATGATCATGTACAGTAAGATGACAACTGAATGTATGTGATTGGTTAGCTGATTTGCTCGTCTACATATGATGTATTGATTGATTGAAAAATGTATTAACAGTTTGCAGAATTACAGTACATTTCAAGCACAAACTCAATACAAAGGCTGTTAACTGTGAGTGGACGACCCAATTAAGCATTACACTTGTTTCCAATAGGGTCCACAATGTTCAATTCATCAAAAACATTTAGAGACGTACAAATAGACACTTCTATATAGACAAAGGACAGAAAAGGAATTCATCATAAAGGAGGTAAAAAGGGAAAAGAAACATATACAGTGAGGGAAAAAAGGGGTGGGCGGTGGGGGGGATTCACGTTCAGCTCCGTTCATTTGTTTGTTTTTCTTGGAGGAGCTGCGTTGGGTCCCCAAGTCGGCTCCGTGGCCGTACCTTGAGTTGGCTGTGTGGCCGTGACCATGTAAACTTTCCTTTCATTGTCAATGGCATGTAATGTTTGGCGTGTAAATGGCGTGTAATGTTTCCAAAACAGTGGGTCGGGACCCAATTTTGGGTCAAAGACCATTTTTGTATGGTTCACGACTAAAAATCTCATTTCCTTTTCCTACATAAAAAATCACACCCGTGTGAACTGAGTGGTGTAATGTCTTATATAGACTGATCAGCTGTGGTCTGACATAATGTCTGACGTAATGAAATCACACCCGTGTGAACTGGGTGACCATAGCAACCATGCTCATTTTTTGGTACGAACAGACAGACAGACAAACAGACAGACACGTAAACTAACAAAGCCAGTTGTAGGAGTGGTTTACACCACTCAAAAATATATAGGCTAAGATTATTATTGTTTGTAATATATGTATGATTTTTAAAACAAACAAAGCAACAAATCTAAGAATGAAATGCCATGAATAAAAAAAAATACAAGCGTTGTGCGCTTGTAGATCTGCTATTTTCCCTAGTTTGGGCCCCGGGCAAGCGTCTAATCTCTCCCAAGGCTTTTGGGCCTTGACCTGAAAGCCACTGGGTTAAATGATCTTCAAAAATAAGTAAATGCCATGAATAAAATAAAATAAATACAAGCGGTGTGCGCTTGTAGATCTGCTATTTTCACTAGTTTGGGCCCCGGGCCTGCCGTACCCTAGCTACAAGTAGCACCACAGGGACGCTGCCAGATTTCACCTTAACCCACTTAGACCTGCTAGAAATGTCTTCTAAATCCTAACAGTTTTATGAAATAAACCACATTGTTATATCAGTGGTGCTCAGGGCCGGATCTACAAAAGCTCCACAGAAAATGTCCCTGCTAATCCGAATGAAATAAATGGTGTCTAAAAAGATTAGTGTTTTATTGTTGGTGAGAAGGCAGCGACCGGGAATAGGCCAATATAACGACATAAAACCACCCCAAAACGGCCCAAAACAACCCAAAATGTTGTTTGTGCGTAAAGCAAAGCAAAGCAAAGTTCTTTGTTTACCCAGGGTGAATGGACTAAGCTTGAGATGCTTGTTTACAGCCAGACCCTGCTCATAGAACATTTCATGGTAGGGGTTCAATGCCTTGCTCAAGGGCACTTCAGCGGTGGTAATTTTAACGTGCCGGTCCGGGGATTCGAACTGGCGACCTTCCGATAACAAGACCGCTCCGCAAACCGTTCGGCCACCGCTGCGTACGCGTTCATGTGAAGGGGGCCCTTTGAGCTTCAGTGCCCAGGGGCCCTCAGAGGTGTTAATCCGGCCCTGGTGGTCCTTTTTATGTCAAGGACATAATTGTCTGTATGTGTGCCTCCATCTCAAAATATTTTTGTTCGGCAGGAACCCCCAGAAGCAAAGATTTGAGTTCAAAATGTTTGCTTTAAAAATATATACTCAAAGATTTGCACACGTTTTCACAACAATAAATAAATACACAGCAGATCTAGACTATACATGTCAAAGTACACCATAATGGTTAAAGTGGTTAAAATCTAAAATGGCACAGTTGGCTTTTCCCGGTTTTAATGGGTTAACAAATGTGACTGTATAAAGACTAATCTAATTACATTCCCGGAGATTTGTATCGCTGCAGTTGTTGTTATTTCAGCATTATATCCAGACTGCATAAACCACCGTGAAAATAACACTAACTCTCCAGATAGCAGCTAGCCCATTTAATGGTCGAGTTCATCATTCTAAGAGCCACCCTTAATCACCCTCCCTCACCTGTGTATTATTCGTGAAGTGCCATTCACTGTCCAGTGTCCATCAGAGCACCAGCTGGGCCTAAAGGCCCCTACACACACTGTAGGAGTTTTAAAGTTGTCGGCGAGTCCTCAGATCGTTGTGCATTTCACACTGCAGGAGTATTTATTTTTAAATTGGCTGTCATTATATCTTTGTGGCATTATATCTTTGTGTCATGATATCCAGTCGGCGACAGAGTCAAATATCAAACGTGCTAGATATTCAGAAATGGTCGGGGAGGCGTCGGCGAGCGCTTTTATCGGCGCTGGATCTTCTCGCAGCTCCTTTCACACACAGGGAGCAAAACCTCGCCGATCAAAGCCCGATCTTGAGTCAGATCGGGGGTTTTGTCGGCGAGCGCCAAAAATGCTCCCCGACAGCATAATCGGAGCAAATATCGGGCAGTGTGTACGAGCCATTACTGACGAATCTCTTGGCAACCCGTCCTGGGCACTGGGATCAATGGGAACCTGTTGATGCATAGCACCCCAGTCAATGATTAACACACACTCAGGTGTTGCATCCCAGTGGGTTCCATTGTGACAAATGACAGGCTGTGAAGTGTCAATTAGAAAACGCAGCCACTGATTGGCTGCATTGACTCAGGGATGAGAAAATTAAAAATCACACCCGTGTGAAGTGAGGGGCGCTCTTGTCGTCGTACATCATCCAATGACAAATGAATAAACTTCTTCATGAATTAATTTGTCAACTTATGTTATTATCTTTTAACCATGATGATACAATGTTAAAAAAACATATCTTTTCATCATGATCATGTACAGTAAGATGACAACTGAATGTATGTGATTGGTTAGCTGATTTGCTCGTCTACATATGATGTATTGATTGATTGAAAAATGTATTAACAGTTTGCAGAATTACAGTACATTTCAAGCACAAACTCAATACAAAGGCTGTTAACTGTGAGTGGACGACCCAATTAAGCGTTACACTTGTTTCCAATAGGGTCCACAATGTTCAATTCATCAAAAACATTTAGAGATGTACAAATAGACACTTCTATATAGACAAAGGACAGAACAGGAATTCATCATAAAGGAGGTAAAAAGGGAAAAGAAACATATACAGTGAGGGAAAAAAGGGGTGGGCGGTGGGGGGGATTCACGTTCAGCTCCGTTCATTTGTTTGTTTTTCTTGGAGGAGCTGCGTTGGGTCCCCAAGTCGGCTCCGTGGCCGTACCTTGAGTTGGCTGTGTGGCCGTGACCATGTAAACTTTCCTTTCATTGTCAATGGCATGTAATGTTTGGCGTGTAAATGGCGTGTAATGTTTCCAAAACAGTGGGTCGGGACCCAATTTTGGGTCAAAGACCATTTTTGTATGGTTCACGACTAAAAATCTCATTTCCTTTTCCTACATAAAAAATCACACCCGTGTGAACTGAGTGGTGTAATGTCTTATATAGACTGATCAGCTGTGGTCTGACATAATGTCTGACGTAATGAAATCACACCCGTGTGAACTGGGTGACCATAGCAACCATGCTCATTTTTTGGTACGAACAGACAGACAGACAAACAGACAGACACGTAAACTAACAAAGCCAGTTGTAGGAGTGGTTTACACCACTCAAAAATATATAGGCTAAGATTATTATTGTTTTCAATATATGTATGATTTTTAAAACAAACAAAGCAACAAATCTAAGAATGAAATGCCATGAATTTAAAAAAATACAAGCGTTGTGCGCTTGTAGATCTGCTATTTTCCCTAGTTTGGGCCCCGGGCAAGCGTCTAATCTCTCCCAAGGCTTTTGGGCCTTGACCTGAAAGCCACTGGGTTAAATGATCTTCAAAAAGAAGTAAATGCCATGAATAAAATAAAATAAATACAAGCGGTGTGCGCTTGTAGATCTGCTATTTTCACTAGTTTGGGCCCCGGGCCTGCCGTACCCTAGCTACAAGTAGCACCACAGGGACGCTGCCAGATTTCACCTTAACCCACTTAGACCTGCTAGAAATGTCTTCTAAATCCTAACAGTTTTATGAAAGAAACCACATTGTTATATCAGTGGTGCTCAGGGCCGGATCTACAAAAGCTCCACAGAAAATGTCCCTGCTAATCCGAATGAAATAAATGGTGTCTAAAAAGATTAGTGTTTTATTGTTGGTGAGAAGGCAGCGACCGGGAATAGGCCAATATAACGACATAAAACCACCCCAAAACGGCCCAAAACAACCCAAAATGTTGTTTGTGCGTAAAGCAAAGCAAAGTTCTTTGTTTACCCAGGGTGAATGGACTAAGCTTGAGATGCTTGTTTACAGCCAGACCCTGCTCATAGAACATTTCATGGTAGGGGTTCAATGCCTTGCTCAAGGGCACTTCAGCGGTGGTAATTTTAACGTGCTGGTCCGGGGATTCGAACTGGCGACCTTCCGATAACAAGACCGCTCCGCAAACCGTTCGGCCACCGCTGCGTACGCGTTCATGTGAAGGGGGCCCTTCGAGCTTCAGTGCCCAGGGGCCCTCAGAGGTGTTAATCCGGCCCTGGTGGTCCTTTTTATGTCAAGGACATAATTGTCTGTATGTGTGCCTCCATCTCAAAATATTTTTGTTCGGCAGGAACCCCCAGAAGCAAAGATTTGAGTTCAAAATGTTTGCTTTAAAAATAAATAAATACACAGCAGATCTAGACTATACATGCCAAAGTACACCATAATGGTTAAAGTGGTTAAAATCTAAAACGGCACAGTTGGCTTTTCCCGGTTTTAATGGCTTAACAAATGTGACTGTATAAAGACTAATCTAATTACATTCCCGGAGATTTGTATCGCTGCAGTTGTTGTTATTTCAGCATTATATCCAGACTGCATAAACCACCGTGAAAATAACACTAACTCTCCAGATAGCAGCTAGCCCATTTAATGGTCGAGTTCATCATTCTAAGAGCCACCCTTAATCACCCTCCCTCACCTGTGTATTATTCGTGAAGTGCCATTCACTGTCCAGTGTCCATCAGAGCACCAGCTGGGCCTACTGACAAATCTCTTGGCAACCCGTCCTGGGCACTTAACTGGGATCAATGGGAACCTGTTGATGCATAGCACCCCAGTCACTGATTAACACACACTCAGGTGTTGCATCCCAGTGGGTTCCATTGTGACAAATGATGTGAAGTGGCTGTGAAGTGTCAATTAGAAAATGCAGCCACTGATTGGCTGCATTGACTCAGGGATGAGAAAATTTAAAATCACACCTGTGTGAAGTGAGGGGCGCTCTTGTCGTCATACATCATCCAATGAAAAATGAATATAGTTCTTCATGAATTAATTTGTCAACTTATGTTATTATCTTTTAACCATGATGATACAATGTTTTAAAAAAAAACGTATATTTTCATCATGAACATGTAAGATGACAACTGAATGTATGTGATTGGTTAGCTGATTTGCTCGTCTACATATGACGTAGACTTTCCTTTCATTGTCAATGGCATGTAATGTTTACGTCAAATTTACGTCATATTTCAGGCACATATGAGAAGTGACGGGACGAAAGGCTAGTGCCCCCCCAAAAATATGAATTCAGTATACTGTCAAATCTCTGAATTAACACTTACACTTACACAAAATTATAGAATTCTCTGAAGGTAATAATATTTTCCATTTTGGACGGTTGGTTTAAATCACTGTTTCCAAAACAGTGGGTCGGGACCCAATTTTGGGTCAAATACCATTTTTGTATGGTTCAAGACTCGAGTAAAAATCCCATTTCCTTTTCCTACATAAAAAATATATAGGCTATAAGATTATTATTGTTTTAAATATATGTATGATTTTTAAAACAAACAAAGCGACAAATCTAAGAATTAAATGCCATGAAAAAAATATATATATAAGTGTTGTGCGCTTGTAGATCTGCTATTTTCACTAGTTTGGGCCCCGGGCAAGCGTCTAATCTCTCCCAAGGCCTTAGGGCCTTGACCTGAAAGCCACTGGGTTAAATGATCTTCAACTGTACTTGATTCATGTCTTCTATTGTAGAGAGAGAGAGAGAGAGAGAGAGAGAGAGAGAGAGAGAGTTGGAGAATACATAACCGTCAAAACTTAGGTCCTTACCCTCCATCAACCTCTTTTGATGTCTGTGCAGTGTTGAGCCAGCCAAGGTTAACCATGTCAATCAGCAAGCCAAGGAACAAGTCAATTTGTGTGACAGGCTGGCATCATTTCACTGATGTGGGTGGGTCGGATGACTGTTGGATCCAATTATTATGGGACTACTGTACATTGTAATTCCCCCCTTTCAAGGTTGTCTGGCTCCATCTTAACCTATTATCTCTCCCTTCCCTCTCCGGGGTGCGCACGCTTATCCGACATACCATAGGACCGACATGCGGAAAACGACCGGATTAAGGTTGGCGAACATGCGTTAAGGTTGGCGACCGGATTAAGATTGGCAAACGTGCGTTAAGGTTGGCGACCGGATTAAGATTGGCAAACGTGCGTTAAGGTTGGCGAACATGCGTTAAGGTTACCGAACATGCGTTGAGGTTGGCGAACATGCGTTAAGGTTATCGAACATGCGTTAAGGTTGGCGAACATGCGTTAAGGTTATCGAACATGCGTTAAGTTTGGCGAACATGCGTTAAGGTTTTCGAACATGCGTTAAGGTTGGCGAACATGCGTTAAGGTTATCGAACATGCGTTAAGGTTGGCGAACATGCGTTAAGGTTGGCGAACATGCGTTAAGGTTAGCGAACATGCGTTGAGGTTGGCGACCGGATTAAGGTTGGCGAACATGCGTTAAGGTTGGCGAACATGCGTTAAGGTTGGCGAACATGCGTTAAGGTTGGTGAACATGCGCTGCTCCGTGCTTGCGGTTATGGTTGGGTTATAGTGCAGGTAGGTCAGTCACCACAACACCTCAGTGAGTTCAGTTAGCAACTTAGCACGGCTGCTACAGGCTTATCACTTTTTACTGCATGGGAGGACTAACTGACTCACAGTCTAATTCTGACATTGACTCTGCTGATGCAGAAAAAAGCACAAAAACAACTGGAAAATACCATGGAGGAAGGGACAAAGGGTGGAAGAAAGAAAGAAAGAGACAGAGACACCACAGCAAATGGTTAACAACAGACATTTATTTTACATTTGTATGGTAGAGTACTATGTTAATATGTAATCTAACAATTTGGGTGGTTGTATTTTGTCTCATGTCAAAGGTCATGTACAGGATCTGACACAAATGTTGACCCCATGGTCAAGATTCAATTTCTCCCCTGAGCAAGCAGGCAGGCTCCATTAACCAATGAAGAAAGACCTGAGGCCGATTCCACAACTGCCTTTTAAATAAGTAGTTCTCACACTTTCAAGATTTTTCAAAATGATTTTTAATGATAAATGTTTGTTTACAACTGATTTGGCTTCATACAGTAAGTTAGTGTCACAATTTGCATGCACATATTACCAGTAAGATGCCCTGCTGAGGGCGAGAAGAGACCTTGAGGTCGCGTGCACGCATCTGCCTGGGCGAGCGCATGGGGGGTCAGATCAACATATGGAATGAATTCTGTACTGGCCATATATGGAGTGTGTCTTGAGTGTACAGGGTTTGATGAGGTCAGATCAACATATGGAATGTCAGAACAGGAAGGACGGGTGGGGTAGGATCAACATATGGAATGTCAGAACAGGTCAGCTCCCATTATGGAGATCTAAGGGTTTGAGGTCAGATGCAGAGTTGCTGGAAGGCTCATATGCAGATCTAGGTGATGATCCAGTCTTCTCCATGTATGGTTATCCAGGGTTAGCTGAGCTCAGTGTCATGATCTTCATATATGGAGATGGCCATTATGGTGGTGTGACGTGTCACGACTCACGAGATATGGAGATCTATGGGTCTTCATGATGACACGTGATGTCACGAGGCGTGACCATAGGGCATCGGTGGGTGACGGACGGACGGACGGACGGACGGACGGACGGGAAAGATGCACGTTTTCATAGTAATTAAATGCGACCTATGGTTGCAAAAAGAAGCCTCTCCAGCTGCAGGCTGACACATAACTACTTCATCCTGTATATGTTTCACATTTCAATAGCTTGCTTTTTCTCTTGCTACTCGACAGACCAGCTTGTAAAGCATGAAACTGCTTGTGTCATTCTAATCAAAGCCAGCCAGCCAAGCAGACCTGCATTCTGAGAATTCTCCTGACTTCTTTACTTTTCTCTTCACATTCGTTGTCATGGCAGATGGCACAACTTATTTTGGATTTTGTACACAGTTGAGTGAATTCAACCCACACAGGAACTCAAAACTCACACAGAGATCCCATTTCTGCAATAAAAATGTAAATGTGATCTTGATAAGAAGGAGGGGGGAAAAAGCATTCTAATGCAAGGCTCAGTGCTCATATTTTGGTTTTCCGATTTGATTTGATTTAATTAGATGTCATACAGGAAAAAAACAAGTTACATCATGTTCATCGAGATAGCGACAAGGATACAAACACAAGAAAGTCTTTCGACTTATTTCCATTGTGGTCCTTTTTGTCTGAGACAAACAACATTGCAACAAAATACATACAGGCAATACAAAATACATACAGGCAATACAAAATACATACAGGCAATACGAAATACATACAGGCAATACAAAATACATATATGCAAATGATGCGATAACTGTATACAATCAAGTGTTACACAGAATGACATTATTAATAGAAGTGCAACATACTATTCTGCAACATTTTCTAAAAAGCCAATGCTTTGACCATTGTCTTAAAAAGAAGATGGATGCTGATGCTCTTTATGTTCAGGGCTAAGCCGAGTTCCAGCTTATAGGCTACTGCTTCTCCAAAACTATAAAGTGTTGTTGTGTCGGTGTTGTCATATCTTATATCTTAATAACAAGCTCTGGCCATTATAGGCGCTTAACAGAGACACTCAAAACAAACTGCAGGGAAAACAGGAGAGTGCATGGGGGATGGATGAGGCTGGAATGGTGGTCAAAGGGGCAGGCGGGGGAGGAGAGTGCAGGTTACTGAGAGTTGGTCATGAGGGCTAAATGGTAAATGGTGCATTTATATAGCGCCTTTATCCAAGGCGCTTTACATAGATTGTGCATTACATTCACCCATTCACACACTCATTCATACACCGATTGCGGCGGAAGCCATGCAAGGCACCAACCAGCACATCGGGAGCAATTTGGGGTTCAGTGTCTTGCCCAAGGACACTTCGACATGTAGACAGGAGGAGCCGGGATTCGAACCGCCGACCCATGGATCATTGGACGACCTGCTCTACCTCTTGAGCCACAGTCGCCCCACAAATGGAATCCAGTGTTTACCGCGACGGGGTGTTTAAAAACATAATCATGTGTTTATGTTTGACACATACTGCATAGACGCGTCGTCACCATGGGAACCAAAAATGGATGGGAACCCGTCGCCGACGGCTGTTTGCTTAACGATTTTGACAGCTACGGCGATTGCGTCATAGCCGCCGTACTTCTGCGTATAGCGGAGCCGTCCTGAAAACTGTCGTTTTCCCTAATGAGACACAGGGAGGCTGGGTGGTGGTGGTGGGCGTGGCAGGTATCCACCAGTATATCCTCCTATAACTGCAGCACATGGCCAAGTTGTGTCCGTTGGAAGCGCCATATAGTGTTGATTTCATCGACTAAAACTATGACGAAAAATGTTCGTCGACGACCTTTTTTTTTCCGCTGACAAAATCGAAATAAAGCTATGATGACTAAAACTATAAGACTAAATAGTCAACAAATAGACTACATTGTGGACGGACTAGTGGAGGAAACATCTACTAGAACTTGGGTGGAACGGGTGTGAATTGCGCTCTGCAGATCCAGCTCACAAGGTGTCGCGCTGAAATTAACACAAAGTCCCAATAATAGGAACACCCGGCCGGACTGACAGCACAGCAGTACGTGTGCTGCTTTCACTGCTGTGGCACACTGTGTATGGGGTTCATCGCAATAGAGGATGTAACTTTCCTGCAGAGAAATTCAACACCGCCACAGGCTATGATGATGATGGTCCAGTTATAGAGAGACATACTGCATTACAGTCTGTCCTCACCTCTCCATCATGATCTGCTTCAGCACAACCACCAAGCGGGAAACTCACAGTGCATCATCATCCGGTCTGTTTAGTCTGCCCCCCCCCCCCCGCAGGGACGCGCACACATAGACATCAAAGGGGGCTTCAGCCCCTGCCCTTTTACCCGTCTGTAAAACAACTGCCCTTTCCAGACCATGCATAGAGCATTTACTATGGTGAAAGAAATGCAAATTAATTGCTTTTTTTCCCGAAGTCTCCTGAACGTGAACACAGTATTTTGGAACAAATTTGTTTAGAAATCCATGTCGTTACACCTGCATCTCCACTATAGCTAAAGAGTGCTGGGTTTGCGCCCCGAAAATAGCTGATCTACAAGCCCACAACGCGTCGCAGCGCGGCGCGTTGAGAGCTTGTAGATCAGCTATTTTCGCTATTTCTGTCCAAAAGTGCCCTCTTACAGGATTTCAGCCCCTGCCTCTCTGACACTCTGTGCACGTGCCTGCATGCTGCCCCCATCAACGCCCTGCTGGACACTTCCAGGGCCAGGATGGAAGTGATCAGTTCTGACCCCTCTCTCATCCTGACCAGTAACGTCTGCACACTACTACTATATGACCAGACACACGAACAGCTTCCTATATTCCTCAACCGACTTAATAAAAAGATACTGATCCTACATCTGAAAATATTCTCTATCATTCTCTCTTGTCCACTCCACTTTCATTCTCTCTATGCATTTATATTATCTGTGCAGCCACCTCCCCCTCCTCTCTCTCTCTAGCCTGGGGATGCATAACATTGTCTGGTTTCTGATCCAGTTGGTAGCGGATGATAACTTCATGTCGTAGACTACTGGTTTGTAGTCATAAGGCCGGAACCCAAACTGGAACCAGAATTACCCGAAAACGATTCCCCGCGTGATCAAGGGTATCATAATTTTAGGGCCCCTATACCCAATAAAAGCCTTGATGTGGCGTATGAATCCGTCAAGTTTTTTTTTCTCCAAGTACTTCTTGGAATAGTTAATTTTGTATTATCCATATTTCATTCCAACTTCTAGCGACTGGCGAGACTAAAAAACAAACGGGGGGGGGACCAAAACAACGGCAAAACAAACAGAAACCACTTTACCGGAATAAGATTGTCGACCATGCCTAGACCGGATCACACGGGCCAATTTGCAACACAGACCAGGCTTTCCTCTGAGGTGCGAGGTTACTCTCTCTCTCTCTCTCTCTCTCTCTCTCTCTCTCTCTCTCTCTCTCTCTCTCTCTCTCTCTCTCTCCCCCGCAAGCATTTTATTTTTTCATTTGGGATTCTACCACCTTGCAGAATCAGAATGTGAGTGTCGGGTATGACTGATGTTGGAGGTTTGTGCGTATCATGCTTGCTTTGTTGTGCTAAACTCCACCGACTGTCTCGAGGCAGCCTGGAAAGTAAATCAAATAGCTGCTGTGGTGTGCCTCTGAGCCTTTTAACCCATTACAACCGGGAAAGCATCTGTGTCATTTCAGATTCTAACCACAGCCTATATATATAGGCTATAACGTATGTTGGGTGGAAACCTCATATGTCCCAAACTGTTCGAATTGCAAAATAGCTAAAGTAGCAGATCGACAAGCAAAGATATATAAATTGCAGCAACATACGTATTATGTTATGTGCCGCGCTATGAGCTTGTAAGTCTGCTATTTTTGAAAAATCGTGAAAATGTGGCGCAAATCTTTGAATATATATTCATTCAGAGTGAACGTTTTTAACTCAAATCTTTGTATCTGGCGGGTCACTGGAACAAGATATTTTCAGATGGGGGTCGGCAGCCAATTACATATCATTTTTGGGGATCCTTGACATGAAAATGTTTGAGAACGACATAGAAACATGTTTTTTTTCTGAAAACTGTCATGAATTAGAAGGCATTTGTAGAATCATCCTCAGGCCTAAGTGCGTTAAAGCCCTTGGACAGGCATGGCAGCGCCCGCTTATCGCTAACACAGACTTTGTGCCTTTGTGCTGTCACTGTGTTGTCACCGTGGGTGCAGGTAGAGCTGTGAAAACGCTGCCTTTGCTACGGCTGCCGGTGTCACCGAGCATCTTCGTGAAGAGCATTGCACGTGTGAGGATTTAATGATCCCTTTGGCTAGGCTACCATCCCTCAGCAGTATAACCACATATGTGGCTGAATCGATCGTTCTCACAGCACAGCACAGCACGCACGCACGCACGCACTGCAGTAGTGTGCAACGCCCTGGGCAGTGCAGTCCGCACTCAGCTGGGCTTAACATGACAGTTCAGGCTGGGCCAGACAGGACTGGATTGGACTGAACTGGGAACACGTATAGGCTATAGTACTGTAGTTTGGCTGGACTTGAGTGGACTGACAGCTTAAGTACAAAGGGAGTGGAGTTGATTGGATTGGAGAGAGCTATAGGTCAGAATGGGCAGGACCTCTGGGGATTGTGTGTTGGACAAGACTACATGTGTGTGTCTGTCGGTCGGTCGGTCGGTCGTTCTGTCAGTCTTTGTACAGTATGTCTCTGTGTGTGTCTGGCATGATGCTGCTGCCGGCTGTCTCCGAGAAGAAAATTCATATTCATAGACAGCTGCAAGTGAAGTGAGCGAGGCACGGCTAATTCAATTACAACAGTGCGGAATTAAATGTAGACAATACAGAACACACACACACACACACACACACCTGCACGTGTGCGCACACATACACACACAAACTCTGCAAAACTTTTTCTTCCAATTGCTCAACATCCACCTCCTTGCACGTTTGCACACATGCTGTCTCCTGATAATTGCCACGCACGTGGGTGGGTGTGTGCACGCACGCACGCACGCACGCACGCACGCACGCACGCACGCACGCACGCACGCACGCACGCACGCATCCACGCACGCATCCACGCACGCATGGGAGCGGCAACCTGGGAGCCATTTATATCCAATTACTGTCAGTTAAATCGTAGCCCAGCCAGCCAACTTAAAGGTTTCCTCACGCAGAGAGGAGAGACAATGGATCCCGCTCACTGTCACACCGTCTAATCACATGCATTACGCAGCAGTCTGGCCTAGCGGCGGGGCCAGTATGTGGCTGCTAAGCCAGTAAGCCGTTATTAGAATAACTGTTGACTATTACTTCATGCATTTATTTGCATTACAAGGCCTGCATACATAGCACTATGCATGTTATTACTCAGAATCATTAATACTTAACACGTTCTCGTGTTTGCACTTTAAATTGTGTGTGTGTGTGTGTGTGTGTGTGTGTGTGTGTGTGTGTGTGTGTGTGTGTGCGTGTATGTGTGTGTGTGTGTGTGTGTGTGTGTGTGCGTGCACGTTTGTGTGTGCGCGTGTGGGCACGTGCGCATACAGGACAAAAATAAACTATGCATTGCATACAGTAGTGTTCCCTAGCCCCGACGACCTTAAAGGCTCAACTTATGTAACTTAGAATAGATAGCATTTCATGTAGACATAGCACTATATAGTATAGTATAGTATATGCATAGTTTCATTATATAGATATTCCACTGTTAGGTTCCTAGTATGATTCATGATGACCTTTTTATGTAAATGATGCATTACCATGTTTTTTTTTGTTCTTGCTTACTGTAAATCGCTCTGGATTAAGAGCGTCTGCTAAATGCCTCAATTGTAAATTGTAGTGTACTTTACTACATATTCTATATAGGCAGTTGCTAAATGATCCCCCTTCATGTTGTGTACAGTATATAGCCCCATTGTTGCAAAATGCTTTTATCCTTGGCCTTATTGCCGCCAAAACGTTTTACCATTAATTTGCTTTCCCTCAAAGTGCTACGATTTGTATCCAGCATTATTTTCTTGTCGTTATATAGGCTATTTTTGATAGTTGTGCAGAGCATAATTGGTCTGTCCCGTGGCCTCCCCCCCATAGCTGTACTGTATATGTGCTTGGAAGTCCTCCCTGGGGAGGCGACCTGCAGGAGACATATCCTTATAGATGCCCAAAACCACCTCAACTGGCTCCTTTCCACATGAAGGATCAGCGGCAATGCTCTGTGTCCCTCGCGGATGACTGAGCTTCTCACCTGATCCCTACAGGAAGAATGCCAGCCACCACCTCCTGCATGAGAAAACCCATTTTAGGACACTTTGTATCCGCAATCACGTTCTTTTGGTCATGACCCACACACACATTTCATGACCATGTGTGGGGGCGAGAGTGCTGAACGAAGATTGTCTGGGAGATCGAGAGCTTTTGCCTTCTGGCTCGGCTCTATATCTTAACCTATTTAGGACTGCGGCCAATTCTAAAAAAGAAGTCTGAAAAACCTATGTTTCTATGTCAGTGGTGCTCATTCTTTTTCATGTCAAGGACGCCCAGAATTATCTGTATTTGGCTGCGGATCCCCATCAACCCCCCCCCCCCCCCCCCAGAAGCAAAGATTTGAGTAAAAAACTTTCGCTCTAAAATAATATATATATTCTAAGATTTGCGCCACATTTGCTATTTTTCAATAGCTAAAGTATAACATAATGCTTAAACACCAAAAGGGGTTCCCGTCCTGAATGGGTTAATATCACAGCGGTCCCTGTTTTTACCACATCAAACGACACATGCCCACTGACAGCTGTCATCTGCGAAGAAATTTCCCAGCTGACTAATTTGGATCTTTATCGCTGCATTTTGCCTTCAATATAATCTACGCTGGCAACCAGTCAAGGGAGCTACGAAGTCGTTACATTATCATGCAACAGCTGGCTCAAGCCAGAGTAATATAGTAAGAGAGTGGCGACACTATAGCGTTGACTTCCATTGTAACAATGGAATGCGGAAGTGCTCATTCTATCTCAATGGGATAGTTCCAGCCATCGGAGCAATGTTTGGAACTATAGCCCATATGGCTATAGTTCCAAACATTGCTTTGCGGCGAGATCAAAGCATGTCGCTACTCTCCTACTCTACACTCTGGCTCAAGCATGCATGCCATGATAGACACATACATACAGTACACAACAAGATAAAAACTTGCGAGCTAGTTGTACAGATCGGCTATTTTCGGACACCATGGACCACAGCCAAACAAGTAATGTCAACTTGTCTTTTAGTTCTACTGTCTCTTCTCCACTAGTCATAACATTTCAGTCCAGTTTATACTTGACGACATTGTCCATATATTTAGTCTCAGTCTTTATAGTCATCATAGCTTAGCTTTTATTCTGTTTTCACCCGTGAAAAATGGTAGTCGACGGACATCCTTTGCAGTAGTTTTAGTCGGCGAAATCAACACTTAAACGAAGAGAACGTCAAGTAGTTTTTCAATGATGTGAATGTCTGAACACCATGATGTCTATCTTCTCTCCACTTGTCAGTCACAACAACAGTTGATTAGTGTCACTGTGCCATCCATCAGACTGAGATTTCCTGAATAATGTTAGGAAAAAAGGGGCGACACTGTCTTAACTTGCAAAACTTTTATTGATGCAACGTTTCGGTCGCTCGGACCTTCCTTCAGGCATAAAGAGAGGAAGCTGGACTGGCACACAGCCAGACGAGCCACTAGTATAAATCTCAGAAAAAGGCGAGGGCCAATCAAATACCACACACCAACCCGTTACCGTGCGAGACAGCCCATATAGGTGAGTTGAGTACAGGTGGTGGGTTTTTTTTCCACCGATAAAGGGAAACTTCTTGAAGAACAAGAGAATAAATACAGCTACAAAAATACAAATAGATAAATGGAGAAAGCTATTGCAAACATGAATAATATTCCTATAGGCTCTACTGAGTGAGGCAGCATATAAACATTGGATAAAGCAACACATACAAGCTAAAATGCTGCGTCCCAGGAGGGCATACTATCCAATAGATGTATTGGGGGTCAGGCCTTGTAGATTACAGGTTTAAGGGTCTAACCTCCAAATAAATATAGGACATGTCACACACACTGTAGATCAGGACAAAAACTGAACTGAGTAATCATGTAAGACCATAATAATCTCTTTCGTCAATGTCTTATTGGAAACACATGTAGTCTTTCAGTGAAGTTCTGTTTTTATTGTTTTTGCTTAGTGTGATTGTAAAAGTAAGTACCATAAAACCCATGCTATTAATCTCAGGTCTTTCCCCAGATTGGAGTTGAAGGAAAATAATGGCTAAAATAAGCCTCTACACATAGATATTTTGGTTATTTTGGTAATTACTTTTTTGCTGGGTTACTCTTTGATCCTATACAGTAGAATCCACAACTTAACTAGTGGTTATTTAACATTGAGCCGCAAAGCCAGCATGTTAATTTAACTAGTGTTAAATGTAGTCTTAATTTAATATCCATATCTGCCTCCATATGGTGTAAACCCAGTTTCTCTATCTTCCTTTCTCACCCCAATCTCTCTTTCTCATGAGGTTCTGTACATATAGACAAATGGACACAATTTTTATTTTCCATTCTTTATAATGTTCTTCTTATTTTGTTCATAAGACCCAATTACTGAACGACATGATTACATGATTACTACGACACTATAGGACACAACAACCAGTACTATAGTGGTTCTCAAATGTTTTATTTGCAAGGACCGTGCACCATAACGCTGTACAAACGAAACCAAATGGACCCCATTTGCGCACTCTCAGAGAGTTACAAACCTTGTTATGGTCATTCGGGGCGAGCTCTCTTATATGTTTCTGGTACTATTGTCCTCTTATTTTGTATGTCTGTGGCAAAAAATGTAATTCCCTGCTTTCTCTCTAACCCCTGCTGTCATTCACTTGTCACACACGATACAGTGTAAGCACATGCACGCACGCACGCACGCACGCACGCACGCACGCACGCACGCACGCACGCACGCACGCACGCACGCACGCACGCACACACATCTGTGCATGTATAGAGAGGATTGTTATTCTGCTCATGTAATGTTTGGGGATGTTTGTGCCATCGCTCTGTTCTTTCTCATTAACGTGAATATACGAAACCCCAGGCCGACCAATCTCTATATAGTCCACCGCACGTGTGTGTGTGTGTGTGTGTGTGTGTGTGTGTGTGTGTGTGTGTGTGTGTGTGTGTGTGTGTGTGTGTGTGTGTGTGTGTGTGTGTGTGTGTGTGTGTGTGTGTGTGTGTGTGTGTGTGTGTGTGTGTGTGTGTGTGTGTGTGTGTGTGTGTGTGTGTGTGTGTGTGTGTGTGTGTGTGTGTGTGTGTGTGTGTGTCCACTGTACCAAGGCATCAGAGACACATATTTCCCACAGACAGAGGTGGACAGTAAATGTATACTTGAGTACTGTGGCAGCCAAGTCTATATGCATGAGACAATAAGACATGTATACTTATACGAGTATAGTACGAGTCTATACTAGCGGTTCTCAAATGTTTTATTTGCAAGCACAAAGTTATTTGCAACAAAGTTGCAGACCTGTTACGGTCATTCAGGTAAAGCTCCGTTCGTGTTTCTGGTCATATTCCGCTCGTTTTGTGTGTCCGTGGCAAAAAATGGAATGGAATTTTGAAAATGTCCACCACAAGCCCAGTGTTGTTTTTGGCAGCAAATTCCTAATCTTTGGAATGAAACATCATTTAGTCATATTCTAGTCACCTGGAATGTTTTAGTGTTAGTCTATAGTTTAAAGTTTAAGTTTAAGGTTAAATCTGCAGTTCATTTAGTCGACTAAAATGTATTTTGGC
Source organism: Electrona antarctica (assembly GCF_951216825.1). NCBI lineage: Eukaryota > Metazoa > Chordata > Actinopteri > Myctophiformes > Myctophidae > Electrona > Electrona antarctica. Next base: position 49,970,210 of record NC_136809.1, read on the forward strand.
GGGCCTTGATGCCATCGTATAGACTCATTTTACACGTAGATCTGCTATTTTCAGCATGCAACCAAGTGTAAAATGACTTATACTGGATCTCTTGTCCACTAGTCCCTTTCTAACATTTCAGTTTCTGTATCTGTTGATGAAATTGTCAATACATTTAGCAGTATACCCCTGCCCGCATTCCTAATGTAACCTTGAGAAGAGATGGATCCCATTCCACTGCAGGAGACCAAACAATGTTGAGAACTATGTGAGCTCAGAACTGAAGCAGCACATGGTGAACCTGACACGGAGGCCAGGCATTTCGCATGCTGCACAAGGACAGGACCAGATGGAAGCCGACAGCCTTATGTTCCACTGGGAACGAAGAGGATTAAGGATTTGACAAGTTTTCTCTTAACCCGATTATAGTCGATCATTCGAATAAATCGCCTCATATAGCTCGTATAGCACGTCCACTGTGTGATTGTGTATGTATGTATGAAGCCTTATTGAGACAAGGATATCCCCTTGAGATGTATCATCTCGTTTTCGAGGGTGGTCCACCACCATACAGCAAATACAGAACAATATACAACAAATACATTCATGCGTATAAACAAGGACAAAAAACGTGTGTGTTTCGCGGCTTAATTGCTTTTTTCCTTCCTTTTTTTTCTGTCTCTCTGCAGGTGGACGGATTTATTTACACATGAATAGAGATGGACCTTTTATACCTCATGCTCTCGCACGGCTGCCATTGCTCAAAGAGGCGGTGATTGTTACGAGCGTGTGTGTCATTTTGTCCCAATCTCTGATGGAAAATTGGCCACAGGAGAATTGGCTCTCTCCAGCAGGTGTGTGCACTGTGCGCGTGTGTTGGCAAATGACCATCTCTGAATGCATTACACAGCGCCTGCTGCCGGGTCTCACATCACACAGCACTAAACTGGTTAACATGCACACAGCCGGCCCAGGCGGTGGCGTAACCGTCTGGGCACCCGACTGGTAATCCAGTCGCAGTGTGCCGCGGGTTCGACTCCCGAGCCCGACACGGCCTTTACTGCATGTCTTCCCCCATCTCTCTCCCGTTTCCTGTCAGCCTACTGTCTGTCCCTTCAAAAACCAATAAAAGGCGTAAGCCGCAAAAAAAAATATCTTTAACATACACACAGCCTATAACACCACTGCAAGTAAATTGAACAGAATTTAGTTTTGTGTGCAAAATTACATGCGTGGGTTCTCCTGCATTAGAAGTTTCTGTCTGGGAGGCCGTGACCGGGGAGTGTATTACTGCACATCCCTGCCCACATGCCTTGAGTGAGATCGAGTGAGATATTACGCTGTGCGTGCGTGCGTGCGTGCGTGCGTGCGTGCGTGCGTGCATGCGTGCGCACGCACGGGTGCGTGCGTGAGTTTGTGTTAAGTTTTGTGTTTGCTATCATTTGCACTGCGCCCACGTTCGTCTCTTTACTTTAGTTCCTATTGTTAATGTGAGAAGGCAGTTTGTCTTTTTCACAGTGGGGTAAATAATTGTCAGATTCAGAAGCAATTTGCATATGTAAATGAGGGCCTTTCAGATGAACACCGACGTTAACAGTGGATCGTGTCCTGAATGCGAACAGATCCCATGATGACACAATTCAAGCGCATGGCATGCAGAAACACATTAGCATTGATACTATACAGCACGAAACTACATTAACCCATTTTGACCTGAGATCAGATTCTAAAAATGTCTTCTACATCCTGACAGTTTTCTGAAAAAGCTATGTTTCTATGTCAGTCGTTCTTAGATTTTTCAAAAATAGCAGACCTACAAGCTCGTAGCGCGCCACTCGGTGGCGCGCTATGAGCTTGTAGATTTGCTATTTTTCAATACCAACGTCAACGGGTTAACGTAAACAGTCTTCATCTATCATTATTTATAGGCTGAAATCAGTCCTATTCCCTTATATACCTTACTTACATTATGGTGAAAAGCACTATACAAATAACATTTTCTTCTTATTGTTAAGAGCAGCCTGCAGTCTCACACAGTAGTGTGAGTGTGTTAATACATTCTGAAAGGGTAAAAAAAAATAACAGTCTCACTCTCAAATGGGATTAGATTTACTTTGTTAAGTCTCTATTGCAATACCGAGTCATTATTTGTGCACAAAAACAGGCTCACATTGTTCTCTCTGTTGCCTAAGGAGATGCCCTTGGAGAATGGCTGAACAGAAAATGATATATTTATGAATAATAAAAGTAAAAATTAGGCCGACATAAAAATTTGGGAAAATCACAGCCGCAAGCCATGCATGCTTGAATTGTGTGAGAATCAGGTTGCAATATTACCTGAAAGTGCACAATGACAAATTCCTGGAAGAACAGAGGGGACATGATGGATCAGAATGATCCATTATAGGCGTGCCATGTGAACATTCTAAGAAAGCTCTTTCGTTAACCCATCTACTGCCACCTGGTGGACGCAGAGCCAACTGCAGACTGCCGAGCCGTTTGTTTGGTGTGACACACGCTGGATTCACATCCTGTTTGGGGCGGCCATCTTAGATGCTAAATAAATAGCGCCAATGCTAGCGAGCTAAAATGCTAGCGAGCTAAAATGCTAGCGAGCCGGTCTAGGATCACTAAAAAAGGAAAGGCCAACCAAAAAAAAAAGAAGAAAATAAATCAGCGATCCGGTTTGATATCAACAATAAAGCTTATCAGAAGGAACGTTGCGCCAATAGCATGTTGCCGGTTGGATTCCAACTGGCGGACCGTTCCGTCGCGAGCAGTTCATTTGTTAAGACCCTGCCTGGAATGGAATGGGTCTCTGCATGGCGACACTGATGTCTCTCTTGTTCTACAGAAAGAACAGCCAGTGGGGAGGATATTCCCTCACAACCTGGCAACACTGATGTCTCTCTTGTTCTACACAAAAGAACAGCCAGTGGGGAGCATATTCCCTCACAACCCCCCATAGATACTGTACGCTATGTGAGACAATATGAGCCATTAACCCATGTAGACCTGAGGACGATCCTACAAATGTCAGTTTTCTGAAAAACCTCATGTTTCAATATGTCAGTGGTTCTCAAACATTTTCATGTCCGCCGACCACCATATGAAAATATGGTGTTCCAGGAACACCTCAGAAGCAAGGATTTGAGTTAAATCTATACATGAATATATACATTCAAAGATTTGCGCCACATTTTCACGATTTTTCAAAAATATCAGATCTACAAGCTCGGCACTCGGTGCCGCGCTATGAGCTTGTATATCTGATATAGCTAAAGTATAACACAATGCTTAAAACACCAAAAGGAGTTCCCGCCCAGAATGGTTTAATATCTCCATGGCAGTGCTGCAATGTTAGCCGTCCCCAACGGAAAGATATCTTCACGGGAGGCTTTCTACTGCAGATGTTGTATTTGACTTCCATTCTCTACAGCTGCTGTGTGTGTGTGTGTGTGTGTGTGTGTATACCCTCTCAAGGGTGGGTACTATAGGACCGCTAGAAAATGGAAATAAATGTGACATTTTCTGAACTCTACAGGATAATATTATGAACAAGTTAAACTGGAAGTGATGTAACAAAAACAAAGAAATTGAATTAAGTGAAGGTGAAAAATGAGCTTTCGCCTGATTGGATAAAATTGCTATCCCAAACAGAACATTTATTTTTCGTTTAGGCTACTAAAGAGCTGGGGAGATTAAATTGTATTTATTTTAAAATATATTAAAAATACGTTTTAGCATATCTTTAGTGCAACTTTAGTGCACTAAAGTACAGCTTACATTTTTTTTAAATAATACATTTATATGTAGGCTACTTCTTAAAATCATTTTAGTATATTTCTTATGGGCCCTGTTACTGAACAAACAATATAACAACAATTACACCTTTACACCACGTTCAAAGTGTGGAACGCACCATATTTGTTGTCCAAACTACTACTAATGTTCAGATGAATTGAATATGAAGGACCCCAATGGAAACAAGCCATAGTGCTTTCTTGGGTTATAAATCCTATTTTCCCATGCTTTTCTTCTGCAAACTGTTAATAAAGTATTCGATCAATCAATCAAGTCTAAATAGCCGATCTATACTGTGAGCTTGTAGATCTGCTACGTATACGTCTGGCGAAACAAAGTGTAGAAGAGAAACCAGACCAAGTACAGCAGTGCACAGGAGATGTCTTTCAAAGTTTCATCCATTTGTTTGAAGGGGATACAGAGTAATATGATTGGCAATATACCGTAATCGAATTAACATGAAGAGCAATATTGATTGAAAACAAAACACTCGCTCATGTGTGAGCGAGCGCAAGCACATGCACGCACTCACCGCTCCCACAAGCGTGTGGGGGTGTCTGAATGAATTTCATTTCTTTGAGTCTCGAACGATCAATGTGATTCTCGCTGGAGAGTGGACTCTGTGGACAGGCTTATGAAGTGACACTTGGGACGTATTGATCAGTTGAATGGGAGTGTCCTCAGCGGTACTCTCTCCTGTCTGCTGTTCTCACTGTCACTGACCCAACAACGCTCATATCACTTCCATATATCTTGCAGTTGCACCCAACCTCGGGGACAGGCCGGCCTTTATAGTGCTACAGCTCAGGAAGCTGCCAATGAGCCTTCTAGATGGGTGCTGCTTACCATTGTCACCTGTGATGCATTTTTGTTGCATCATGCATTGCTTCCCACAGCTCAAAAAACCCGAGCTCATTAAAAACTCGATGACACATTTATTGAGACCCGGTATCAATAAGCTTTGGGCTTATCGAGTCTGTTAGCAGCCCATTATGTCATGTCTAAACAAGGAAGACGAGAGGCGATCAAGACATAAATGTAATCACCCATGCTGGCACAAACATGTCGGTCTGAAAGTGTATTGATACCTGCCATTTAATTTTAGATGGTACCGGTGGTCAGCCACAAACTCTGATTGCTTCTTTATGATACTGATAAATGCAAAATAGCCTATGAACTTGCAGTGCATACAAAGTTAGTTCCATTGATCTAAGCCACAAAATGGATCGTTCATTAATAAACACGGTCTGTAAATGCATACAGCCCACCCATGTTATCACTTTCCAGTGCTTTGGAGTGGGCCCTGATCCAAAAGGTTGGGCTAATGTTAATTTAACTACTGTAAGAGTATACTTCATGTAATGGGTCCATTTGGTTACATTTGTACGCTCTCAGAGTTGCAGAGGGATAAATCAGCGCTGAGGATTTTACTGTTTGTGTGTGTGTAACATTTTTACACTATAGCAGTTAAATTAACACAGATGGAGTGAACACATTCACTGCCAGGTATTAATTAATTCTTAGCCACGTACTGCTAGTGTTTTTCAGTGAAACCCTTATTGTGAAGGCCCACCAGGATCCGAGATGTGAACAGGATGTAAAAACAAAAAACACCTGGAAAGCAAAATGTAACCGTGATCATCGGTTCTTTGGTTGTGGGCTGTTGAATAAAGCTTGATTTGTTTTATTTTTTCTATGTTTTTTTTGTGGCTTTCGCCTTTATTTTATTATTTTTGTAGAGGGATAGATTGAACGCAGGCTAACAGGAAATGGGGAGAGAGATGGGGGGGTGACATGCAGTAAAGGCCATCTGGATCTGGAGTCGAACCCGCGGCACACTGCCAGACTGGATTACCAGCCAAGGTGCCTGGACCGCTGAGCCACGGCCCAGGCCTATAAAGCTGCCAACATTTTCACTACTGGTTCATTTCCTATGCTTCTTCGCCTGGAAAGGAGCCAGCTTAGGTGGTTCGGGAATCTGGTTAGGCTTGAGGCACGTCCCACTGGGAGGAGACCCCGGGGCAGACCAAGGCGCAGTTGGAGGAAACACATCGACTCACTGGCCTTGGAACGTCTCGGGATCCCCCAGGAGGAAGTCACTAATGTTGCTCTGGAGAGGAAAGTGTTGCCCCCACGACCCGCCTATGGATAAGCGGTTGAAGATGGATGGATGGATGGATCACTTGTATAACGTAGAACCATTCATACGTTGGCGAAGACTCGATGGCGATTTCCGTCAACGGAAGGGAACGTGGAGCAAAATTAGGCTCAACATTTTATTGCAAATGTAATAAAACAGCAGTACTGGTGCCCCTGCAATGCATGCACTTATTGTACAGTATCTTTATTGGTACTATAGATGGCGATGACTTATACAAGCACTTGGACTGAGTTGCTAATCCTTTGCGATACCTGCTCTTTATGCGAAATGCAAATGAGACTACCATTACAAGTCAATCTGCATTTATGTTCTCCCTGGAAATTTACGGCAAGCCCGTGTGTATGCACACGCACGCGCAAGCTGCAGCTGTATAAGACACGTGCTTGTGCACACGCACGCACGCACAGTCGCACACCCCTACACTTTCACAGACTTAGATCAATGAAGACACTTTTCCCCGGTGGGCATGGATGGCTTTTGCAAACAGACGAGTGAAATCATCAGTTAAAGGTCATGTTAATTATACACACACCACACCACAACACACACACACACTCACTCACTCACAGGTAGAACACACACACACACACACACACACACACACACACACAGACACACACACACACACACACACACACTCAGTCACAGGTAGACCTACAGACCTACACCGCCGCGCACGCTCACAGACTAAACACACGTATGCAAACGCATTAAGGTGAAACACACACACACACACACACACACACACACACACACACACACACACACACACACATGCCTCACACAGTGAGGTACATTTACTAGTTGCGACCGGAGGTCACAACTAATGCCCATACACTACATGGGGAAAGCCCCATATAAACCCCATATATTGTGCCCAGGTCTCGTGACATCACTATGACACTACATCATCAGGGATGATGGTAAATCAGGGATCATAGTAAATGCGACCTGGTGGTGCAATTAAGCCCATATATGGAGATCCCTGATGTCATCAATATCAGTATATGGATATACTGTACATGTCAGAACCCAGCTGTTCTGACATTCCATATGTTGATCCTTCCCCATCCATCCTTCCTCTTCCCTTTTGATTGATACCTGTCCAGCCGCGCCCGGCAGCCGGCGAAAACTAGAGTTCTCAACCTCAGGCGTCTTACCGGTACTGTACTTAAGTACAATTTTGAGGTATTTGCTTTACGTGAGTATTCTACTCCACTACATCTCAGAGGCAAATATTGTACTTTTACTCACCTACAATTAGGCTTATTTGAAAACTATAGTTATTATTTTGTAGATGGATTATTATTAGAAAGTTAAGCAATATTATGGTATGTGCTTTACCGTGATTATTAGCACGTTTCTGAGTTCCGTAAGCAGCGCGATTTATCATTTCAATACAGCAGGGAGTATTTATATATTGCAGTATTGATACATATAAGTCATAATTGTGAGTACTTTTTTTTGGGTAATTTGGCAATTTCAGAATACAAGAACAATGCCTTCATGTTAACTGCAGCTTATCGATGGTGTCATCAGGTTTCTGAGCTGTCCACAGTCCACCAATGAGACACAGAGTTAGTAGACAGGTTTATGAACTGTCCACAGTCCACCAATGAGACACAGAGTTAGTAGACAGGTTTCTGAACTGTCAACAGTCCACCAATGAGACACAGAGTTAGTAGACAGGTTTCTGAACTGTCAACAGTCCACCAATGAGACACAGAGTTAGTAGACAGGTTTCTGAACTGTCAACAGTCCACCAATGAGACACAGAGTTAGTAGACAGGTTTCTGAACTGTCCACAGTCCACCAATGAGACACAGAGTGAGTAGACAGGTTTCTGAACTGTCCACAGTCCACCAATGAGACACAGAGTGAGTAGACAGGTTTCTGAACTGTCAACAGTCCACCAATGAGACACAGAGTGAGTAGACAGGTTTCTGAACTGTCCACAGTCCACCAATGAGACACAGAGTTAGTAGACAGGTTTATGAACTGTCCACAGTCCACCAATGAGACACAGAGTTAGTAGACAGGTTTCTGAACTGTCAACAGTCCACCAATGAGACACAGAGTTAGTAGACAGGTTTCTGAACTGTCAACAGTCCACCAATGAGACACAGAGTTAGTAGACAGGTTTCTGAACTGTCCACAGTCCACCAATGAGACACAGAGTGAGTAGACAGGTTTCTGAACTGTCCACAGTCCACCAATGAGACACAGAGTTAGTAGACAGGTTTCTGAACTGTCAACAGTCCACCAATGAGACAGATATTTAACAATAATTCAACTCCTGAGAGAGTAAAACTTTACACTCTCAAGAGTTAAAGATCTATAAGGGTCCATTTGGTTACCAACTCTCCCTCAATTGAGGAGCACTGGTGGTCCCCAGACCACTGGCTGAGAACCACCGGTGTAAGTGAAAAATGTTCTATTTAAAAAAATAATGAATGAAGTTAAAGCTTCGATTTTGATCGAGTCGGGAGAGCGAAATCATCCATGACACACAATAAAGAAGTGAAATTGCAAGCGGGGGGAGTGGGGGCGAAAAAAAGGGCGCACAAAATTGGAAGTGGAACACTTTAATTGAAGGTGACATATTATGTCTGTGGAGTTCTCTCTCCCCACCTGATTGAATAAAATGGGTGTCCTGACCTTATCATGATATGATTCTGTTTTACTACCCAGGGTGGAGAGAGGGAGATCCCTCTTACCAAAGGGCTTTGAAACCCATCAGAACATTTCTTTAGTTTAATAAGAAAATATCACCTCTTGCTCTTATACGGTATATACTGTAGTAGGCTATACTGATTAAGAAAGTCCCCCCTTTTACAAAAGCATTACTCGTAGTGCAGCATGGGTGTAACGATACATTTGAACCCATTCCGTTATACTTTAGCTATTGAAAAAATAGCAGATCATCATGAAAATGTGACGCAAATCTTTTTAGAATCTGCCTCGGATCTAAATGGGTTAACAGCGATACGATACACATCACGATACATGGTTGACGATACGATCATACATGGACGATATTGGTTCTTTCATGGGGATACGAATCAATGGTTTAAAATCAATACAGTAAGTATGTAGCAAAGAAATTCAATCTGTGTGGATAGTGCAGGGTTTTTTTTAACATTTATGGATATCAAGAATTTAAAAAAAAGTCTGCACACCAATTTCTGCTCTGTTTTATACTTTAAGTAAATGATATGTCTGGGACCAGAAATAGGTGTGCAGAGTCTGCAGACTTTTTATTCTTGATATGTGACTTTGTTTGATCCGGCACCCAGCCTATTCAGGTATATATAGATGTGCCTTTTGGCAGTTTTTCAGCCTCTGCCAAACATTTTTTATGGATGTAAACAACTAAAAATACATCGCATGGATGCACCTGGGACGTATCCTCAGTGATGTATCCTGAGGTCATTGGGGTTTCGGGTCTCTCGAAAATCATACCCCTCACCCAGGTGACCAGCCGGGGTGATCAAGTCCCGATTTACGTCCCAGTAGCTACCCTCGATCAGTCCCATTAGGGCAAGACCATGGCCACACAATCCGTTGCTCCGGAACTACACCGGGACTGGCATTGAGGGACTAGGCTCTGTGGGTTGACTCCTGTCCGGGCCCCTCCTACGTCACACCAGGTCCACACCTGCTCTCACCAGGCCCAGTGATTCTCGGGCAAATACATGGCCATTATATTTGAACACATTTATGGGCAAACCCACACTTTGACAATTAACATTGAGAATTCACACATTTATCAATAGAATAGAAAGTAATATGGCATGGAAAAGTAACTAACCCCTCTTTTCTTCTTCTTCTTAAAATTGCTAAAATGTACAATGCCACACATACTTTTTTATTTGCATTGCAAAATGATTCGATACCGATTATTTCCATCGCAAAACGATACGATAATCATATACGATACAAAGTGAAACGATACGATATGTTTATACATATCGAGATACTAAAAAAACGATATTTCCATGCCGTTACTGTACCGCCCTATCGTATGCATGCGTGCGTGGGTCCGTGTGTCCGTCGTGCGTGTTCACGTACCTGTGCTGCACCTGTTTGATTCGATGTGTTAACCCATTCAGGCCTGACGTCGAAATTTAAAAAAAAAAGTTTTCTAAATCATGACAATTTTCGGAAAGATTTGAGGCACATTTTAACGATTTTTCAAAAATAGCAGATCTACAAGACCACTCGGTGGCGCGCTATGAGCTTGTAGATCTGCTATTTTTCAATAGCTAAATTATAACAATGTTTAAAACACCAAAAGGGGTTCCCGCCCCAAAATGGGTTAATGGTTAATGTGGTTAAACGCTAACGTGACATGGATGCGTTCCAGGTCTCAATGGATTAACCGAGAATTGCAGCATCAACAGAGCTGCACACCACGGCCCTCTCTTTTGTCTGCTCTTTTGTCTCTCAGTCACTCTGTTGTTTCGCAGCAGGAAATGCAATATTGCCAGAGCCCAGGGCGGTGGGCTCATAATGCACTTACTATTGTCTTTTCTCTCCAGCCGCCTTCATGTTGGGCCGGCTCATTGTGTTATACGCTCACTGTCTGTCGTCTCCCCCCTGGCTTTCTCTTCCCAGTTTTTTTTTTAATGCAATTAGAGTAGAAATCTTCACAACTTGTAATATCTCTCTTTTCTTGCCACATTCCCTGTATTGTCTTTTTGAGCTGTCGTTATCCACATGCTCGTATCTCAAGGGAAGTCGCGTTGGTCTCTGAGACTTACTGGAGCTGTAATTGTATAACTTTTTCTTTCTTTAATTAAATTGTCTGAGAGTGATTCATATGTTCAATTGTCCTACTTACTTTGACGACTGAAATGACCCCTCCTCTCCTCTCCTCTCTTCTCCTCTCCTCTCCTCTCCTCTCCTCTCCTCTCCTCTCCCGCTCCTTTTCTGGGGGTGATGTGTTGTTGAGGGGCACTAGCCCCTCCTATATACAGGTTTAATGTTTGTTTTTCCTAAGACAAACATTAAAAACGCCATTGAAATGGACGGTTTAATGTTTATTTAGTCCATGTTTGTTTTTTCTGATAATTACGTCATAAAAGATGTATATCTATATACATTGGTTTATTAGTACATAAATTAACCGTCTGCGATGTTGTAAGATCATAAGAGCGCCCCTCACTTCACACGGGAGTGATTTTTGTTTTTAAGGGGCGCTATCCCCTCCATAACGTCTGGCTTTTCAGACATGACGGCATGTGGCATCCAAGTCTATGGACTTTTAATGTTTGCTTTAAGCAGTGATGTATGTGGCAGCCACAGACAGTGCGGGTGCCCGCCCTTCACTTCACACGAGTATGATATCTTTTTTAACCAATTCTGGGCGGGAACCCCTTTTGGTGTTTTAACTAAGCATTATGTAATACTTTAGCTATTGAAAAATAGCAGATCTACAAGCTCATAGCGCGCCACCGACCTACCGCGCTACGAGCTTGTAGGTCTGCTATTTTTTTTTAAACTTGAAAATGCGGCACAGATCTTTGAATATATATTTTTTCAGAAGACTTTTTTTAAATTTCGACGTCAGGCCTAAATGGATTAAAGAAGGAGAAAGAGAGAGCAACTTTGTGCTTTTTTTTGCATGGCTCTTGTCTCTGTCTTTTAGGGCTCCATTTACGTCACCGCTAAAACCCCTTATCCCTAAACTTCTTTGCCTTTTTTTTTTTTTACTATTTTGCAAAACATTTTTGAATAGTTAAAATGGCCAGTCTACAAGCTCACAACGTGTCAATGTAGATTTTCTAGTTGAACTATTCCAAAAAAAAAATCAAAATAGTAAAAAAGGCAAAGAAGTTTAGGGATAAGGGGTTTAGCGGTGACGAAAATGGAGCCCATAGTGTACTGTATGTCTGTAGGTCAGATTGGCATGAGGCGGCGGGGGGGGGGGCGATCGATTGATAGCTGTTTTAAATTCTCCGGCTGTGCTTCCGGCCACCAGAGAGAGAGAGAGAGAGATAGCCCAACCCTGCAGAGCAACGGAGGAACGGAGAGCGAGACGAAGGATGAGGCAAAAAGGGTAGAGATCAGCGAGAGAGAGACAAAGGAGAGGAAGAGAGATGAGATGCTGCGAGAAGAAAATGGGGGGCAATTTATTTGCTTTGAGGATGTGGTGATTAATGGAGCGTGGTGTCAGACAGATGGATCTGTGTGCGGTGGCTGAAATTCACATCACAGTTGCACAGTGCACACCCCTCCCCCGTCTGCACTCTGCCATCCATGCACCTGTCAATCATCAACAGTGATGGACAGGTGATATAAGTATAGCCTACATTTACTTAAAGATGGAGTGCCGTGAATTTTTTCCCACCCTAAAACATGATCATCAGGTCTTATTGTTATATAAGGAGGTATAATCTTTTCAAAAAAGTGTACAGTATTTGTTAAAATGTTGTTTTTATGTGGGCACGCCCACCAGTTCATTAAGTATGCCTGGTTTGCCTGGTGATGGGTGGTGATCCACCTGAACTGAAGCCGCACCCACAGCTGTAGTTAAGGGGTAGGGGTTAGGGGAGGGGCTGATAGTGTGATGTCACTATATTACTGTTTATTTCATTGGCCCGTTTGACTGTCAAGGGTTCAGCCTCCAGGAAGAAACCCTAAATACAAAGTTAATACACCCATTGCACATAAAAACGACTCCAGGGTGTCTAATGAAGTACTCCTCAGTCACCTCATAGACACACGGAAAAAACAAACATTGTGGCACTCCCTCTTTAAAGGACCATTTCACCACTTGTCAACCTACCTTGATAAGTGGATATAACTATGTTCCTCACTAATGTTCATGATCAAATGCCACAATGTTTTTCCCTGCTCGGTCTGTGTCTCATCATGGGAGGTGCTGTGGGTAGTTCAGAAACCCGTCCACCAGTGACATCATCGATGAGGAATCCAAGCTGATAGAATCTACAGGCTTTCTGTTTCTGAAAAGATGCAATGTGATAATGGAAGCCATCGTTCTCACGATAATAAAATCTATATATTCTTTTAGAAAATAAATCTGCCTAACGATGATTTCACTGGTGGACGGGTTTCTGAGCTGCCCACAGCCCTCCTATGAGACACAGACTGAGTAGAAAGAAATGGTGGTATTTTATGATGAACATTAGTGAGGACCAGCTTTATGAAGATAATTGGAAAAGTGGTGAAGTTACTTAAGCTGTGGAGTAAAAGTACAATATTTGGACCCGAGATGTAGTGGAGTAGTAGTATTGGAAATACTCACGTACTCGTACAAATACCTCAAAATTGTACTTAAGTACAGTACACGTAAATGTGCTTAACTACTTTCCACCACTGATAATTTGTTTTAATTTAATCTTCATTAATAAATTCACAATGACAACAAGATAATAGCATTGGATTCATTATATTAACATTGCTCTAGGTGATCGATATGGCATCGGTCGTGCTGGGATTTTTCCAACAGTCTAGCGAGGGAGTTATTGGCTCAGAATTCAAACTGTACTTGGCATGCCTCACCTTTGATGTACAGTACTTAGCTTTTTCTTTTGTTGGTATAATAGTACTGTCAAAGGTTGTTGTCTGCTTGTCAATGTTGGTTCCTTTGCTCTGTGGGTAAACTTCAGTGTCTGCTCAGCTCTGATTCATAACAAACATTCTACAGCACTGTTTTCCCAAACCTTTCATATCGAGACCCAAAACAGAGATTGGACGTTCGCCCGTGACCCAAACTAGGGAAAATAGCAGATCTACAAGCGCACACCGCTTGTAGATCGGCTATTTTCCACTACTTCCTAATTTATTTATTCATGGAATTTCATATTTGTCGGTTTTAAAATGTATACATGTATATTTGAAAAAGATAAACTTGCGAAATCTGTTTCTACAGCAACCACGCTTGGTGACCGAGTTCAGTGCAACATGGTGAGCAGGGCCAAATTAACCATTGGGCCGTTGGGGCCGCGGCCCAGGGGGCCCTTCAGGGAAACTGGACTGCGCGGCACTGCATGGGTTTTTGACCTTGTAAAGGGCTCCCCATGGAGACCTTCATTGGCTGTTGTGATTGTGTAGAATATAGGGCAAAAAAAGATGACTAAAGGACGCGCGCTATGAGTTCCCCCCCAAAGAATACTGGCCCAGGGGTCCTCGTGGGGGTTAATCCGGCATCGATGGTGAGGTCTGTAAAGCAAAGTTGCTCACAGTACAACGCTCTGGCGTCACTGCTGCACACAGCCATACTAGCAGGGGTTTTCAACGTTGTTATACCAAGTACCAGGGACGTGCAGAGAGTGTCGGGCTGCAATCCCCGTTAGGGGGCACTTTTGGACCAAAATAGCAGATCTACAAGCTCACAACGCGTCGCGCTGCGACGCGTTGTGAGCTTGTAGATCTGCTTTCCAAGTTCAGGAGACTTCGGGGAAAAAAGCAATTCTCCTGAATGCTGCCTTCGGGTATGGCATGGAAAGGAGTGGCATATGCATTTCTTTCCGCATGTCTAGAAAGGGCAGTTGTTTTCCAGACGGTTAAAAGGGCAGGGGCTGAAGCCCCCTTTGATGTCTATGTGCGCACGTCCCTGCCAAGTATACCACCTGCGCCGAACATATCTGTCTCTCCAAGTCCCACCATAATAACTGATGTTAAAATACAGGAGCGTAGACCTAGACCCTGCATCCTATTCAGCTATTAACACAGGAGGAAAATGGATCGGATTGTTTAGTTTTTGTTTCATTCCTATGAGCCAATTTTGCTGCTGCTCTGAGGAAACTGTCTAATCAGCACAACTGATTATATTTCTAAACCTTCTATTAACCCTCCTTTCACCCTCATTTCAGCACGGCTGGAGAGCCTTTGGCCAGAAGAACTATACCTGTATTCATATAAATATTTCATTCCACTTTTTTTCTTCTTCTTTGGGCGACTCCTCATGCATACGTGCACCAGAGGGGGGCTCAAGTTATACCACCAGTGGTTGGGAACCCCTGCCCTAGGGAATATACAGCAGCTGGCAAATTAGTCCATTATAACTCCCAGGGCAAACGGAGGCTCACTGTATGTGATAAATATAAATGATATATAACCCCCGACCTCCACCTCACCTCTTCCACAGGAGCTACAGTTGCATGAGTCGCCGGTGAGCCCCGGTGACACATTCTCTTGCTCCATCTGCATGCTGATTGATTCATTTATGGCCTGAGTTCACCTGAGCTCCTCAATCACAGCACAGACACACACGCGTCCACACAGTCGCACATGCCCAATGTACTGGCAGTATACATCGGTTGTATCTGTCAACTCTGGTCCTTATCTATGGCCCACCGGAGCAAGTGATAGGACGGGGTTGAGAGAGGCATAAGCAATGTGGAAGTAACGAGGGTGAGCGAGGTGCAGGGGAGGAATATTCTCCTTCCTTATCCGCCAGGAGGTCCTTATCTGTAGGCACGGACCAGCAGAGCAAATGATAGGGGGACGGAGACTGGGAAAGGACGAGGTGGAAAAGTGGAAGGGTAGAGAGGGGTCGAAAAGGAGAGAGATAAAGTGAAATGCAAATGGAAAAACCCCAGTAGGTGTGCCAACACACGAAGCAATAGCTTGAAGCAAGGATTGAGACAGGGGCATTATCTTTCTCTCAGTAGTATCGTACAGTTTTAGGGGGCGAAGTTGACTACAGTATCTTCACGTTTTGCTCTTAGCGTGACATAAGAGAAAAATGTCCACTGCATGAGTAGCCTACAGTATATGGTTGAGTGATAGGACACACAGGTAGGCCTACAACAACAGCATGGATGGAGGAAGGCTTTGCTTGAGAAACAGATGTAGGGACGGACGATCCACTTGACTCCTTCACATGGAGTTGAGCCAGCAAACATGCTATAGAGGAAAAGTAAAACGTGAATAGGCGGAGGAATGATTGAGAGTTCGTGCACAGGAGGAGATACAGTATAGGAATGGGAAGAAATAAATGCTGATCCAGCACTTCTTAGAGGGCGGTAAAGCACTCTGAGTCAGAATGGGATAATAAATAACAATAGATAGAGTGTTGAGGGCAGAGTTGCAGTAGATGACTTGCTGTTTATCGCAACTCTTTAACTACTTGAATCCTATAGTGTCCATATTCTGGGGACGAACATTTGGTGAACATAACAGATCTACAAGCTCACTATAGCCAGCTGCATGATCGACTATATTTTGTGAAGAGATTTGGTGTAGAGGTAAATACTATATATATACCGGTAGTCACCTACACTGTAGGTGACTAGGTGTACAGAGGTATCTAAAGAGCAAAAAGGGTGCTATCGTTTCTGAACGTGCCAAGTATCGTGAGACTGTCTGCCGTTTCCTGTCTGGCAGCCAAATCTCGCGATACCTCCGAGACAGAAACGATACCTACCTGCTGCTGTTTAGATCTCAATTAAAACTAGAAAAAGTGCCCTTCTGGGCACAGGTCTCCACCAGGAGGATAGGACTGTGTGAGATGTTTAGGAGTAATATAAACATGTTTTTTTGTTTGTTAGTTTTTTGCAACAATTTTCTTCATTTTGTTGAGGAAATGCAGAGTGCCTGGTGGCACTATAATATGCCAATGTGAAAAGGGTGCCATTTCTTCATACGCCTTTAATGGCAATTGGATGATTTGAGGCATTTTGTTCCAAAAATGTGTTTCGCCAGAATCCACCTGTTGGTGGCGCTATAACAGGCCAATGTGAAAAGGGTTCCTCAGCCTAGTAAGAAAATGTGTGAAAGATTTCACGTAAATTGCATGCTGCGTTCATGATTTGAGGCTTTTGTTCAAAACGGGGCAATCTTGCAAACTGTGAAAGCCAATTATAGCCAATTAGGATGGAATATGAAATATCGGACAGATCCGACATGAGCACATGCCCATAGAGATACTGTGTAACGATTTGTGAGATTTTTGGACAGAATCTGGAGGAGTAATATCAAAAAATGTGTTTTACAAATGTCGGCCTCCTGGTGGCGCTATAAAAGGCAGATGCGAAAAATGCAGGTCAAAGATTTGTCTTTGGCCTCTAGGGAGTGTGCATGCAACGTTTCACGCAGATCGGTGCAGTTTTAGGTAAAACATGTGAAAAGCTGCCTCATGGTGGCGCTATAACAGGCCGTTGTGGAAAATGTGGGGCAGAGGTTCATCGTTGGCATCCAGAGAGTGTGTGTGCAAAGTTTGGCATCGACCGGGTTAACGGTGCCGGAGATTAGCTGGTAACAGACGGACGGAAGGACGGACACACACACACACACACACGGACGGACACACACACGGACGGAGTGCAAAACATACTCTCTCCCCATGCCTTCGGCCTGGTGGAGACAGTGATATACTGTGCACTCGAAAAGCAAGTGATTAGAAAACAACCTGTGATATGTCTTCTTTTATATTCCTGAACCGATTATATGACAAATGTCTCAATTGTTCAGAAATAATGTTTGTTATGAGCTGGTCCAGCCGGGCTCCATTCACTGCCATGTATTCATTGAACTTCCGTGCGAGTTTTGGCTCCCATGAAAGTGTCCATGGAAGTGTCATGGCGCAGCCCAGTCACGTGTCCATGTCCTTTCCTTCTCTAAGCTTCCTTGAAAAGTACCAGGAAGTGAGTTGGCCATTTTGGAATACCATTTTGACCATGAAAGAGTGTTTGGTGTGGAATTTGAGCCATTGAACAGTGTGTTTGATAATACCGTGAAATTGAATAAGATATTCTGATGATAATACCGTGGAATTTAATAAGATATTCTGATGGTGGTTATTATGAACTGAAAAGGAACAAAGGAATCTCCTGCATGCGGCCTGCTGACATAGAGGTTGGGTGAGAGGAATATATATGTTTTCTTTTTGAGATTGGACTGAAATATCTTTAATTATTGGATTATTTTGGAATATATTCCCCCACTAGAAAGGAACGTTTTGCCTTTCATGAACTGAAGAAGGGGAAAAAGGTTTTGATATTTGTGTTTCAATCAGGGTTTTATATTTGTTGTTGTCTCCACCAGGCCGAAGGCAAGGGGAGAGAGTATACGTTTTGCACTCCGTCCTTGTACGTGCTGCTAGTTCAATTCTATTTTGAATGTCAATGCACTGATTGCTTAGTTTAATTGAATTATGAATTTGTTTGATACATTTGGGTCAGGTAAAATATTACAGTTTTGAGTTTTCCTTTTGTCTGCAATAAGGGGTTTAAATCACAGTATAACGAATCAGGCTATTCATTTCCTGAATATAGCTGTAACTCAGGCATGCCATTGTTCTGATTGTTATATAACCTGATATCAATTCATTTTGCAGCATGTTTTGGTCCTGAAGATACACTGTGTGATACCATTGTCCTCATTCATTGTCCTCATTTGCTCCTTTGTGTGAATGTGATTGCAAAAGCTGGCGGTTCATTCGTATTGTTATTAGAATGATAGAATCAGTGGCCCTGGCCATGTGTGAGTGTTATTATGAAGTGGTAAAGTACAATACAGTAGCATAACACAATCTGTGATAGATGAAGACGGCTGGCTCGCACAAAAACCTATTGGACTTTATTAGTACTCGGCTTGACTCTGTGACTTTGAGTAGAATCTGTTAATGTTAAGTTAACTAGAGCAGTCTCCGTTGGGCAACAAAGCAAGGTGGGAATGCAATCCCCAGCCAGTGATTGCGACTGTAGGTCGCAGATTACTATGAAAACCTGCAACACTAGTCAGTCAGTCAGTCAGTCAGTCAGTCCGTCCCGCCTCGTGACACGCTCCATATATGGCCATCTGACCTCATCAAACCCTGTACACTCGAGACACTGCCCCCGCTGCCACCCTTATGAGATCTCCATATATGGAGCTACGTTGACTTGACCTCATCTGACCTCATCAAACCCGCCTGTACACTCAAGAACTCTGCTGCCACCCTTAGATCTCCATATATGGAGATGACCTGTTCTGACATTCCATATGTTGATCTGACCTCATCAAACCTCCCGCTTCGAATGGGATCAGTGTATTGCTCCCGCTTCGAATGGGATCAGTGTATTGAAACGGGGAAAATCAGGTGCAATCAGGCCTTTCAATAGACTGAGTAGACGTCTACCCGTCTACTCAGGTGCTCAGTAGGTTGATTCCTTCCGATTGTGTCGGTTGATCTGTGCAGTTTAATGCATCGCATGCAGCTACTGGAGCTCAGTAGGTGATCATTCCTTTCAATGCAGCCGTAACATCGAACATGCACTGCTCCCGTGCTTGCGGTTATGTTTAGGTTAGGATTAGAGATGCACTGCTCCCGTGCTTGCGGTTATGTTTAGGTTAGGATTAGAGATAGGGATAGTAATTTCGGAACAAGGAACCTTCTGACTAACGACACGGCACCGCTCCAGTAGCTGCATGCGATGCATTAAACTGCACAGATCAACCGACACAATCGGAAGGAATCAACCTACTGAGCACCTGAGTAGACGGGTAGACGTCTACTCAGTCTATTTAAAGGCCTGATTGCACCTGATTTTCCCCGTTTCAATACACTGATCTGATCAAACCCATGTACACTCAAGAAACGCTATATATGGGGACTAGGTTGGCGGAGGGTGTGTAGAGCCCGTCTTACTGGTACTGTACGCTGCATTGTACCCATCGTCAGAGAACCGCTGTCTTGGTGACAGTATGACACTAAGTTATGTCACACATCACTTTGGCTTAGTGGTTGCGATGTTGGCTTTACGCGCGGGAGACCTGGGTTAAATTTCCTGGGTGTTACACATGCATGCACACGCGCACGCAGAACACACACACATGCAGAGATTTGCTAACTTTGTTGAAAATGTGTCACGGAAGGAATAATTCCATGTTATGAAACTAGTTGTCTGGATATGAGTTTAAATATACTGTGGATATTGCCTGGATGCTTTTCCTCATCAGTATTATTGCATAAGTCCAGCCACTTTTTGTCCCTAACAACATTAAATGACAGTTAAATGGCTTATTTCGGGGACAGAGAGGAAGAGTCTGCAAAAGCAGAAAGCCCACAACACTCCAAATTAGATGACATGATCTTACAGGTGCAAGGCTCAATTGTACAAATGGGATTGAAGGAATATAGCCAGTACACAAAACATTTCCTTTTCGACCTGTGCCATGGCTCAGTGGTCCAGGCACCTTGGCTGGTAATCCAGTCTGGCAGTGTGCCGCGGGTTCGACTCCCGATCCCGACGGCCTTTACTGAATGTCTTCCCCCCATCTCTCTCCCCACTTCCTGTCAGCCTACTGTCTGTCCCTCCATAAAAAAATATAAAAATAAAGGCGAAAGCCACAAAAAAAACATTTAAAATGTCCTTTTCTCATGGTTTATTTACCTCTGATGGACAACGGACGCCTTGTGACGCTTTGCGCCTTGTGACAAGACATCGGACGCGTTGTGACAAGACAACAGGAATGTGAGCCTAGGTATACTGTGTATATGCATGACAGCCTACAATCAAGTGCAATTGAATACAGGTGCCAACTGTCATCACCTTGAAAGCTATCAAGACGATATGGTACCAAGACAGGATAAATGCCATGTGAAATAGATAGAATAGTAAATAGTATAAAAAATGTACACATGTAATCACATAGAGCCAACTCAATAGGCTCAATAGGCAGGCTCAATAGGCAGGTGACCATTATTTCAGGGACTGGACATTCCATTTCTATATAACATTGAAGGCATTGGAATAAGGAAGGGGGTGTATTATAAGCCCACAGCATGAGTTGATACAACTGAAGCAGTTTCTATGGCACGCTCAGGCTGTCATCTGAAAACATGTGCTTTTGCCTGACATTTGATCAATAATGTAATTCAGAGGATATTGATGCTTTTGTGGAATTGTGTTGGATGGTTGTCGTTTGACAGTTTGAAAAGACACGAGAGCCTCTTTCCGGCATCGTTCCCAATGCTCCAAAACACACGGGCTGTGGCAGCGGGGTATGATTTGTCGTCGGCTGTCAGTGGACGAGAGAGCCTAGGGGTGACCCTCCAGAGCAGCACTGTGACGCCTACATCTAATTGCGGCCACCTTTTAACCCATTTAGGCCTGACGTCGAAATTTAAAAAAAATCTTCACAATTTAAAAAAAATAGCAGACCTACAAGCTCGTAGCGCTATGAGCTTGTAGATCTGCTATTTTTCAATAAACATAATGTTTAAAACACCAAAAGGGGTTCCCGCCCAAAATGGGTTAAAAGCTTGGCAGCCAATCAGCCCATTCTTTTTATTTTATAGGTTTTTTTTTTTGTGGCTTTTGCCTATATTTTATTGTTTTTATAGAGGGATGGATAGAAAGTGGGCTGACAGGAAATGGGGAGAGAGATGGGGGGGGGGGGGGGGTGACATGCAGTATAGGCCGTCGGGATCGGGAGTCGAACCCGCGGCACACTGCCAGACTGGATTACCAGCCAAGGTGCCTGGACCGCTGAGCCACGGCCCAGGCCCAATCAGCGCATTCTGTCTGGCTTCTGTCTTGTAGTTGCACATTAGGCCACATTGCTTCACACATTGGCTCCCTGAAAAGGGCTCCGAGTCAATTGTGTATTTTGAGCCGGTTGAAGAATGTCATTAAGATTCATTAAAGCATTTATTTTGCATTGTACAGTGGTCTCACTCCTCAGAATTGTTTTGGCAGAGGCATACAACATATTTAAAGTTGTTAAAGAATTTAGTTCATTGAAAATAATCATTACAATTTTCTATTCTTCTTCTGACGTGTCGAGGCCCGATGTGGGCCTCGACACATCATCACGCAGCACGTTTTCATTTTTTGGCATCCATTGTTAGGTATGCCCATATGTGACCAGATTTGACTGAGAGACTGCCATCGCGCAAATTACAGCTTTTCACCAGAGGAGAAAAACTTTTTTTATTTCTTTTTTTCCAAAATGAGTTTATAGCACAGGCAGACTCTTCACATACTAGAGCATGTCTGAAATAAGTGTCAGAGCTGAAATCGACATGTAAATATGAAATAAATGCTTAAACATGTAGCTAGGTGTAATGTTAGAGACCACAGAAGTGAACCTTTCAAGCCTGTTTTCTCAACTCGCTGACCACGGATATGGTCTAAAAGTGTGAAAATTTCACTACACCTTTAATGCCGCCTCCCGGGTCCTGGATGTAACGGTGGTTGGGTGTTGGCCCAGGCCGACTCCCACTCCTGCTACCAGGCTGCCGCCAGCCATGCCTCTGTATAGACAGGTCCTCAGGGATGGACCTGGGCAGCTCTTGTGCCGCCTTGTTGTATACGGGTGGCGGGACTTGAGTCTATTTAGAGGCAGCACTGTACTCTGTGGTGGTGTTGTGCACGATGAGCCAGTCATGTCTCTGGGCTTTCCTTGCTGTCGCGAGGGGTGGTGCACGTTGTTTAGACAAACAAGAATTAGTTCCGACAACACTGTCTCTCCCGACATGCGTGGCCGGTTACAACTAACCCGTGTCGGGTTAAAACATACCCGTGGCTCCCGACATGCGGGGCAGTTAAAACTAACCCGTGGCTCCCTGTGAGGTAGGTTTAGGGTTGGGGTTGCAGTTTGCGTAGGTTGTCGGACTAATGCCTGTCGGACTGTTAGTACGTCGGACCAAACGCATACACCCGGGCGAGGGTAGCAGCCTCTCGTCGGAGGCCGGCTGGGGCAATTCCCGCCAGTACTGGCAGGTGGAACACAGGGGCTGGCTTCACGCAGCCAGTTATGGTCCGAAGAGCATTGTTTATGGCAACCTCAACCTTCCTGGCACGTGGGCTTCAGCACCATGCTGAGGCACAGTATGCTGTATTCAGCTGCGGAGAAGACCAGGGCTTGTGTGGAGATTCGAAGCACCTTGGCGGACGCACCAGATGGGGGTCAACGTTAGTAAGTTAATCACGAGTCTCCTTCTTTCTTATATAGAAGAAAGGATAAGGATTTTTCCGGAAAGGAAGAGGAAGATGGTTATAGTAAGCTATATGTAACGTCTCATTAATAGTTTGTCTTATCTCTGTCTCACAGAGTTCTCTTCCTGTGGCAGATATACAGCAGCTAACACACACACACACACACACACACACACACACACACACACACACACACACCGAGAGGTAATAATAGCATCACTAGCTGGACAGCTATGTAGCCCACAAACAACATCCAATAATGGTTGAGTGTTCATCTTCAACTTCAAACGTTATTTGTACAGCACATTTCCAACGACCAAGGTCGAACCAAAATGCTTCACAGAGCATAACATACAAAGAGGCAACAAAAGAAAGAAGATCAGAAGGAAAACACTAGAAAATAAAAGCAAATCAAAGCAACATATATCAAAACAGCATATCAATATGCATTACATCAAGGTAGGCTATGAGGGCGGGGGTTAAACTAATTACACCTTGAAAGTGAGCGAGAGGACTTGAAAGGACTTGAAAAACGCCAATGACTGACCAGAGTGAATATGGAGTGGCAGGGCTTTCGAGAGACTATGTCCGGCCACGGGAGAGCATATGAATGCCACAGACGAATAACAGTCTAAGTCCACACTATTGATCCATAAAGTATAAATGATAGATAAGGGTTCAGGACAACGAGGCCTTTTCGTGGAGGGGTCAGAATGAAATTTGGACTTAGACTGTTTTTCGTCTGTTATAGTTTTTGTGAGGTTATAGAACACTGCCCTACTAGTAGTAGCAGGCACTGTAAAACAAGCATCCCATCAGCGCCCACCGATCGAAACCCAGGCTCTGCAAAAAAAGGTAGTCCCGTCCGGCCGCAGCGAAAGCTTCTTCACCTTTGGTCCTGTACGGCGTATATCGGGCACAACCAGGAGAGACTGCATGGTTATACTGACAGTGAGAGCTTTATGAGAGAGGAAAGTGTGTCCTCGTGAACGCTGCTCAACATGACATATTCATTGGCATTGCATGAAAATATGATCAAGTCGGAGCCACATTTATCAAACCTGTCACTGTGCTTTGATTCATGGTCGCTCTCCTTGACCGGTCGTCATAACGAGAACCATTAGGCTTGAGGAAGTAAATAAACGAGCGGAGTGGTTTGATATGTGTTCTACTATATATGTATGCTCACCTCCGTAAAGTGTTCCGTGATGAGGGTTCACTTCCACTTCTTTCTGTGCTGTCAAGCACACTTCTTTCTCCTATCTAACTTCCCCGGCTGGCTTTTTAAAATGTGTTTTCTGCCCCGACAGGCTGCCAGATTATTGGAGGGGGTCTGCCAACTCCCCTTAAAAAAAGGAAAGAAAGAAAAATGTTTATGTCTCAACCCAGGAGGACAAATGTGAGGGAAAAGGAAATCTGTCTAGGACATTCACCATGTTGTACAGCTCAGGCATGCATGCGTTTTTGAGTGCCTATAGATAGACAGCTATGTGTGTGGCTGTGTCCCTGGGTCTGTCCCTGTGTCCCTGGGTCTGTCCCTGTGTCCCTGGGTCGGTCTCTGTGTCCCTGGGTCTGTCCCTGGGTCTGTCCCTGTGTCCCTGGGTGTGTCCCTGGGTCTGTCCCTGGGTATGTCCCTGTGTCCCTGGGTATGTCCCTGTGTCCCTGGGTCTGTCCCTGTGTCCCTGGGTCTGTCCCTGTTTCCCTGGGTCTGTCTCTGTGTCCCTGGGTCTGTCCCTGTGTTCCTGGGTCTGTCCCTGTGTTCCTGGGTCTGTCTCTGTGTCCCTGGGTCTGTCCCTGTGTCCCTGGGTCTGTCCCTGTGTTCCTGGGTCTGTCCCTGTGTTCCTGGGTCTGTCCCTGTGTTCCTGGGTCTGTCCCTGTGTCCATGTGTCCCTGGGTCTGTCCCTGTGTCCCTGGGTCTGTCCCTGGGTCTGTCCCTGTGTTGTCCCTGGGTCTGTCCCTGTGTTCCTGGGTCTGTCCCTGTGTTCCTGGGTCTGTCCCTGTGTTCCTGGGTCTGTCCCTGTGTCCCTGGGTCTGTCCCTGTGTCCCTGGGTCTGTCCCTGTGTCCCTGGGTCTGTCTCTGTGTTCCTGGGTCTGTCCCTGTGTCCTTGGGTCTGTCCCTGTGTCCGTGGGTCTGTCCCTGTGTTCCTGGGTCTGTCCCTGTGTCCCTGGGTCTGTCCATGTGTCCATGTGTCCCTGGGTCTGCCCCTGTGTCCGTGGGTCTGTCCCTGTGTCCGTGGGTCTGTCCCTGTGTTCCTGGGTCTGCCCCTGTGTCCCTGGGTCTGTCCATGTGTCCCTGTGTTCCTGGGTCTGTCCCTGTGTCCCTGGGTCTGTCCCTGTGTTCCTGGGTCTGCCCCTGTGTCCATGGGTCTGTCCCTGTGTCCCTGGCTGTGTCCGAGCACGAAAATAGCGTTATAGTGTTTGTTCACCACCAAGTGTCACTGTTGCACAGCCTAACACACAGCCACAGACACAGACACACACAGGCCAGGGAGGAGGGCTTGTGCAGTGCAGTGCAGTTTTTATTTTGGATTGATTGAATTCTGCCAAGAGGATTTAAAACCCAAGAAAGCCTATGGCTTGTTTCCATTGGGGTCCTTCATATTAAATTCATGTACTGTATTACCGTTGTCAGGCAGTACAGTACAGTACATGCCAGGCAGAATATGCCTCTATCCACTCAAAGTGAATTCACGTGCAGAAGAAACAGACATGTTGATTGACAACGCATAATAGAAGAAGACATAACGCTCCGCACCTGCTGCCAGAGATAATAACAGCCAGCAGCAGTGTGTGAAGTATTGTGCGTATATATATATATATATATACTGTAAGAACTGTGAAATGCTGCAGTACGTCCACTGTTCTATTCTCGGTGGTTCATTAGTACTTTACTTAAGTTGTGATAGGTCACTGTGGGGGTGCCATGACTGCAGCTCCGTCTGAGTGGGGCCCAAATGAACACATTTAATTTTAGACTTGACTGAAAGTCTGAGTCCGAGCTTCTCCCGCATCGAACTGTTTAAGTTGAGTAATTGCTGCGGCAATAGCCTGCGTGTGCGTGCGTGTGAGTGTGTGTGTGTGTGATAGAGAGAGAGAGAGAGAGAGCATGCACGCACTGCGCGTGTGCATGTGTGGGTTTGTTCGCCCACAATTGTACTATATATATATACAGTATGTATGCAGGTCAAATTTCATCTAATTTCATCTTATCGCGCATAGAATAGCTCCCTCCGGGCTTTCCTGGCTGTTTTGAAAGGTTTCATCTTCCCGTCGACCCCATACCATACAATAGCCGCATAGATTAGTTCCTTCCGCAGTATAACTCCGTGATGGCTTGGACAACCATATCATCAGATCACTGGAACCCCTATTGTTGAGAAGTTCAGTGTTCTGAAGGCACACATTTTCATGATATGATGTCGTTAAACCGTGACGTTCATGGAGGCGGTTGTGGGGGGGGGGGGGGGGGGGGGGGATCATGGACCAGTGAGTTTATGAGTGTGCCTGCGCTACAAATAAGCAGCGTACTGTTTGAAGAGAACATACGACTACAGTACAGTATCGTGTGGCTCCTTTTCCACCAACATAACTTTAGAACTGGTTCCGTTCTATAGATTCTCGGACTTGGTGATTTCACATCATGGTGGCTCAGGGGTAGAGTGCAGGCCGGATGGCAACCGCAACGTTCCCGGTTCGAACCCGGGCTCCCCCTGCAGAGTTAGTGTCGAAGTGTCCTTGAGCAAGACTCTAAACCCCTTATTGCTGCCGATGTGCAGGTTGGTGCCTCTTGCATGGATTCCTCCGGCATCGGGGTGTGACTGGGTGTGAATGGTTGAATGTAATGCACAATCTATATGTAAAGTGACTTGGATAAAAGTGCTATATAAATTGCTATAACAAATTACCATTTTCTTTTTTTTTTATTATTATTTCCCAACCAACTTTTAGGCTTCGGAACCAATACATTTTCAGTGGAAACACTCTGAACCGGTTCAATATTAGGCGGGGGAGGAAAAAAAAGTGAACCAGTTCCAGCCCCATGGAAATGTAGTGCATTTGTATGAATCCATTCAGGACAAACTGGGAGCCTTGCGGTTGCCATCCGGTCACTCTGCCCCTGAGCCATGCACTGCCGTCCCCACGGATGGATTAGCAGCTCTTTCCGATGCCGCTATACGCATGTGACGGATGACTGTTGTAGCTGATTGTCATTGCACTAAAAGCCTATTGGCTGACTCTTCAAATAGCGCTGCTGTCTGTCGGGTGGAAACCTCATCATGTCCAAAACTGTACTGGGATTCAAATTTAAAAATGGGTTGTAGATCGGCTACTAGTTTTGCTACTTTTGTAGATCGGCTACTAGTTTTGCTACTTTTGCATTAATTTACAAAAATAAAAAATACATTTACAAAAGTTAAAATAATGGAGATAAGAGTTTGTGCTCGACAGCAACGATATATACATGAAAGGCCCTGCAACATTGAGATGACACGGGCGATGCAAGGGGAACGTTATACGCTGTGAATGCAGATGGAGCCGTCAAGGGGACCATCGCAAGGTTAGCACCCACCAGGGGAAATTGACTTGTGTTTGTGCTTGACTAGCCTATAGCAACCACGAGGTCCACAGAGATCTTTGACTTTTGAATAATGTTATCAAAGAGGAATTGTAAATGGTTTCCTCTGGTTAAGAGGCTCCGCTTCATCACACTTCTTTGTGTGCCATTGAATTAGCTCGCGGTTGATAGGAAAGGTCGCCTGCCGCTGCCATGCAGGGAATGAATGACCTTAGTCGGGGGAGAATGAATTTGACATTTCCTTTATTGCACATTTCTAACGCAAACTGTGTCCGGCGGAAACAGAACGTTCACTACTTAACAGTTTGACGGCCGAGAATTGAAGTAGAACTGTTAAGTTGTTGTTAAGGTGGCTTGCTCGATCAGTTCCAGGCTCTAGTCATACATATCAAACAAGTCATGTAATAGAACAAGGAAGGTTTAATTTCCCCAAAGTGAGGACATCTGTTATACTTTACCAGGTAATTCATTACCAGGTTATATTATACAAGCCAATCCAAAAGGTTTCAAAATAATGGTAAAACAGTATCTTCCGATATTTCATGAACTTGAAATGTATTTCTTAACTTTTGTAAGTGAACTATAATTGTCTGTCTGTGTATTGTATGTAGACCTCAGTCACTCACTCACTCACTCACTCACTCACTCACTCACTCACTCACTAATCCCATGGCCTATAGAGCGTCGCAGTCCCGCCCCCTTTAATGACGACGCTAGAACCAGAAGTGAATTCCTCATTCATTTTCCTCATAGACTTTTCAAAAAGTATTTATTTAAAGACGATTACGCCACGGACAAAGCCAACTCGAGTTGTGACACATCATGACAATAAAACACAATGTTTTTCGCTGATCAAATAATTTGTAAGAAGAAAAACAAAACAAAAAGTGTTGTATCCTGCCATGTTTTTCTTCTTACAAATTATTTGATCGGCCCAAAACATTGCGTTTACTGTAATTTGTCGTCACAACTCGAGTTGGCTTTGTCCGCGGTGTAAACGTCTTTATATAAATACTTTTTGAAAAGTCTATGAGGAAAATGCACGGGGAATTCACTTCTGGTCCTTGGGAGGGGGCGGGACTGCGAAGCTCTATAGGGGCCGTAGAGGTGTCATGGTGGATGCTTGTGCAGTCAGGGATCTCCAGCGCTCTCGGTCTTCTGCTGTGCATATAGCAGGGTTTGGAAGCTGCTGTCATTCAGTCCATTCCTTGATGTTGTCCATCCAGGACTATATCTCTGCTTGCCTCTTCTCCGCTTTCCCTCTACTGTACCCTGTAGGGCCTGTGGGGCGACTGTGGCTCAGGAGGTAGAGCAGGTCGTCCAATGATCCGTGAGTCGGCGGTTCGAATCCCGGCTCCTCCTGTCCACATGTCGAAGTGTCCTTGGGCAAGACACTGAACCCCAAATTGCTCCCGATGTGCTGGCTGGTACCTTGCATGGCTTCCGTCGCCATCGGTGTGTGAATGTGTGTGAGAATGGATGAATGTAATGCACAATAAAGCACCTTGGATAAAGGCGCTATATAAATGCACCATTTGCCATTTAGGATGGTCTTTGACAGGAACGTATTGTGACATAACCATACCAGGCCAGTTTACGACGTTTTATTGTTGAGAGTAGAGGGCTCCTGTTCTCCAGCATGGGTGCAGGTAACTATCAGTCTTAACGTAATAATTAGTTCTTTATATGATGTTATGTAGCATTCTTCTGTGTAGCGAAGGACTGTATCTTGCGCTCAGTGTCCGCTGTGTGTGTGTGTCCAGCTCTCTAGAGTATAGGGTAGAGAGTACAAATGATTTGTACCTAGTCTGACCTTCACCTGGTGTTGCTTCTTGTCTTGATGTTGCGATGCCAATTCTTGTTTTTATTTCCTTTTTGTGGAGCTTTTTGTCCTCACTCACAAAGGACCCCGAAATAGATCCATAATTCACACCATTCTTCTCCTTTTCTTGTTTGATCGAACAGCTGTGTCCTTATATTGCCTTTGAGCTTCATAGCAGGGCACATGAGGCTTCGGAGGCTAGAGGATTTTGTCCGATCCATTGTGCATTGCAGCAGAGAGTGCATTTATTTTCAGCATGGACGGGCCCCGGTGGGACCAGAACTCAGCGTGTTAGTAAAACACATTGATCTATTAGAGAATCTGCATTCTGTGATTCCCCTTCTTCTTCTTCTATACCCACACTGACTCCCCACATTCAATTATTTTCATTCCCTCCGCCCATTCTGTCTACAAATCTCCTGCTCCACTAGGCTTCTTTATTGTCCTTCCATTCTGTCCTTTTATCTCTTCTGGATGTGTGCTTTCATGTGCCGCTCTTTCCCTTTTAACTCGCTGGCCTCATTTCCTTCTGCATTGGCTTCCCCCTGTTGTTGTCCGCGGGTTGTTGCCAAAATGCAGACTGTCATCGCCCGTGCTAATGACAAACATTGGCATAAATTCAGTCGTCTCACGTGTGCGTGTGTGCCGTGTGTGTGTGTGTGTGTGTGTGTGTGTGTGTGTGTGTGTGTGTGTGTGTGTGTGTGTGTGTGTGTGTGTGTGTGTGTGTGTGTGTGTGTGTGTGTGTGTGTGTGTGTGTGTGTGTGTGTGTGTGTGTGTGTGTGTGTGTGTGTGTGTGTGTGTGTGTGTGTGTGTGTGTGCGTGCGTCGCGGCGTTGTGCACAAGCCTGTGAGTGCACGTTGTCGCATACACATTACAATCCGTTGCTATAGTCTCCCAATGAGCATGCGGTTGGAACAGTGCCATCTGGTGAACTTGTTCCAAGGACATACACGGTGTCCACGGCAGCTTCTGCTCGCCTGTCCCTGTGCTTATTATCAATGTCCTCTATCTCTCGGAGAGTGACAATAACAGGAATCACTGCCCCTTTCATTCCCTCAACAAGTCTCTCTAGCTGCACCCTCGCACAAGCTTTTGTCACCATCCGATCCCTATCCTCAAATGCAGTGGTTGGAAAGTAACTAAGTACATTTACTTGAGTACTTGAGTATTTCCAATTTTCTATATTTGTACTTATACTCCACTACATCTCGGATCCAAATATTGTACTTTTACTCCACTACAATTATTTGAAAACGTATAGTTACTAGTTAAACTTTGTAGATTTTTGAGGTGTGCTAGCCCCTCAGGTTTAAGGTTTGTTTTTCCTTAAACAAACATTAAAAACGCCATTCACTTCGCACAGGTGTGATTTCTTAATATATATTATTACAAAGCATACATTAACCACTTCAGCCCTATATATATATATATATATATATATATATATATATATATATATATATATATATATATATATATATATATATATATATACACATTTCGTCCATTTTAAAATAGCCAATCTACAAGCTCACAGTGTGAAGGATTTTGTGAACATTTGAAATCTTGAAATGAAATGAGACATTCTGCACAATGAGTACTTTTACTTTTGGGACTTTAAGTAGGCCTACATGTTGATGCTAATACTTTTGACTTTTACTCAAGTACTGCACGTATTGTCTTCTGGACTTTTTTTAGTATTGCAGTAGACTGATACTTTCTTCGACGGGTGGCTGGCATCTCCCTTAGAGATAGGGTGAGTCACACGAGAGAGACTCGGAAATAGAGTCACTCCTGCTTTGCCTGGAAAGGAGCCAGCTTGTGGTTCGGGCATCTTGTCAGTATGCCTCTCGGGCGTCTCCCTCAGGGGGGTCCTCGAGGCACGTCCCACTGGGACGAGACCCCCGTGGCAGATGGAGGGATCACACCGAGGAGGAAGTTAATAATGTTGCTCTGGAAAAGGATGTCTGGAGCTCTCTGGTGGAGCTGTTGCCCCCACGACCCGACTACGGATAAGCGGTTGAAGAAGGATGGA
The DNA here is from genome assembly GCF_951216825.1 of Electrona antarctica. Lineage (NCBI taxonomy): Eukaryota > Metazoa > Chordata > Actinopteri > Myctophiformes > Myctophidae > Electrona > Electrona antarctica. The sequence continues at coordinate 50,001,482 of NC_136809.1, forward strand.
TGGATGGATGATAGATACTTTCTTACTTACTTTTACTTACTTTCTTTTAATTTTTTTCACCGCTGCTTGCTGCCCTTTCATTACTCACTCACAGAAGCTTTTGTCACCATTCCTTTCCTATCTTCAAATGTAATATTGAAAAAAGGGCTGCCTAGTACAGGTGTATATATAAGTATATTGTTGAACCACCAAATGCCGATCTTCAATATGAAATGACATCCTTATACCTCGTGTCATCCAGGAAACACAATGCCGAGAAGTGAAACGGCTCGAGACGTGCAAGCTTCCAAATTAAACCATTCCCATCCTTCTATGATGAATAGTTCAGAGCTTATGATTAATTTTTTTGATGAATAATGTACCTTCTTGTCCTTGGCTTGTCAACCCAATTTCTGCACCGTAATGTCTGCTGTTGGGCAGAACTGTATCTACTATCTTCTTTTACTTTTTGTGTATTTTCGCCACGTTATGCCCTACTTTCGTTATACTAGACCGGTGCCCGGCTGTAGAGCACAGAGTCGGTAACGATGGAAGTTGGAGATCCATGCCCCACCTGGCTATACAATACCCGTGTCAGAGTACCCGTTCCACCCATCTGTCTGTGTCCCTTTTATGCCCATATATGGAGATTTCTGGATCTGTCTCTCTGTGTCCCTTTATTCCTATATATGGAGTTCTGTGTCAGGCATGCCCAAATATGGAGTGTCGTGACGTCTGAACAGGCCATGCAGCTCCATATATGGACACTGGGCAGAGCCCGGGCAGAGGCCTTTTGTGGCGGTTCTGGACAACCGTGGGTCCGACCGAGGCACCGCACCGGGCACTGCACTCCCTGTGGGGGTGTGGAACGTGTGTGTCGAATTTTAAGTCGGTGGGGCGAACGGTTCTCGAGTTACATGGATTACAGCCGTACACACATACAGACGTACGGAGACATGGTGCATTTATAGATAGATAAGAGTGTCGAGCTATTAAAAGTAGTGAAAATGTACGATGTACAAGCTCACTATACGAGGCGTGTTGCGTTGTGAGCTTGTAGGTTGTTAGGTCTAGCTATTTTCTTTTTTTGCAATAATGTTTGTCTCCCGAGTTCCGAAAGAAAATATATGCAATGTCATCATGGCCTTGCATGATTGTGATTTAATGACAGTGTTACTGTATTGAGTCACTGAGTGAGTGGCATGCATACTACACAACCCAGAACTACTTAACCCACATGCAGCCTCTTTTCTGCAGTTTCTCAAATGCTTCATGGCTTACCTATACAGGCTGTATAAGTAGGCCATAAATTAATACCTAATCTTAGTGCTTATCCTGCAATCCTTAGAGACTTTTAAATCCCTTCTCAAAACCCACCTTTTCTCTCTCGCTTTTAATGTTGTCTGATAGTTACTCTCTTGTTCCTGATTCTAATGATTATGTATACTATGTTTTTTATACTCTGTCTTTATACTTGTCTACTGTGAAGCACTTTGGTCAATTTCGGTTGTGTAAATGTGCTATATAAATAAAGGTTGATTGATTGATTCTTGGCCTGTTGGTTTATGCCGAGTTACGTACCTTACCATGCCTAAGTTCCTAGTACCTCCATGAATAAAATGGGTTTAAATGTCTGAGCTGCTCCAGTGTTTCCTCTCCTTCTCAGCTCAATACACTCCAACTGCACCCCTCCCACCCACACCCACACCCACATCTAGCACATTCTGAATTACAGCAATGACCTTCAAGCTCCGCCTGCCAGATGACTATAGTCTGAGCTGAGACTGAGCCAAGCTTTAAGTCAAACTGCAGGTGACATTGGTGTCAGCCAGATGTGGACATTGCTCAAGTGGGAAGTGAAAAGCAGTAGGAACATCAATCAATCAATTAGTCAATCAATTTGAACTTTATTTATGTGACACATATCTTACAGCAAGTGCAACTCCTTTCGCTTCGCAGGAAAGAATCTTTAACCCATTCAGGCCTGACGTTGAAATAAAAAAAACGTTCGCTCTGAAAGAATATATATTCAAAGATTTGTGGCGCATTTTCACGATTTTTCAAAAATAGCAGACCTACAAGCTCGTAGCGCGCCACTCGGTGGCGCGCTATGAGCTTGTAGATCTGCTATTTTTCAATAGCTAAAGTATAACATAATGCTTAAAACACCAAAAGAGGATCCCGCCCAGAATGGGTTAAAAAGGATTTAATAGAAATAGCTATAAAATGTGCCCCAGGTCACAACATGTTTGAAATGATGGCGAAAAGAGATTGGTGGTTTAACCTTCCTCCAGTGTTCAGGTCAAATATGAACGATTTAAAACCTTTCGGAATCATAAATATTGTGTTTTTCATCGTATTGCCTCGAGTCCTTATGGTATCCTCCACTCTAGGCATTTGAACATATAAAATCGCTCATTTCCATTTTCATTGAATTTCAACTTTGTTGCACCTTTGGTGCTACCGATCAAAAAGGAACACCATTGGATATCATTGCGTAAGACACACACGTACACACGCATGTGTGTGCACGCATGCACACACGCACGCACGCACGCACGCACGCACGCACAGCCGAAAGCATTATCATTCTTGACCTTGACTACAGCAACAACAAACAACAGTTGGCTGCCTTGATAAGATTTTACTTTTATTCATGTAAAACATTGCATATTTGTGGAAGACAGACGCAATATGAAAAAAGAACACTGAAGGTTAAGGGAACTAAGGTGAGGGACGAGAAAAGATGACAGGACAGGACTGGAGATGAAAGATCATGTAAGGATAAGGAGGAAAGACCATAAAAATGATAAGGTTAAAGGAGGGAAGACATGCAGACCCAGAGCCATTGAAAGGAGAGTTCTGCCAATGAGGGGATATATAGAGAACAGCCCCAAGCCTGCAGAATGACTGGGCAATGTTGAAGGCAAGCCGCCGTCCCTACTGGTCAAAACTGGTACTGCAGGCCCAGGTTAAATTTATGAATGAATCCGTGTAGGATGTGACGCAGAGGTACCACAATACAAGAACAGCGCGAGGGGTACTATGGTAGGAGCCAGCCAATCATATCAATGCTCGAGGGGTACTACCCGGAAGACTCTGTTGTTTCGTCGTGGCTTCAAAACGCCACTGAGCAACTTCCATTGAAGTGAATAGCGGGGGGGCGGGGCTATCGCTCCTCAATCCGTTCTCTAGATATATTTTAGCTCTATGGAGCAGCCCCATCACGTGGTTCATGCAACTCGCTTGTCACACTCTAGCCCATGGACTCCAATGCATTCCGTAAAGACTCCAATGCATCGTGTAAACGTCCGGTTCAGGCCGTTGTCACACTTCGCCAATAGAAGTCTATACTGTATGTAGAAGAGCTGCCATTCAATTTTATTAAGGTGTCAAATCACAACAAGTTGTCTCAAGACACTTTACAACCAACAAAGATCCACCCAGAGCAAGCAATATTGCGACAATGGTAACGAAGAAACGTCAGGCAGAACCCGACTCTAGGGGGGGGGGGCTATAGGTAGAGGGGGAATAGGAAGAAATAATTGGACTGGCCCCATGAAGTGAACAGAGTTGTCGTAACTCTCATCTATACAAACCTGCTTAGACCATACAGGATAAAGGAGGAAATACCATATAAGGATAATGGAGGAAATACCATGTATGTACCAAGCCCCCAGTAAGGCTATCCAACGTTGAAGCTGCCACTATATACCTACTGGCGAAATGTGGAACTGCAGCACTTTCATGGAGGTGGACGGACGTTCATGACGTCATGTGCGTCAGGCTAAAAGTCCGCTCGCTCGAGCCATTTAGTTATAATTGTACTTCCGGCAGTCTTCTGGGGTGCTTCAAAACGCCACTGAGCAACTTCCATTGAAATGAATAGCTTGGGGGCGGGGCTAGCGCTCCGGTTCGGTCTCTATCCTTTTATTACTCCATGGTATATAAGGATAAAGTGGAAAGGCCATGTAAGGATATAAAGGAGGAATGAGACAGTGGCAATTTCCAATACGATTACTTACCCATTACATCTCTGAGTGAAATGGTGAGGTACTTGGTGAGGTGACTCTCTGTGAGAGAAATGGAACCTGTCAGCTGGCAGGAGTCCAATCCTCTGTGACCTTCATCAGCGTCCCATCCTTCTCATCCTCTTTAACCACGTCCAGACCTGCGGAAAGCATCTGTGTCATTTCAGTTTGCCTGTTTAGTACGCTCAATTGAGGGTATCCGAAATGCATTCTATTCTGTATAGCTGAGAATGTCTCTCGTGGTATCCAATTCAGGTATTGACTTTTACAAATATTGGCAGACAATGCAACTGTAGCAGCGCCTATCAGACTCTGAGTTTAAGAATTGACTTCTCTCGAGTAGTGCAAAGGGTTTGGAACGAGGTTAAGTGCCGTCATCCTTTTGGGCCTGCCCCAACAGTATCGATTGCAATGATGTGGACTCGCTCTCGGGGCCTCTACGGCAACATTAGTTTGTTGACTTTATTAAATAATCATAGGGCCTTTATCACTTTGAGAGCCCACGCAAAACTGCCCAAAAATCACTTTCACCTAGAAAATCCATTCACATTTTTTATAATTCAGCTGACTGTGGAGACACATGCTGGAACTTTTTACTTTGAAATGTTTTATAGTTTGAGTTATTTAATTTAAACGCCAAATGCATTCTCAATGGCGAAAACACAAACTTTGGCACCACGTATTAAAAAAAACAAAAACATTGTTTTGATTTTTTTGATTTTTATTAAAAAAAATAATAATAAAAAAAAAATATATATATATATATTTTTTTTTCAAAGACATCCACAGACGTCTTGGGCTCTGCCCGTGCGGTAATACCAAAGACATCCACAGACGTCTTGGGCACAAAATGTGTTTTAATTGCTGTGCACCTATTTGATTTGTGTCTCCTTCTCTCAACTGTGACTTGCCTTCGCTGTCCATGGTGCTGAAGAGTGCACATACAGTAGCGTAGCCATAGCCTTTAGAGGGAAGTTGTCAAGTCGTGGACATTGGTACTGTAACTAACTTTGGACGGTGCAAGACCTTGATCCATGCTTTTGTTGTCTCTCAACTTGATTACTGCAATGCACTTTGTTTCTGGCCTGCCAAAGATCAATCCTAAAAGCAACCGGAGATTCTTTCGATTTAGTGACATTATTTTGTTATCAGTGTGTGTGTTATTTTGTTTTTCATATTTTGTTTCTATTCTTTATTTTGGATAGTATTAGTAGAGATGGACAGGAAACCAGGAGAGATAGAGACAGGGAGTGACACGCAGCAAATGTCGTTGGGCTCAGGAATCGAACCTGCGACTCACTGTCGGGCAACAATAGAGCCTGTATATTATATGTACATAGTATGCACCTTAACCGCTAGGCCATCAGTGTATTTGTAAGCCTAAGAATTGTTTTTTTTTTCAGTTGATGCTTCATCCATACATTATGAGTAAAATCGCTGGACTCATGTTTATTTTTGGAACACAGTTCTGAAAAATCTATGGGATTTAGAATGAGAAAAACAACATTGTTTCCCAGGGGGGTACATAAGTGACTTATTGGTACTCTATGATCTTGGTCAGATAAGGATATATATTTTATAAGTTATACGTTTTTTGTGCTTCAATGAGCTTTGGACAACACCTACTGCAGTTCTTGCTCTCGTGCTCTAAGTTAGCTTCGTAAACCACATATTGAAGCAAAATTCAATTATTTTCATTCTCTCATGAGTAATTTTACGGTGGTCGTTCTTTTTTGATTGTATGATGCACCTGGCAGATTTACATCTGCTATAAAGGTATTACTTACACGGAATAAATTGCTTTTTTGCGATCCAATTAAACAAATCCCTAGTTGGTTTAAAAGTAATTACATTTACCTAAATATAAATAGGGAAATGCATTCATGAATGACAACGACTGGCTCCAAACTTTGCCTCAAGTTTGTAGAGTCTGTAGCTTAATTATAAGCCAAATGATGATATTGACAATGAAATATGACATATAGAATCAATAAATTATAGCACTCTGTCACGGTAGCAGAAAGTACTGAACCCAAATGCAGAGAGACGACCAGCAGAATTGAATGCAATCAAAGCATTTATTAAATAAAGCAAGCTTAAACAACAGGCAGAAGTTAAGCAATCCAAAAATAAAGCAAAGTTACCAGAAGCATCAAGTCAGGATACAGAGGTCCAACAAAGTCCAGTTTATCAAACACAAGGCAAGGGCTCCAAGGCATAACAGCAAAACAGGAAGGTATGAACTGACAATGTGTGTCTGTGCAGAGAGTCCAGTCTTATAGGTGGTGGGTTGATTGTATTGTGTTCACAGGTTTGTAATGGGCTGGGGTGATTGGAGAGTGGAACCAGGTGTGTAACTAGGACTGAAGTGAGGAATGGGATGAGAGAGTGGCCGAAGTGGGAATGCAGACAGGGGGAGACTCAAACCATGACACTCATGGGGTAGGTGACCTCCAATAGTGTCTTAGGCCAACTAAATGTTTGCTTGTATACATTTTCATGTGATAATTAGCCTGCTTATTTTAGTTAATGTTTTTCTATGATTGTTTGTTTGTACTGCAGGGCTTCTTCATCTTTGTCATTAAAGAAACTATTTGACATTGAGGAGTGTATTTCTTCATAAATAAATATTCAATGTTCGATCACTCACAACACCGGGCTGCACTCTTGAAGAACACTTTATGCCTCTCGTCGTTGCTCCTCTGCTCTAATCCTTGGGATCTGAGGCAATGGGCTTATAGCTGCTAATGGATATTCCCTGTTCGCCACAACACTGAGTGATTTAAATCAGCTATTAATTTGTGTCTGAGGGGAGGAGAGGGGGAGAGAGAAAAGAAAGAGATTAGACAGCATGACAAACACGATAGAGTGAGAACAGAGCAGAGTGAAAAGGAGAAGGGCAAGGTTACACGGGACGCAACATATAGACAGACATGATGGAAGGGAAAGGTTGAACACCAGGTACACGGAGGAATAATGGAAGGGGCCGGGGTTAAAGGGAGACGAGGGAGAGGAAAGAAGGAGGGGGAGGTGAAGGAAACATTCAAATCTCCCCGGATGACACTCCGTTTTCATCAAAGATTAACATTATCATTAATATTTTAGCTGTTTTGAGTGCTTATTGTGAACAAAATGTGATGTCTTAAAGGGTTTGAATGCATTCGAATGCTGTGTTTGTTTTGTTTTTTTGTGTGTGACAGTGTGAGTATGACTGAGTGGGAACTTACATTGGTATCTTGTATAATTCATGAAGGATAGAGAGGGAGAAAGAGAGATTATCCTTATTCATAGGATTTTCACGACCTTTTTATTTACTCAAAAGTTATGGTTTAAAAAAACTATTAAAGCAGAAACATAAAATGAAGTAAACAAAAAATAAATAAATTCAAAAATGATTAAATGAATTTCAAAAAAGCCTTCATTCTGGCCTTCCTCCTCCTGACAAATATAATATTTACATAAAAGACCAAAGGGTCTTCCATATTATTCCTTCTGCTGAGGCTATTTTTGCTAGACCCAAATCTAAATTAAACAACTGGCATTTCACTTTCAACTTCTGTAGCCTAATAGGCACGTAGCTGAAGCAAAGGAACACACAGTCCAAACAGCAGTGATAAACAGTTTTTCTCTGCAAGCAGAAAGAATAATTATCACTTAAAATTGGTGTAAATAACAAACAAAAGCACTGACAGCCACAATACTGCACAATTCTCCACGGCCAAATCTCCTACCATTTTGTGTTAATGGTGGTTTATACAGTTCTCTCCACACAGACCTGACCTCATTTTCTGAGAGCCAGATAAGCACCCCGCCAAGTGCTATTTCTCTTGTCAGAACAACCAATTAGTTTGTCCTTGTTTAAAACTTACGGTGTGCACTGTGGATACGTATGTCGCCTTGCAGAGGTCATCAACATTATCTATTATCTTCTTCCTGGTAATTAATAATAATTGTTGAATTAAAGTTACAAAGAATTGCTTGAACAATCAAAACGGCGATAAACAGCAATAATACAATAATACAGTATACAACAATAAAGCAATAATGAAATAACAGTAGAAAAAAACAAACGAGATATAACTCAAGGAGATAAAAAGGCCTTTTTTTTTTAAATATTTTCTTTCACATTGTTATAATCATTAGAGCAATGAACCCACCTATATCTCCCAGACTCCCTCCCCAGTCAGAGTTCAATTACTGTATGTGCAGGATGTAATTTACATACAAATGTATAAGGGACTTCATTTATTTGACTAAATAGTTTATTTTAACCCAAAAATCCTCTCTCACACATTTATGCTGGTGTGCCAGTGATCACCCTCATTTGGGCCAATGGCCACCCGGTGCCAAAGGCTATACCTACCCCTGATGCCAAACATCCACTAATAACAATCTACAAATGGAACAAAATGGACCCATAAGGGTCCATTATTTGCACGATGAAATAAACATTTGATTGATAGTGCCCATTACAGTGCGCATGTACAGCGGCGGCGACAGTTCAGTGTGTGTCGGCTCACACTTCTTGTTGAGCAGGTGATTTATGAACCGAACAGAGCTAACTCCCAGAACGTGAAGCCAAATCTGTATAGCATTGATCAGATTAGCTCCACATACTGCTGTGGTCCTACAAGGTGTCCCAGCGCGGCCGTCCCGCCGAGCAGAGCAACGATGTCCCATTGTGTTATCTATTTACGCTGCAGCGAGCCCCAACGCACTGATAGTCTATTATAGGTTTTCAACATTTCTCATATCGAGGCCCAATATTTATTCGGCATTTGAGCCACTGACCACGATTTGATGGACCCTATTTTTACCCCTGTCTATTTTAACTATGTTTTACAAGATGGTAAAAAAAAGGCAAAGAAGATTATGGCCTTATTATTAAAAAATAGGGCCCTATAGCCTCTCAGACCCAAAACATATACAGTATTGTTGTCGTTGGATACGATTTTGTCCACAATTCCATGCTGTATTGATGTTGGTACCATTAGAGAGATGACTAACAATTATCAAAATAACAATTATTTTACATTCTCGAATTGTGTAGACTTCTTGTAAATGCAGATGTTTAACTCTTGAGAGTGTGAAATGAAACCAAATGGACCTCTAAAGGGTCCATTTGGTTCCATTTTACACTCTCAAGAGTAAAATATCTAAGTGTCCATTTGATTACCATGCATCTTGCCATCATTTAGAAGCACTAGCACCATTAATTAGAAGCACTTAAACCACATTAGCATTTGAGTACACTCTCAATGTCACTGTGCACGACCTGGATCTTGACACCGTGCCAAGCGACAGCAAGTCCTCGTAACTCTCTGGAGTACAGGGACATAGCAAAGGTCTTCAGTGACGGGAGTGATAAGAATTGCCTCCTGTACCAAACATCTTCAAAACCAAGAAGATGGTGGTGGATTTGTTGTAGGTGTAAGACCCCTCTTCAGCCAGTCAACATTCGAGGGGTGGCCACTGAGAGGGTTCACAGATGTGCATCTTTTCTGGACAACAAGCTGTTTCCTGAACACAGATGAGATGCCATACTGAAAGAGGAAGATTTGGCTGTTCCAAAAGCGGTATGTGGCATACCATGCCGTTTTTCAAAACACCGTTCCTGGGAGTGGTATGCCATTTCAAAAATGGTTTATACCACTTTTAAAAAGTTACACGCCGCACATCCATCTTATCGTCTTCTCTGTTCTCTTCATCTCTTCTCTGTTCAGCTTCTTTTCATGCTCCACCCTCAGGGCCCATGTCTCATGTCACTTCTGAGTACACTTGCCCTTTCAGCAGAGAGTAAAATGGGACCATATATTTGATGTCTTGGAGGCTTGGAAGGTATTTCTAAAGTTGATTCAATCAAAACCACTACTCACCTGCAGGCTGCAGCTTGTGTTTTAACTAATGGTCTATAAACCTGGCAAGAGGAACATGACAACATTGCCCTTTGAGTCCATATACCTGTTGGCAATGGCCTCGAGTCGCCTGCCAAAACCTGCCTGTCAGTCAGGGGATCTCCTCACAAGCTGCCATTATTATAGAGTTTAGCTCCATTTCATTGCTTGCGCAATTAACTACAATAGCTCTTCCAGTTTAAAATACTTGTTGAGAATGTTGCCCGGTCATTACTGTTGTTAGCCCATTCCCCGCCGTTGATGGTAGATTTAAAGAGCACTAAGCTGCACGCTCTAAATTGAGAAGTTGTGGTTCCTGAGTTGTGATACTGTACATTCTCAGTGAAAATAGTACTTTTGTATATTGGTTTTCTTTTTTCTATATTATATCATATTGTACCAATATTGTAGATGGTACTGTATATTGTGAATCTGTGATTTCATCCCAGGCTCCAGCTCAGCTATCTCTTTCTTTGATTTCTGGAATACTCAAGGAAGTTGATTATATATTCAAAGATGGTGACTTAATGTCCTTCTGACATTTACAGAAGAAGATTTAATCGTGCAAAGCAGCATGTCTTTCGATTACTGCAAGCAATTGACTTGTTTTGCCCTTGCCAGATATCGCTCACTACATTGAGGAGGAAATGCATTTGTCAGGAAGTTAGAATGGGGAAGGAAAATAGAACAAGTCAAATAACCCTTTAATTGCTGTACTGCCTTTAATCATTGTAACTAATCCCTTCTGTAAGTGGGAGAACTTAAACAATTAAAACATTGAGGAGGGCCTGTTAAAGGTGTCTGCAAAGGGAAATGCTATGTAAAATACTTGACAGATGAGATGGCACACCACACTTTGGACCTCACGTCAAAAGCGTTCAGTCACTTCCTAAGCTCCTATATATACATGCGCTTAGCTCAAAACATCTATTTTAATTAATTGGATTAAAGACAACCCTCCTACAGTGCTATGCTTCTCCAGAGAGAGAGAGAGAGAGAGAGAGAGAGAGAGAGAGAGAGAGAGAGAGAGAGAGACTGAGAGAGAGAGACTGAGAGAGAGAGACTGAGAGAGAGAGACTGAGAGAGACTGAGAGACTTCAAAATGTACTAAAAGTATTCATTGTGCAGAATGTCTCATTTCAAGTTTTCAAATGTATAATAATCTTTTGAAAATAGCCGATCTACAAGGTTGTAGATCAGCTATTTTCAAATTGCCGAAATATAGGGCTGAAGTGGTTAATGTATGTTTTAATAATCGAAATCTGGGCAAGGTGGCACAGTTGGTATAGTGCTGTCACCTCACAGCTAGAAGGTCCTGGGTTCGATTCCCGCTCAGGGTGCTGTAGGTGCTGGCGGCGTGTTTCCTCCTCCGCGTCATCAGTGCCCATACCCGGGGCGGGGTTGGCGAACGGGCCTTTCTGTGTGGAGTTTGCATGTTCTCCCCGTGTCCCCTAGGGTAGGTACCTTCACAAAAAACATGGAGTAATCCTGGTCTCTAAACTGCCTCCCCTGGCCAGCCGGGGCGCCTGATGGAGGGGAAAGGAACTGGTTGGATTAACGTGTTCCTTCCATGCGCTACGTCCAACCAGGGAAACTCCCCCCTGTCAGGTGTAAAGGAGCAACTTGGACACTCAGGCATGAAGGAGTTCAAGTCCGTTGCTCTCCCCATGTCCCCCATATATGGGGACTAGGTTGGTGGAGGGTGTGTAGAGCCCAGGATCACATTAGATAATTGACACGGGTGAAAAATGGGTTACAAAATCGTGGAATAAAAATTATATAAAAAAAAAAAATCGAAATCTACAAAGTAACCAGTAAATGAAGTTTTCAAATAATTGCAGTACAGTAAAAAATGCCTCTGAGATGCAATCGAAGTAGAAGTAAAAGTATACTGAAAACTGGAAATAAAAAAATAAATCCTCAAAATTGTGCTCAATTACAGTATGGGGACTGTGTGCATTAAGGTCCTTTCAAACGGGCAGTGATGAACGCAGACGTTGTCGCCTGGATCAACGACAGCCCTGCTCCAGCTCTGCTCAAGAGGGGCGCGACAACGCAAGCGTAAAAACCAAAAATAGCTAAACAGAATCCAGGTCTGGTGAGTCACGGGCGTGTACACGAAACGAGCACGCGCGACAATTTCACGGGACCGCGCCCGCGTAAATATGCTTGAGTTGATGCCCCTCGAATCACTGTCCGTTTGAAAGGACCTTTAGTCCGACATCCCGTTAGTCAGACTAAGTGGCCGGTTAAGACTCACACCGTGGCTTTGGTGTGCGGTTATGGTTAGGGTTTGGTATAGGGTAATTAAAGCTGCTATAAGCAATAATATGTCAAATGTAATGACCTTTTTATTTTATTTTATTTTGGTATTCAGACAGCCATCAATGGGTAAAACGCTCCCAAAAAATTTACTCTGTGACACAATCCGCATTCAAAGATTTTCCTAGAAGTTTTGTCATTGGTCGATTTGCCTGTCTACTTCCTGATTGGTTAGTCATTTCGACCGGGTTTTTTTTCGACCAATGACGAAGCTTCTAGGAACTCAGAAATGAGCAATATATTTATTATGGTTTGGTGATGAATTGGATCTGCTTTTTAGGTACTCCAAAACGACAGGTGGTAGCTGGGGTGGAGGAGTTTATAAGCAGACAGCAGCGCAGCAGTATGAGTGTGCTGCAACAGCAGCAACAGCAAGCAAGCAGGATGAGCAGTACAAAACTTTCAGTTTAAATAGCCGGTGTGAAGATGGAATGAGTGCGTGATTGGACGGATGAGTGAATCATGTGAATGAGAACTGAGGCTGAGTCGGCCCAATGAACGGCCGCTGGCAACTGCACTGAGCTTCGTGACTGAACTTGCTCTGCGCATGTCCGTGACGGGAACCCCTTTTCTACAAGCTCAAAGCTTTTTTCTTTTTTTTTTATCATGAAAATGTGGCAGAAATCTTTGGATATATATTCTTTCAAAGCGAACGTTTTTTTAACTCAAATCTTTGCATCTGGGGGGTCCCTGGAACAACATATTTTCGACTGACATAGAATCATGGGTTTTTCAGAAAACTGTCAGGATTTAGAAAACATTTGTAGAATCGTTATCGGGTCTAAATGAGTTAATGGGTCGGAATAATGAGCGGTCGGAACAATGACACGTTACCGTGCAGTACTTGAGTAAAATAGTAGGCTACTTGGTTACTTCCCCCCAGTGCGTAAGCGCAATGAAGGATCATTCCTAAAGCTCTGGGCACCACTTTTAGACTTATCTTCCATCCAGCTCAGCTCGATGTCCTTCTGAAAGGTCGGTGAACCTTTGATTGGAAACCTTCTTCAGAGGAGAATGACTCTGAGGTGCATTGAACTTATGGACACTCAATCAGTTAAACTCTCTACAGGAGCTTCTGGGAGCTTAGCCGTATCAACATGCCTATAGCGTACTGTATGTATGTGCTGGGATTGAACAAATACAAATAAAAAAACAGAAAAAAGGAGAGAGAGAGCGAGAATGAGAGAGAGACTTGAAACTCTGGAAATTTGTTTTGTGTAGAACAGACATTTGTGGGGGAAATATATATTTCCTGAAGGAACAACAGAGAGAAAGACTTTGCAGATTGGATCGCTGGAGAGAGACTGATGGCAAAAGGGTCGTCCTGATTTCCTCTGTGACATATTGCTTTTCTTGTAATCAAACACAGCTGCATGGAAAGCGAGTGAACCCGTTGATGGGACTGTCTGATTCCAGGTAAATTGTAGCCTATTTCCCCCGACCCGTCCTCCACCCTCACACCCTGTGGCTCTGATGGATTCTGAATTACACTAGCGGAGAGTTTGCTGGTACCCTTGTGGATCGGGACTATACTGTTCAACAAAATGCACTTTAGCAAAATGTGGTCATGTGTGAAAACATTAGTATATGTCTGTCTACTGCACGCTTGTCAGTGGAGCTTTGTGCATTATTACATGCCGTGTGTGTGTGTGTGCGTGCGTGCGTGCGTGCGTGCGTGCGTGCGTGCGTGCGTGCGTGCGTGCGTGCGTGCGTGCGTGCGTGCGTGCGTGTGCGCGCGCGCACAGCCTATCCTTCCCAGAAGTGTGCTGCCTCGGGCCAGCAGGCCACCTGGTCGTCAATGGTGATGGTGGTCTAACCCAATAAGAGCAGCAGAGAGAGCAAGAGACGCTGGCCTGTCGGGTCAGAAGACCCTTCCATTTACCGTCTCTCTCTGTCTAGCAGCACTTTCTTTGTGTCTCTTGGGCAGTGGACAATTCAAGTGCTCAACCCCATTAGGCTATACTTGAGTCAAAGACAGAGTCAAAGACAGAGTATAAATAAATACTCCAGAGGCGTAATGTCTGAAAAGAAATTTGAGGGTGGCAAAAAATAGGTAAGCACTTGAGTTCCACTTCTAAAATAGTCTAGAGCCAATTTCCAATAACCAAAATCTCGGTCACTCCAGCATGGCAAATTATGGTGAAATTGGTGAGCTGCTGAAATATGTTACCATCTTGTGGACTTCACACAACTTACATGGAGGTTTTTAAATATGTGGCCTGAATACCGCTATAGGTTGAACTCTAGCTAATAAACAAACTACAACGATTTATGTTCGGACACTGACGTTATGCGATTGTCTCTAGACGATTGTCACATATTTCAGCAGGTCACCAATTTCACCATAACACCTCCATGCTGGAGTGAGCGAGTGTGAGTGAGCGAGTGGCCGAGATTTGGGGTATTGGAATTTGGCTTAGGTGAGCTTAAATACCCCACCCAATTGGTCAGCTGACTGCCACATCAGCGTATGACGTGTGGGTCTTGCACACACTGAACACACCCACAAAATAATGCTGCATATTAAAGGAGAATTCCATGCTAGAATCCTTTCTTACCTTTATATGTAGTTGTTACGTCCCCACCAAAGAGGTCCAGGTGTTATTTTGTGCAAAAGCGCATTATTGGCTATTTCCCCTACTATAAGCCGTCAATGAATTGAATTGCATTGAATTGAATGGGGCTATGGGGTGTTGTGCTAATTCGCTTATTTCCATCGCTCAAAAATCAAACCCAACCCCCATTGAGGGCTTGTTAGGGGAAATAGCCAATAATACACTTTTGCACAAAATAACACCTGGACCTCTTTGGTGGGGACGTAACAACTACAAATAAAGGTAAGAAAGCCTTCTAGCATGGAATTATCCTTTTAACATGCATGTCCCTTGAGCACAGCATGAAGCCACTTGAGTATATCTTACTGAAATAACTCCGCAAGCTACGTATCATTTGTTTGCGGATGAAAAGGGAAAATGTTTGAAAATGACATTCCCAAAACGGGTTCATGTGTTTGGTCCGACGGAGCATTGGTCCGAACGACAACCTACCTCAAACCCTCACCCTAACCCTAACCTCCCACGGGGCAGCACACCTAAACCTAACCCCAACCCTCTCCCGACCCCCAACGCACCTCGGACCAATGCTCCTTCGAACCAATGCTCCGTCGGACCATAGTATGCCTCCCTCCCAAAACTGCGATTGCTACGTTGAAAGTGGTTCATATATGTATGGTTGCAGACAATAAAATGCTTGAAATCGGATGAATCTGCAAAAACTATACCAGATCGGAGATGATGTAAAAGGACTGAAATTGAGGATAAATGTTTCACGTTTATACCGTATGTTGCATATATAAATGTGACACTTCCGTTGTCTACAGCAATACAATGCTGATGATGGCTGTTGTTGTGTGTTGTTGTGCGCCGTCTGCTTTGGAGCATACCATACGTACCTGTAATGCAACAATAAGTAGTTCTGTGAGTGCTGGTATTCTCTTGTTTAAAAGTTGCTTTCCTGACCGTGTAAAATGCTCCGAGAGATTGAGACGAATTGGAGTCGTGCTTCCTTGATTCACTGATGTTCTTGACTCCCAGCATAGTGTTTAACTACCATATATTGTATGGAAGGTGACACGAGACCAAATAAGGAGCTAAGCAATAACCTTGTCCTTTATTAAAAGGCTGCTATAGGAGGAGGCATATAGTCCTATTGAGGGTACAACCACACACAGACACACACACGCACGCGCATGCACACGCGCACACACACACAGTGACAAAGCATGCCTTTAGTGATGAGGGATCAATAATACATGGAGATGTCACTTGCCATTGTAGTGCAGAGTTTAGTGTGGGTGTATGGACGGTTATAGAAGAATGGCTGGAAGCCTCCATGAGAAGGGCAATTTCTCTCCTCTGCTCCACATGCTTGACACAACAGATCACATTTATATAATGTACAGTACGCCAGTGGTGCAAAGTCACTAAGTGCATTTACTTAAGTACTTTCCTTTTTAAATTTATTTTTTTTCTCCACGATTTTGTAACCCATTTTTCACCCCTGTGTCAATGATCGAATGTGATCCTGGGCTCTACACACCCTCCGCCAACCTGAGGAGAGCAACGGACTTGAACTCATCCTTCCTTCATGCCTGAGTGTCCAAGTTGCTCCTTTACACCTGACAGGGGGGAGTTTCCCTGGTTGGACGTAGAGCGTGGCAGGAACACATTATTCCAACCAGTTCCTTCCCCCTCCATCAGGCGACCCGGCTGGCCAGGGGGAGGCAGTTTAGAACCCAGGATTACTGCATGTTTTTGTGAGGGTACCTACCCTTTTTCAATTTCTAATATTTTTACTTCTATTCCACTACATCTTGGATCCAAATATTGTACTTTTAATTACTCCACTACATTTATTTTAAAACTTTAGTTAGTTACTTTGTAGATTTTGATTATTATTACAAAACATAGGCCTACATTAAATACTTCAGCCCTACATTTTGGCCATTATATTCATTCAACATTTGAACCTGCTATTCGGCATTTGATCGGCTATTTTCACTAGTTGGGCACGGGCAAACGTCAAATAATAAGCCGAATTTAGCCCAAGGAGTATTTTCGTGCAAAACTCATGCTTGGAATGGATTCAGCATCAGGAAAACCCCCTAGTTTGACATGTCACATGCTACTTAAAGTATAATGAAATGTGGAATTATTTGCCTTATATTGGTTGATAATGGTACCCCAACTTTCAGCAGCTGTCACAAAGTTTCCCAAGGGAGTTGGGATGGAACAATTGTTTCTGTGATAGTAGACACCTTTATGAACACATCTGTGAAGAAAGCTAGTGGTAAGCATTTTTCTTGCAGATTTGCCACAACTTAAGCTAACTTTACCCAACTATAACTACTTAGAACATGTAATGTCAGTCATTCTGAGGAGCATGACTGACATTCATGCTCCTCAGAATGACACACACGCACACACTAAAGTTGGCTATAACTCATACTGTATCATGTGCGTGCGTGCGTGCGTGCGTGCGTGCATGCGTGCGTGCGTGTCTAAAGTGAATGGAGCGAAGAAGAGAGATTGTAATGCAGTGAAAATACACCTGGTTTACCACCTGGCCAGGAGCACCCAAGGCTATGAATTACGGTTTAATGCAGTGGTTCACAAGCCTTTCGGCTTTTGCAGAACGCGTTGCCCTGTACAACACTGCCAAATCCACTCTCCTCTGAGAGCGCACGAGAAGTTCCTGTACTAGCCTACTTCAAAGACGCAGCAGTGCAAATGTACAAGAAGAGGTGCGTGTGTGCGTGTGTGCGTGCGTGCGTGCGTGCGTGCGTGCGTGCGTGCGTGCGTGCGTGCGTGCGCGCGCGCCATGGGGGGCTGATTACATTCGTGTGAGACAATAAAAAAGATGTTTGCCCTGAAAACAGTGATGTAGAGATACAGAGAAAGCCTCTCATCTGTTGGGTAAAGCCGTGAAGTGAGACAGTCCTGCTCTGTGATGAAAGTGCATACACTCTTATAGGTATGAGCCCATGGGCCATGCTCACAAACATGGACATACATTTACACACACAGATCATAAGACCTATATCCGTCTAACAGTAGAATACCCCATTGTAACTAAAAATCACACCCGTGGGAACTGAGTGGTGCAACTCCCCTCTCCCCCTGCCTCTCTCTCTCTCTCTCTTTCTCTCTCTCTGTAATTAGCAGGCAACAGTTCAACACTATCTCTCTCTCTCTGTTTCTGGCACAACAGTGCCACTTTTGCCCCTACTGGTACTCATAGTCACATAGGTTAGGACGGACATTGCTGTTCCTTGGAGTGGTTGCACCACTCAAAAACAATATAGATTGCTGCCGGGTGCCATGACATGGCATCTGTCTACATAACATGCTATCTAAATAAATTACATATTTTAGCCTTTGCATATACGCCTGTAAGGTCGTTGAGGCTAGGGCAAGTGCTATGGCAAGACACACACACACACACACACACACACACACACACACACACACACACACACACACACACACACACACACACCCACACGCAGGCACATTCTCAATTAGCCACAAGGCAAACTTCTCAAATGAATCCCCTTTTTTCTGGTCGTTGCCTCCCCCATTTCCACGCACCCCCTCACTTATCCCTTCTTGCTCAGTTCGCTATGTTGTGCCAATCAAATAATCCAGTTAACTATAAATAATATAAGTACAGCATAAGCTAATTATAGCTAAAGGTCTTCCCATGCATTTACAGACACTAGAACTGTGCCCGTTGGGTACCGGTCTATATGCAACTATATGCAAGTTGTGAGCAATGAAAATGGGGAATGCATATCCTACCCTAGTATGCAATACCCCGTGGAAACTGACTGAAAAGTGGACTGAAGTAATCAAATGGCAGGTGTGGGGAAGTTGTAGGCTGGGGTTGCCATGTGGCAATCAATTGGCTCGGGCAAAGCCTGGAAATTGGACAGGTGTGGGGACTTATAGGCTCATTGGGTCCACTGGCAGAGCCTGGCCAGAGTCTTTTCTCTTCCCGGTTCTGGACAACCGTGTATCCGACCGACTCGAGTTACATGGATTACAGACGTACAGTACATATATACGTACACGCACACACAAGTGTTGTAAGATGTGTTCAGCGCCTTGGACAGCGGCTCATGGGACACTATTTGTAGCTCTGCGTTGTTGTCTAAGGCCTCAGTCACACCTAAGACACACTTGTATCCTGTGTCTTCTGTGTGTCATGGCCGCCTCAATGCATTTCCAATGGGAGTCACATGGTTTCATGACACAACCTTGTGTGTCTTGCGTGTGTCTTAGGTGTGAATGAGGCCTAACTCTAACCTATTGTGTTGTTTTTTTATTAAATGTGTACTGTTTTCAGCCTGTTCCTTGTTTATATTGCTAGTATCAGACGTCTGCAGTGTATTCATTTTCAACACAATGCCCAAGTGCAACCTTAATTATCACTGCGTGATAACTCTGCTGCATGCTGCCCTTGTGTTATGCATCTTGGTCCAATGAAACGCTGTTTTACAAGAGCTGAATGTCCACACAAAGTGACTTGTTTTTTGGAGTCAGAGGCAACCGTGACATAATCATTATTATTATGAGAACCTTTGGAAGGCTGTGAATGTACACGTGCTATCACTGTGCTGGTATATTATTCCCTTGAGGATGTGCCTCACCGGGGGAAGATGGGATGGGAGTATCTGTTGCACACGTGGAATAAAGCTAAATAAAATCTCACGACTGAAATCAGATTAGGATTTATTTGTTACCAGACAGTGGCCTTGTGGTTAGAGTGTTCACCCTGAAACTGGGAGGTCGAGGGTTCGATCCCCTGCCGGGTCATATACCAAAGACTGTAAAAATGGGACCCAATCTTAGAGTATATATTAATAGACGGCACCGGATTTCTCCTCCCATCCACTTAAATTAAGTTGCTCAAAAGCGCATGAGGCGATTTCACTCCTCCTTCCGGGTAGGAAGGAGGAGCATTCTGGGATGGATTGGACCAAATCGTGAACGTGCTGTGCCGTTGACTATCATTCGCCATTTGCGCGCTGCCGCTCGTTCACGTATGAAACAGCGTTCACGTGTCATGCCCCAATAACATGAACGTGCGCAATGATAGTCAACGGACCAGTGCTGGCTCGAGCTGCAATGACAAATTCGGCCACTATGTCCATTTTGCCTAAGGGTTTCCTCCGGGTGCCGTCTCTATTAATATATACTCTAAGGACCCAATGCCTCCCTGCTTGGAACTCACCGTCCAAGAGATGGGTCAAATGCAGAGAACAACTTTCACTGCTGTGAAACAGCATGAAAGTTTCCCTAAACAATGAACTAATATTATGCAGGACTGTGATATTTAGATGCTAGCATTCTACTTTTCTAGATTGAGGCTTTTATGATATATCCGAAGAGCATTTCGGTTTTATGGAAGATACTTCTGAACATGTTTTATATTTCTAGTTTGACCATGCACTTCAAATACTCTTTAATCTTAAAACAACTAGTGAAAATAGACAATCTACAAGCTCACAACTCATCCCAGCGCGATGTTGGAGATGCTTCTATAGAAGACATACTGGCTACTGTGGAATCCCGATGACTGAGATCAGTCGTGAAGACTGTCTGTCTCACAGAATATCAGTGTGCAAATAAAGACTCCGTTGTAGCGCGTTACATACTGTAGAACAGTGTTGATTCTGTCCGCACATTTTGTTTTAATTTAGTCAGTCTTCTGACTAAAATGTCATAGTTTTAGTCATATTTTAGTCATCTGAAATGTTTTGGTTAGTCTATAGTTTTAGTCTGGTTGTATGCTGAAAATAGCAGATCTACACGCTCACAATGTGTCGCACTGCGGTCGCCGTTTTAGAACACTACTGTAGATGCAGAAGGACAGATACACATACTGTAAGTGGTCAATCAGACAATCACAGCGACTTAAACGTCTCCTCCTATAAGTGCTGATGTGCATGTGTTTGGTTAATTGCTTGTAAGCCAATAAGTGGATTGCTCCGGACAGATATACTCATATTGGAAAACCAATGTCTCTCAGCAGAGCACCGCATTCAGACCAGGGTTGAATAAAGCCACAGCACTTTGGATGACGGTTCTTGAAACGCGGCGGAGTATAATGAACATCAGAGGGCATTTTCAGAGCTTAATCATTACAGCATATATTCACATGCAGCAATCGACGGAACTATGCAGCTGTTACATCAATATTGGTCCAGGCATACACAGTGCTTGAGTTTCTTTTTCTTTAGAATCAGCGATTCAAGGATTTCGCAGTAAAGTCCGAAGACTTTTTTCCACTGAGGTCCTCTCACACTGAACGGAACAATACTTTAAAATACATCACAATACTATATACACATAACAGTACATACACAGTACATACACAACACAACATGTACGTACCTTCCCTCTAAAAGATGACTCTTTATAGGGGAACCTTTTCCAGTAGCCATAGTTTAGTCTTCTGTTTAAATGACCCAGTCATTTAAACAGAACAGAGTATAGTGTCTCAGCTTGTCCAGATATAAAGCGCTAACCTTAGATTAAGACTCGGATGTATTTTATACATTTTGACATATTCATAAATTCATACATAATGAGAGTCTCCCCTATGGTCACTGCGGGGACACAAGCTCTGAACATGTACAAAATGCAAAAAATATGATGCTTACAATGATGCTCCAAATGTTAGAGAGGCCTATGGGGTGCGCAAATCAATAAACTACATCAGCGAGAGTTTTAATCTAGGGCTAGGATAGCTGCAGTCAAGATAGAATGTTGTGGCGCGGCGCGGCGGAAGCTGCTTTGATCTACCCTATTGGCCTGAATATAAAACTATGTTTTTTCCTTAATTGGTTTTTGTTCCTTTTTACAGGTTATTATAGGTTATTACAGGCAAGCATTTCAGTATTTTTTTGTATGCTACCCCGCCCCCCTCCCCCCGTCCAGAAACAGCAAACATAGATGTAGAGATAGAGTATATATATATATATACCTCGTCTGCCCCTTAGGGGAATGTATAGTTTTCAGCGTATGAGATAAACGTAGACCAGGTTCTGTCAAACTTCTCTCGTGAGCCATGGACATTATACCTAATTCTCTCCAATTTTAACATAGGCAGGACTTCTTGGATCCATTGGGCCGCAGAGGGAGGTTTATCTGCCTTTCCATGTTCTTTAATATGAGCCTTCGGGCCAGAAGTGAGGCGAAAGCAATCGCACTTCTCATCTGGCCCGAGAGGCTCACCTCTCTTGGGACCACCCCCAAGATGGCAGTATAAGGGTTGGGACTTAGTGTCATATCCCCCCATTGATGAGAAACATTCAAAGACCCCAGACCAGAGGTCTGTCAGTAATGTACAAAACCAGAACATGTGGCCGAGAGATGCTGGAGAATGGTGACATCTTGGACAGTTAAAGCTGCCTGTCGGGTACATCTTAGACAATTTTTCAGGGGAGTAGTGCAGTCTATGGAATACTTTGAATTGTATCAGATTCTGTCGTACACAGAATGATGCAGAGTTAATTATGGAGATACTTGACCTCCAAATTTCCTCTGAGATTTCCACCCCAAGATCCAATTCGGATGCTAGCCTTTGTTGTTCCAGGTAGGAGCACACATGTATGGTACTGTATAGTTTTGAGATCAATCCCTTTTCTGGGGGGGTCAATTTTGAGAATTGAATATATTGGGTTCTGCAGGGGGTATGGGTAGGTGGTGAAATTCCCCATAATGAAACTGCGTACCTGTAGGTAACGGAAATAATGGTTTCTTGGGATGTTGTATTCCTGAGTCAGAGAGCCGAAGGATTTGAATGTTTCTCTATCAAAAAGGTCTGCACAAAATATCACTCCACAGCTTTTTGAATGATTGATTGAAAAATGTAGAATTACAGTACATTTCAAGCACAAACTCAATACAAAGGCTGTTAACTGTGAGTGGACGACCCAATTAAGCATTACACTTGTTTCCAATAGGGTCCACCATGTTCAAATCATCAAAAACATTTAGAGACGTACAAATAGACACTTCTATATAGACAGAACAGGAATTCATCATAAAGGAGGTAAAAAGGGAAAAGAAACATATACAGTGAAAGAAAAAAAGGGGTGGGCGGTGGGGGGGATTCACGTTCAGCTCCGTTAATTTGTTTGTTTTCCTTGGAGGAGCTGCGTTGGGTCCCCAAGTCGGCTCCGTGGCCGTACCTTGAGTTGGCTGTGTGGCCGTGACCGCCTCTTGTGTTGGGTCCCCAAGTCGGCTCCGTGGCCGTACCTTGAGTTGGCTGTGTGGCCGTGACCGTCTCTTGTGTTGTCCTTGCGTTGGGTCCCCAAGTCGGCTCAGTGGCCATACCTTGAGTTGGCTGTGTGGCCGTGACCGCCTCTTGTGTTGGGTCCCCAAGTCGGCTCCGTGGCCGTACCTTGAGTTGGCTGTGTGGCCGTGACCGCCTCTTGTGTTGGGTCCCCAAGTCGGCTCCGTGGCCGTACCTTGAGTTGGCTGTGTGGCCGTGACCGTCTCTTGTGTTGTCCTTGCGTTGGGTCCCCAAGTCGGCTCAGTGGCCATACCTTGAGTTGGCTGTGTGGCCGCGACCGTCTCTTGTGTTGTCCTTGCGTTCGTGTTTGAGGGATTCCGATTTTACAGGGGCCAGTTTCGAATTGCAGCCGTCCGTAGGTGCCCTTTGAGAGCGGTTTTGAAGGAGTCAAGGGATTCGCATGTCTTAATGACAGTTGGTAGGGCGTTCCACATTTTGGTGGCATAGGAGCGAAAAGAATTTAGTCCCTTGTTTGTGCCGAATCTGGGTTGTACATGGTTCGTTGCACTCCCTCTGGTGTTGTGGGTGTGGACTTCGTTAACATTAAGGAAGTATCTAGACAGGTACATGGGTATCTTGGTGGTGTATCGAATCTTGTGGACCAGACCCATTGCAAGATGCTGTACTCTGTCGTCGACCCTAAGCCATTCCAGCCTGTCGAAGTGGGCAGGGGTGAGGTGGGTTCGGGGGGCGAGGTCAAGTAGGAGCCTGACCAGTTTGTTTTGGGAAGTCTGGAGCCTGGTTTTAAGGGCCTTTGAGGTGCTGTGGTACCAGGAGGTGCATGCATAGTCAAAGAAACCCTGTACAAGGGCTCCTGTTAAGGTCTTCAAGGTGTTTTTGTTGACCAGTGAGGAGATCCTGTAAAGGAATCTTGTTCTATGGTTGACCTTTTTGATTACGTTGGTGGCCATTTTATCACCGGAAAGATTAGCCTCCAGGATGGAACCTAGGTAGGTAATTTCATCTTTACGTGTGATAACATTGTCACCCACTCTAACCAAGAAGCCATTTGCCTTGCTGAGATTACTATTGGAGCCAAAGAGAATGGATTCAGTTTTTCCCAGGTGTAAAGATAGTTTGTTATCAGCGAGCCAGGTGCAGATTCTACCGAGTTCAGAGCTGAGGGCCTTTTCAACCTGCAGTTTGTTCCTGTCCGAGACTAGCAGTTCCGAGTCATCTGCGAACAGGAACAAGTTGCAGTCACAAGCTGAAGACATGTCGTTAACATATATTAGGAACAGTAAAGGTCCTAGTATGCTCCCTTGTGGAACGCCACAGCTCACTGGGAGGGGGGGGGACAGTGTTCCATTCACCTCCACCATCTCTCTCCCCTCCAGGTAGGATTGCATCCAGCTCACTGATGTGCTATCGAAACCAATTGCCTTTAGCTTGTTAACCAGTATGGAGTGGTTCACGGTGTCAAAAGCCTTTTGGAGGTCCAGCATGACCATGCCGCAGTATTTGCCAGCATCCACCTCATGTTTGATGTGGTCGCTCAAATAGAGAAGGCATGTGTCAGTGGAGTGGGACGTTCTGAAGCCAGATTGGAACTCGTACATTAATTTATTAGTGGCAAGATACTTTTCAACCTGTCCATAGACTATTTTTTCCATCACTTTCGAGATGGAGCTAAGAATAGAAATAGGGCGGTAGTTGCCGGGGTCTAATTTACTCCCTTTCTTGTGCAAGGGGGTTACTTTGGCCAGTTTGAAATCTTGGGGGACCTGTCCCTGTTTGATGGAGAGGTTTACTATGTGGGTGATGATTGGAGCTATAGAGATGGCTGAGTCTCTGAGAAATTTGGAGGGAATATTGTCATGGCCTGTGGCCTTGTGGGGTTGGAGGGCACTCAGTTTCTTAATGACCTCATCAGTTGTTACCATAACTAGTTTAAAATCGTCTTTACAAACACCTAGGTTTCTGTAGAAGGTTGTAATGTGCTCTACACCAAAGAGCCCAGAGTGGGAGGGCAGTTTGTTAACCAGAGTTGTTGCTATGTTTGTAAAGAAGATATTCAAGTAGTTGGCCACATCAAGGTTGTCAGTGATGAGAGTGTTGTCCGATTTGATGTTTATGTTTGAAAACCTGGTTTTTAGTTTCTGACCGCAGCATAGTTGATTGTTTAGTAGCTTCCAGAGCTCACGAGGATTGTTTTTGTTTTCCTGTGCTTTATCATTGATGAAGTTACTTTTAGCTGATTTGGTCATGGCAGTTACACTGTTTCTTAGCTTGATTCGTTGGGTATTTAGGTTGTTCAAACGAGCTTGGCGAACACTGTCGAAGCGCTTGGCTAGCTTTGACTTGCATTTTAGAAATTCAGAGCATTTTTTGTCTCTGGCTTTCATTGCAGCCAGTATGTCCGAATTCATCCATGGTTCCGAGCGGGTTTTGCCCCTGGTGGTTCTCAAAGGAGCCATGTTGTTCAGTACTGATGTATATTTGGTTTTGAAGCCAAGCCAAGCTTCTTCGACAAGTGTGCTTTTAAGCTCATCGGACCAATCCAGACTCTCCAATACTTGGTTAAAGACCTCACTAGAGTAGGTTTTGAAGTCCCTTGATATGACTGTTTTGTGGCAGCCGGTCTTAAGTTTTAGTATTTTGCGGGTACAGAATATCATAAAATGATATTAAGCCCACATACAATAACCCCTTTCTTGGAGATTCTGGATTTGTCCGAGGACAGAATGAGATCAATGACAGTTTGAGTAGAAACACACACTCTAGTGGGTTGGGTAATAAGCTGGCTAATACTATGCAGATCACAAAACCTACTAAATTATTTGAAAACAGGCGCCTCTTTACGCTGTACGTCTGTATTCAGATCGCCCATCAGGATTTTCTCTGCACCCTCCTCCTCAGCTAAGCATCCCTCAAGAATATCATAAAAGCCTTGCTGGTCAGGAGGTCTGTAGACTGTGCCAACTAGTACTGATTTCGCATTTTTGAAAATTATTTCAACCCACACAGTTTCAATTTCAACATGCTGTAAGTCAGTACGGGTAATGAATTCAGTATCTTTGTGGATATACATGCAAACACCACCCCCATTACGGTTTCTATCATTTCTGACTACTGAGTAGTTCTCAATTTCAATCTCAGCGTCCCTGATGGATTCATCTAGTTTGGTCTCAGAAAAACACAAAATGTTTGCCTTGCCGGTAAGGAATAATTCTCTAATTTCGGCCAGTTTGGAATAAAGGCTGTTTATATTGAGATGAAAAAGGTGAATACCATTGTTGTTGAGGATTGAGTTGATGTCAGCAGTTGAGTAAAGTTGGTCATGACCAGGTCCATTGTCTTGTCCAGTGGCTGAGGTGTGAATGGGGGAGGGCGGTGGAATGTGGGGGGTGGCGCCGTTGAACCTGGTAATGTCTGCAGCCAGATCCAACTCAATGGCGGCCGTGTTGATTGCCGACACCTCTGGGTCCGCGGCTGGGGTGGGAATGGGGGAAGGTGGTGGTCCATTGTCCTCAGTAGCCCTGGGTTGACTGGGGGTGTGGGGGAGGGGGGGGTGTTCCTCGGTCAGCTCAGGTAGGCCTGTGTTGTGACGGTAGGCCACGTTGATCTCTGCCGCTGGGGCGGCTTCAGCAAACAAGACGGCTGCGGTGGTATATGGGGGTCCGCTGGCGTTGGCGCCCTGGAAGGCGTGGAAGCCGTGGCGCGTCAGTCTTTCGGTTGTTAACTGAGAGCACTTTGGATTTTTATTCCAATAACTTTTTTTCCTCTCCCCCCCTCTTTCAGGAAGAGCCACGTTTTGGAACTACCCCTTTAGCGATGCTGGCGGCAACCTGCAACAAAATTGTTAACACCAGTCCTCTTACCACTTTACCTGATTCCAGTGCTTTCTCAAAAGGTGGATTTCATCCCTGGAAACGGTCCTCCGCTAGCTGTAACTTGGGCTCCAGTCTCCCCGGGTTCACTGTGTCAACGAGCCGCGCGTCGACAGGACTCACATCAACTAGTGGCAGCAGCAACAGTGCGTTCTGTCTGGCGTCCACCTCCCCGACCTCGTCTGCGTTTTCCACAGACTACAGCGGTCTGTTTTCCAACGCCGCGAGCGTTAGCTCTCAAGAGTCAGGACAATCAGCCTTTATCTCAAAAGTCCACACGTCGGCAGAGACACTTTACCCACGAGTCGGAATGGCTCACCCGTACGAGTCGTGGTACAAGTCCGGTTTCCACTCGACCATTTCTGGCGACGTTACTAACGGCGCGTCCTCGTGGTGGGACGTGCACACCAATCCCGGGTCGTGGCTCGACGTGCAGAACCAGGCGAGCAGCCTCCAGACCTCGCTGCACTCCGGGATGCCGCAGGCCATACACTCCCAGCTCAGTGGCTACAACCCAGACTTCTCCACGTTGACCCACTCGGCGTTCAGCTCCACCGGCATCAGTCCCTCCGCGTCCCACCTACTGTCGACCGGTCAGCACCTTTTAACGCAGGAGGGTTTCAAAACGGTCATCCCCGCGTACACAGACACGTCGGCCGCCAACGCCATGATTTCGGGCGCCAGTTCAGGAATAAGTAGTTCTTCTAGGTCGTCCAGAAGGTATTCGGGCAGGGCGACGTGTGACTGTCCGAACTGTCAGGAGGCCGAGCGGCTGGGGCCCGCCGGGGCCAGTCTCCGGAGAAAAGGACCTCATAGTTGCCACATTCCTGGCTGTGGCGAAGTGTACGGGAAAACGTCTCACCTCAAAGCCCATTTGATGTGGCACACCGGCGAGCGGCCTTTTGTCTGCGACTGGCTATTCTGTGGCAAACGATTCACGAGGTACAATGAGCTCCAGAGACACCGTCGCACACACACGGGCGAGAAAAGGTTTGCGTGCCCGGTATGCAACAAGCGCTTTATGAGGCGTGACCACTTGAGCAAACACATCAAAACGCACACTGCCGGTGGAGGAGGAAGCAAAAAGGGGAGCGACAGTGACACCGATACCGGCAGTAACCTGGAGACCCCACGGTCAGAGTCCCCTGAACTCATTTTAGATGGGGTGCATCCCAGAATCACGTCTAAAGACGACGAGCCCTAATAAAATTGAGAAATGCAACAATCTATACCGGCAATTGAAAAATGGCACAGTTTTGAAAACGGGTCTGATTTGAAAATGTCAAAATGATTTCCAAGGAGGCATTTGCGAAGCTTAAACATTGTTCTCCACAAACATAACGAATTTTGATTTGTGACACCATGCAAACATGGGACATAAATTCAAGAATGGCAGGCCTTGAACATTTTTTTAGACAACTTGAAAAGAAAAGGCACGATTAAGCGCTAAGGATGTGCTAAACCTGTTGAACTTGGCAGCTTTTTAAACTTTAGTTAACCATTTTATTTCTTTGCTAAAAAATGATATATATATAAATGTTTACCTGTATAAAGCCACACGTATAAACCTTTCATTTTACCACAATTAAAAACATTTTAAAACATCCGAGGCTGACATTGTGTGATGAACATTTTATCATTTGCCCAAATTATTTCATTTCAGGCCTAAATACATCTAGAAATTAAAATGTATTTGGACAAATATGGGATGACATTCAGAATGCGTTTATTTTCTAAATGCCATGCCTTAAAAGCTAGATCCAAGTGTGAGGGCAGAAAAAGGCGATTGACCACTAATTTGTTGTAATTTGAAATGTTTCCTAAATTGGGTCCAAATTTTAATTGAGCTTTGAATCACTGGATTTAAATTAGAGAGAAAGACTACGTTTCTTTTCCAATGGAAATATCCTTAAAAAAAAACTGTGTCGTATTATAACAGACTATTATATAACTAGACTATTTGACATTCAATGTTCTTTTTCCACAAAGACAATGGGCCCTATTATGCGTGTCTTAAGTACCAGGTCTTATGACTTAACTTAAGACCTGGAGGCGTGGTCAATGCTGTTTGGCCACTCAGAATAGCCAAATGGCATTGATCACGCCTCCAGGTCTTAAGTTAAGTAATAAGACCTGGTACTTAAGACATGCATAATAGGGCCCAATGAGTCTTAATCTCTAATCAGAGTAGTCTTATATTCGGCGTTGGTCGGCACCTCAAAACGACTGACGGGCTTTGCATTTCTTTGAACTCCAAATCGTAATATATTGGAGAATACCCGTAGGGGGGGGATCGATCCTGCCGGCAGCTGGGAGGTAATGCAGACCATACATGTCTAATGAGGAGCATAATTCTGAGCAGATAATAGTCCGAAGAGAAAAGAAATTGCACACTCGAGTGTTCGATGCCGCCGACTGAGTTTTAATAGGCCGACGTTTCAGCCAATAATGTTTCAGCCGATGCCTCCGCGCACCACCGCCTCCTCACGGGAACAGAAAGGTCGATCCATTAAACTCAGTCGACGTGTAGCATTTGAGTGTAATTAATTAACGTTATCTTCGGAGCCCTTTACACGTGTAAACCATGCGTGTGTAGTCTACACTTGTCTGCTGCAGAATTATTGTACAGGGATCCATGGTAGAATACCCTGTATAGGCTACTTAGTTAACTGCATGGCTCTGTATTTTGTCAAGTCCAACCTTTTACATATGCTATTTTCAGTGAATGTCCCCCCCCCCTTCAGAATATAGGGATGATACGGTTAAAGGGCCATGACACACTAGTTCTTTTTTGTGTTGTTTTTACTTGGTAAATGATTAATTGATATAGCTCTTTTAGTGTGCTTTACATAGATTGTGCATTACATTCACTCATTGACACACACACACACACACACACACACATTTATACTGTATCCAGATGGCGGAGGAAACCACATGCAAGCCACCGACCTGCATATTGGGAGCAATTAGGGGTTCAGCGTCTTGCTCAAGGACACTTGAGCAAGAGTTAGTGTCGAAGTGTCCTTGAGCAAGACACTGAACCCCTAATTGCTCCTGATGTGCTGGTTGCTGCCTTGCATGGTTTCTGCCGCCATCGGTGTATGAATGTGTGTGTGACTGGGTGAATGTAATGCACAATCTATGTAAAGCGCCTTGGATAAAGGCGCTATATAAATGCACCATTTACCATTTACCACTTTGACATTAACTCTGTGGGAACCCGGGATCGAACTGTGGAACCTCGCGGTATTGCCATCTGGCCACTCTACGGGCCACTCTACCTGATCCACTGCCGCCCCCCTGGCACGACATTTCATGGCACTTCAGGTTAAACACTAGAGCAGGATAAAAAAACACGGCAGGCTGCATATAGCACTGACCTTATAGCGCTCGACGCACAGTGATGTAAGCAACTAAATACAATTAATAATGGATGTGTTAGATTTTAGGTGTGTCAATACTTTACTGTCCGTCACACTTGCACATTGGCCCTTGGGCTCTGGACACCCCTATGAAAATCTCACTTCATTATGCATTATTCATTCGTTTGGTTGAAGCTCGAGTTGCTTACTAACCGTCATGGTTTTAATGCACTGGAAAACAAACCAAATACATCTGCCATGCATGGGGTTTCATGCCCCTTTTAAGCCATTTTCGGCGGGAACCCCTTTTGGTGTTTTAAAGCATTATGTTATACTTTAGCTATTGAAAAATAGCAGATCTACAAGCTCGTAGCGCGGCACCGAGTGCCGCGCTACGAGCTTGTAGATCTGCTATTTTTGAAAATGTAGTGCAAATCTTTGAATATATATATATTCTTTCAGAGCCAACGTTTTTAACTCAAATCTTTGCTTCTGAGGGGTCGTCCATGAAACAACATATTTTCAGATGGGGGTCGGCGGCCAATTACACAATATTGGGGCTCCTTGACATAAATGTTTGAGAACCACTGACATATAGAAACAAGGCTTGATGGCCCGGGTATCGGAGGAGACCCGAGGCTTTCTTCACCCTCCCAATGACTGATTGTGGGGGTTAGCAGAGATGGAGTACTTGTAGAGAGGCTGGGGAATTGGGAATTGGCTATACTAAATTGGGACTAGAAGGGGAGAAAATGTTTTTCTTTTATCTTGAAGGGGCATGTTTTGCACTAACAGTCTTTTCATTATGTCTGCCCACGATCTCTGTGATTTATACAGTACGTTTGTTTACCTCAGTCACTGATACTAAAATCTGATATTTTATTTTTATTTTTTCTATGAACCTGTGACCACCCATACTGTTATAAAAAGGAAATAAAAAGATTTTGAAAAGAAAGACATATAGAAACATGTTTTCTTTCAGAAAACTGTCAGGATTTAGAAGACATTTGTAGAATCGTCCTCGGGTCTAAATGGGTTAAAGCACCCCAATTCACTATCTCTATTAATAGGAGTGTAACTCGAGGGGATACTAAAATGCAGATGTGTGTGGTTTACAGTTAATTCAAAGGGGCTATAGTAGAGTGGTTATAATGATGGTTGCGGTGTCTGGGCCACTCCTCCCCATGCAGGGACAGCCAGAGTAACCGAGGTTCAATCAAGTCACTGCAGATCAATGTTGTTTTCTGCCTCATTAGTGCTTTCCACTGTCCTTTCCGCCGCCCATCGCAACGATCCATCGCCGGGCCTACACTCCTTCAATTACGCATGTATTGATTAGCTGACATGACTGCTGGCAAACAATGAGGTCCTGTGTAGCATGCGGCTCCGTGCGTCCGTCCGTCCGTCCGTCCGTCCGTCTGTCTGTCTGTATGTCTGTATGTCTGTCTGTCTGTCTGTCTGTCTGTCTGTCTGTCTGTCTGTCTGTCTGTCTGTCTGTCTGTCTGTATGTCCATCCGTCCAAAGGATGGAGAGTTGCTAACCAAAATATGAGCTATATGCACACGCCATTTTGGAAAGCACTTGGGCGCCCCTTCCCTATAGGCTACCAGGTGTTACCGATGATACTAATGAAGGCTCCATTCTGGTCAAACAGAGTCGGGGTGCTTTATTGTGCTTGTTGGCTCACAAAAACACTGCTACACCAAGCTGGGTCTCAATGTGTACTTGAGTGCGTTCCAAATGGCCCCATATGGGTGTGTAACTCTGAGAGTGTACAAATGGAACCAAATGGACGGGTCTCTACTCGGGCAATCAATGAATACAGTTGCAACCACTATATTAATGGCAAGTATTTCATACAACTTAAGTTAAACAAATCTGAACTATCCCTTTAAGGTATACTTTCAGACGGGCTTCGATTAACACAGACGTTGTCGCCTGGATCAACGACAGGTCTGCTCATGAGGGACGCGGCAACGCAAGCATAAAAAAAAAGGTCATCAGTCCCCATACCCGAGGCGGGGTTGGTGAAAGGGCCTTTCTGTGTGGAGTTTGCATGTTCTCCCCGTGTCCCCTAGGGTAGGTATACCCTCACAAAAAAACATGCAGTAATCCTGGTCTCTAAACTACCTCCCCCTGGCCAGCCGGGGCGCCTGATGGAGGGGAAAGGAACTGGTTGGAATAACGTGTTCCTTTCACGTGCTATGTCCTACCGGGGAAACTATCCCCTGTCAGGTGAAAAGAAACAGCTCCTCATGCATAGAAGGAAGCATGAGGTCAGTACGCTGCCCCCCCCCCCCCCCCCCCCCCCCCCAGGTTGGCAGAGGAAGTGTAGCGCCCAGGATTACATTCGATAATTGACACTGGGTGAAAAAATGGGTTGCAAAATCCTGGGATAAAAAAGAAAAAAAAAGGTAAAGTCTTCAGCACTCCTGCGCACTTCCGCCCCCACACATATGGCTCCAACGAACTGCAGCGGCCAATGAGGCATCTATTTTTGAGTGGTGTAAACCACTCCTACAACTGGCTTTTGTGTGCAGAAAAAAATGAGCATGGTTGCTATGTTCAAAATAATTTCTGACGTAACGAAATCATACCTGGGTGAACTGGATGACCGTAGCAACCATGCTCATTTTTTCTGCACAAAAAAAGCCAGTTGTGAAATCACATCCGGGTGTGATTTCATTACGTCAGACATTACGTCAGACCACAGCTGATCATGCTATATAAAACCTTACACCACTCAGTTCACACGGGTGTGATTTTTTTAAATATCTATGGGTCTAGTCAGTCGCAGGTGCGTGCCTGAAACGAGCACGCGCACGACAATTTCACGGGGCCGCGCCCACGTGAATACGCTTGCGTTGTCGCCCCTCTACTTCTCTGCGCAAAATCGCAGGTCTCGTTGAAAATGTATTACTAAGCGTGTTAATAGCTGCCCGTTTGAAAGGACCTTTTTAGGCTGTATTCATTTCAGACTCTGCCCAGAAGTTTCAGGCAGACACACTGCATGGAAAACAACAGACTTTCAATTGAATCAAATTCAGTTATTTAAATGCATAACGGCCCCAACTCTACATTGTATTTGTCAGATTAATCTGATTTCATCGCATTCAAAGCTCGTCCATCTACATGTGACATTTTAGATAAGCGTTTGCAACCATTCATTTATTAACCACTTTCAATGTGGCATCTGTTTGGGAATGTCATTATAGGAGAACACTTTCAATCATTTTCTCTTTTCGCCCCCATTCCCCCGAAACAAATAGCGAGAATAGTTTTTTGCCACCCCCTATTTCTTTCTGAAATTACGCCTCTGCTTGTGCGAGGCTGCTAATCTACAATATAAGGGTGACTCAGAACAATTGTTTTATTCTCTCTCAGAGTTAAAATGGATAATCACTGAGGATTTTACTTTGTGGCAGCCTCTCTCCTCCTCTCTCACTATTACATTCCCTCAACATGTCACCTCCCTTACAATGTTCTTCTCCTCCTGTCTCACTATGCTCCTTCAACATGTCACATCCACACTTTCTCACTATGTTCCTTCAACATGTCACATCAACATTAGGTTCATCTTACGGTGAACGATGTTTGCCTGAAAAGAAATCTTTGAAATGTTTCATAGTTTTAGAAATATAGTGCTTTCAAATTTGAGAAATGTATAATGGGGCTCAATGGCAGCTCTATGGCACGTCAAAAAATAACTTTCACCTAGAAACTCTATTCACACATTTTATAATTCAGCTTACTATGGAGACACATGCTGGAACTTTTTACTTTGAAATGATTTGTAGTTTCTGAGTTATTTAACTTAAACGCCCAATGCATTCTCAATGGCAATAGCACAAACTTTGGCATGCTACTAGTCCTACAATGTAGGACTTTACCTGGACCTTCTAGCCGCTAGGAGGTCCAGGGAAAGGCCTACATACTCTCCAAGAGTTGGGAAAGAACATATCAAGAGAGTGGAGTGGTAGGCCCTTGGATTGACCAGTGGATGCAATGTACCCCACTTTGAGGTGTCACGTCTTAGGCCTAGATTTAGGGTAGGATTGAACCAGTCACATTGTAGCCAAACAAAGGCCTGCGGTTCCCAGATTGTAAAATGTTGTTCCTCCATCTTGGGAGAGTATGTAGGCCTTTCACTGGACCTCCTAGCCACTAAGATGACACTTAAAGACCACATGTTAGGGTGCCCAAATCTGAAGTTCAAATTACCTGAAACTGAAGCAATTCAGTAAAGGTCAACGCTTCCTCATTTTAGGGTCTAGGACCTCCAGTAAAGGGTAAAATACTCTTCTCGTTGTGGGAACAACATATCCAATGATGAGGACCCCAGGCCCAAAGATGTCCCCCTGGCAACTGTTTCAACTTTGGGTCAGCCTACATGTAAAAGTGCCCAAAGTTGAAGGGCAGAGCTTCAACTTCAGCTACCCAGTACCCAAGGTTGAAGCCCTTCAACTTTGGGCAGATCTACAAGCTTGTAGTGCGGCACCGAGTGCCACGCTACGAGCTTGTAGATCTGCTATTTTTCAGTGGGGTACATTTAATCACTGGTCCTGGGTCAATCCAAGGGCCTACCACTCCACTCTCTTGATATGTTGTTCCCCAACTCTTGGAGAGTATTTAGGCCTTTTACTGGAGGTCCCAGCCCCTAAAATGACCCCAGGAGTTCATTTGAGCACCTAAATTCAGATTTGGGCACCGTAGCATGTGGTTTTTAAGTGGTGGGCCTCGGGTCATCCTAGGGGCTAGAACAGGAGTGCCCACACATTTATGACGTGAGATCTACTTTCAAAATGACCAGCTCAACAAGATCTACCCATGCACTCTCTCACTATGTTCCTTCAACATGTCACCTCCACACTCTCTCACTATGTTCCTTCAACATGTCACCTCCACACTCTCTCACTATGTTCCTTCAACATGTCACCTCCATGCACCTCAATTACAATGTTCTTTTCCTCCTCTCTCACTATAGTCCAGCAGCCGGGGGTGTGGAGTGGACAATTTGGTATATTGTTTTTTTTTATTGGCCTAAAATATTGTCTATACATTCATGAATCCACTTGCTGACTGCAGGCTGTTTGAGCTGTTTGAAAAACGATATACCAAATTTCCCACCGGGCTGCCGGACTACTATGTTCCTTCAACAATTACAGTGGTGTCCTCCTCCTCGAGCTCCTCTTCTGCCTCTCCCATATTCTTTCTGCTTTTCATTCCTCTTACCCTGTCTCCTCACCCTCCCATTTTCCTGTCCACGCTTCCTTCCTGACCTTTGCGTTGTCGTATTAAGCAGGCTGGCTGGCTGGCTGGCTGGCAGGCAGGCAGGCAGGCAGGCAGGCAGGCATGATCAAACTAGTACAGGACACTTTGCAAAGAAAGTATTCAGGGCATCGGAATAAAATGGATTGATATAATATGTGCAGTGAAATTATATTGCAGGCTACAGTACATGTTCACAGCAATACACACAAGCTACATGTGTACTGCTGTTAGCATTATATAGCTTGCACATAACCATGGGCATATTATCAATCTCTACAAACCAATTCCACCTGACTCAGTTCTAACCTTTTCTTCTTCCGCTCTCTCTATTTGGCCCCTGTGGCGTCCTCTGACGCGCCTCTATCTGGTGATTATCCTGATCTGTTTTCTGTTATTTTGTTCCGGTGGTTTTGCCGGGAAAAGCGATGGAATGGAACCTTTTCATTCTAATTGAGATGGATTAAGGTTGTAGAATGTACCTCAGCACAGGCCTGTCAGTGCATCACAGCATAAATTAATCATGTGCAGAACCGCATTGGCTCTATTGGAAACCAATCGAGGTCAGCAATAGTTATCATGGGGTTTCTTTATAGTCTCTTTTGTCTCAAATAAATCGATAGAATTCTTATCCAAATTGTCTTAGGGCATAATGGATATTGAATCGTAACGGCTGAGTTAACCTCTGTGTCATATTCCTGGTTGTCTCCAGCAGGCCAAAGGCGTGGGGGAGAGTATGTTTTTCACTCCGTCCGTCCGCACGTGTGTCCACGTGTGTGTCCGTCCATCTGTGTACAGCTAATCTCCGCCACCGCTGGCCTGGTCGATGCCAAACTGTGCGCACACACACTCCCTGGATGCCAACGACGAACCTCAGACTTGACACGCAATGCAAAGGTCATCGGGACCGGGACTCGAACCCACGACACGCTGTCAGGCATGCGCCTATATGTGGTATGCGCCTGGACCGCTAGGCCAGCGGGCGCCCATGGTATCGCTTTCTTCATTTTAATGCTATATTATCATTAGAATTAGTGTTTTGCCAAATTATCCGGGGGGGCTCACTTGCAATGCCCTCGCAGCCGTGAGCAAATACATTTAATCTAGAGTGAAAACAGAAAGGCACCTAGTATAGAGCCCTGAGGGACTCCCCTCAACCAAGTCCATGTCCTTCCTGTCTCCCACCCATCAGTATCCATGACATTTCCTCTGTTTGTTATTAAACGCAAACTTCTATCAGTTCCAACAATACATCTGTTGAACACATGTCTGTATACTGCAAGGTCAGGGCCGTCCTTTGGGCCACCAGGGGATGGCAGTTGCCAGTTGCCAGCCCCATAGTGTTCACATTTAACCTCAAATTCACTTATTTATTGTCCCCAATCCTGAATTGTTTTAGCAGATCAATATGATTTCATCACAATCGATGCCCGTCCATCTACACGTGTTATCATCTAGATAAGCGTTTTTATCGTATGCAACCATACGTTTAATTACCCACTTAACAACGTGGCATTCCTGGCCTGGGCCGTGGCTCAGCGGTCCAGGCACCTTGGCCGGTAGTCCATAGGTCTGGCAGTGTGCCGCGGGTTCGACTCCCGATCCCGACGGCCTTTACTGCATGTCACTCCCCCACTCTCTCCCCCATTTTCCTGTTGGCCTACTACTGTCTGTCCCTCTATGGAAAAATATAAAATAAAGGCGAAAGCCGCAAAAAAAACCCATTTAAAAAACAAAAACAACAACGTGGCATTCCTATTTTGGGAATATATAGGCGAACATTTTCAAACATTGTTCTCTTTTCGCCCCCAAACAAATAGTGGATCTACATTACAATGTGTTGCTTGGCGATGCGTTGAGTGCTTGTAGATTCACTATTTTTGCTATTTTAGAAGTGGCGGGGCTTATGTTGCAACTTCTTATTATGTTTTTGCCATGCCCTATTCTTACTGAAATTACACCTCTGTGCGAGCCAAGGTTACTGTGACCCAGAATACCACTTTGTCACTTTGTTTCCTATAACCTATTTTGACCTGAGATCAGATTCTAAAAATGTCTTCTACATCCTGACAGTTTTCTGAAAAAGCTATGTTTCTATGTCAGTCGTTCTTCGATTTTTCAAAAATAGCAGACCTACAAGCTCGTAGCGCGCCACTCGGTGGCGCGCTATGAGCTTGTAGATCTGCTATTTTTCAATAGCTAAACACCAAAAGGGGTTCCCGACCAAAATGGGATAAGCATGCAGCGTTCTGGCTGAGTAGCTTGCAGTCTGTGATAGCGGTGCGGTGCCTCTCTCTAGCCCATTCTGGACGGGAACCCGTTTTGGTGTTTAACGCATTTTGATACATCTTCATGCTCATAGCCCGTATCACCACGTGCTGCGATACGGGCTTGTAGATCTGCTATTTTTTAAAGATCGTGAAAATGTGGCGCAAATCTTTTAATATATCGTTGCTTTCCAGGAGGAAACCTCACAACTCCATTTTGAGGTTTTAGATTTTTTTCCATAAATCGGTGCTATTGAACATCCTTTTCGTCTGTGTGTCGTTTCGAAAATATTGAACCAATGGAAAGTAGTAAAAAACGCATTGGACAAAACCTCTTCTCCAATGGACCCTCAAACTGTCTGCTAAAACAGCCACCACCTTTCTCCTCATGCAAGTAATTGACAATATCTAAAGTCACAACACCAACTTTGATGAGGCAGTATTGCATCGTTTAAAAAATATAAGGTTTCATTATTTTCCTTAAAAATGTATACTTTTAATTTCCTGAAAAATGAACATTTTGAAGTCAATTTACAATTTAGGCATTTAGCCGACGCTCTTAATCCAGAGCGATTTACATTAAGCAAGAACAAAAAGCATGGGAATACATCACATATATAAACAGCATTTATCAAGAAACATGCGTAAGCTAAGAACGTAACTAGAACATATCTATATATAATGACACTATACATATAAGCTAAACATATATATTATACATGTCATGAGGTTTCCTCCGGACAGCAGAGATATATTCTTTCAGAGCGAACGGTTTGAACTCAAATCTTTGCTTCTGGGGAGGGGGGGGGGGACAACATATTTTCAGATGGGGGTCGTTGACATGAAAAAGGTTGAGCACCACTGAGTCATAGAAACATAGGTTTTTCAGAAAACTCTTAGGATTTAAAAGCCTTTTTTTTTAGACTCGGCCTCATGGTCTAAATGGGCTAGGATAGAGAAAAAGAACAATGCTGCAGTACAGGATGCTCAGAAATAGACACCATCCATGACTACACACTCCCATTCAGAATGGACACCCCTGACAGTCACTTATCGTCCCTGTGAATGTGTGTGAATGTCTGCAGGTGGTGGGCCCAACCTAATTATGAAAGAGGGTTATTTTGAGGATAATATGTCTTCCAGGAAATGTCAGATTTTGTGATGGATGTTCCTGTTGGTATCCAGAGATGTCAGTTCCTAAATATTACTGTTTGTTATGTGAGACTGAGACCAGCCATCAGAAGACGGGCACTATAAAAACACTGGTTCTCAAAGTAAGACCAAGGTTATTAAAGTTAACAAAATAACGAAAACAAAAGTGCTTAGTCTTTGTGTTTGTGGATGCGGTTGGTGGTTCATCTGTAACTGAATACATTTTTTAATGTTATGTTTTTTTACGTTTTTATTACACAATTCCTTCCTTTTCAATCATGCACCTGCTGACAAAAAAACAAAAGTATAAAGAAAACTGAAACTAACACTAAAGGTGTTTTTCAGGGGGAATATAATCCATCCACCTCCTCTGTCTCGTGCCGCTGGTATGACATGCCTGCATGGGCGCAGGCTTTCATTACGTACAGTAGCTGGGGTTGGTTGGGCTGGCCGTGCCGAGACAGCTTGTACAAGACCCAAAGCCTGTCTGGTCTCACGTGGTATGAGACTGTAATCCATTGCCTGGAAGACAATAGGTAACAAACCGACCCCAAACAATCCTGAACCCAGAAGTGGGGGAAGGTTGGGCTTGGGGCCAGCAACCCCAAACCGTAAAAACCCACATATGCTACAGAAACGTTGAATACAGAAAGACAGACCCCAACCCTGGTGGAGGAAGGTTCTTCATCTTCACTCTGACAGCTGCCGGCCCTCCCCCCCGGCAGCGCCACGTCTCATGCCTCTGCACACAAACATAGGTTAACACATAGTAACACATAGGTTAACACGGACATTGCTGGTCCTTGGAGTGGTTGCACCACTCAAAAAGAACAGAACCGGTTAATCCCCGGTGGAAAAGGGGCTAGTGTGTAAACCTTATTTATTTTGCAGTGTCAACCGAGCTAAGTCGACCACATACAGTCTTATATAGGATGGAGGAGAGTTCTCACATATTTCCAATTTGAATGAATGAATGAGTTTATTTCGAACATTATTTGAAAACAAATACATTAAAACAAAACTGAAACAAAAAACTGTGGTTCGACATGTCCATAAGTCTATGCATAACACAGTCCACACTTATATACTGTAGCATCTGCGGAGATAGCTTTTTTGATAACTCATCTTCCTCAGGCGAAAAAAAAGAATGCAGGATCTGTCTTTCTGCAAAATTGCTATAACTGGGACTGCCTCGGTGGGATATTATTAACTTGTCACAACTCAAGGATCTCACACACATACACACACACACACACACACACACACACACAGAGCGCACACACACAGAGCGCACACACACAGAGCGCGCACACACACACACACACACACACACACACACACACACATGCAAGTGCTTTGATTTCACTGTTAATTAGTTCACTCATTGCTGATATCACTGCGGGAGATGGCAGTGCTTCTGTGTAGCCAGATAAGCAATTTGCTAGATGTTATTAATGCTGTAAGTGCTGCAGACGCCCAATAAAGGCCAGTGTTAAATGCGAGAGTACAAATGGTTCCATTTGTGCTCTCTTGGAGTTGAATTAACATCACTGTCGGATTCACTGCAGTGTTCTTCGAGGCTTGTGCGTTTCATTGCTGAGTTTCATTTTGTTTTC
Organism: Electrona antarctica; assembly: GCF_951216825.1. Classification (NCBI taxonomy): domain Eukaryota; kingdom Metazoa; phylum Chordata; class Actinopteri; order Myctophiformes; family Myctophidae; genus Electrona; species Electrona antarctica. Next base: position 50,042,069 of record NC_136809.1, read on the forward strand.
CACTGTCCACCATGATCTCTGTTTTTTTATGTTGGTGTGTTTCATGGTGTTTTTCTTTTTGTGAACGTGTGAATTCTCCTAAGGGAGACAAATTAAGTGAGCCTTGAACGTAAGAAATTCTTTATTTGAAAGAAATCCAGGAACCCGGATTTGTTTTGAGTGTCTGAATGACTGTATGTTAAGTTGGTTGTTCACAGAGGAAGTATTTGTTTTGGGAAAATTCATAGAGAAGGCATGGCAGTTACATTGGAGAACGACATATCCACTCACCGTTGATGTATTTTGTTTGTGGTATCCTTGTTTGTAGATCATCTGTCTCTGTCTCTGTCTCTCTCTCTCTCTGTCTCTCTCTCTCTCTCTCTCTGTCTCTCTCTCTCTCTCTCTCTCTGTCTCTCTCTCTCTCTCAACATTGCCTTCAGTGACATTGCCATATCAGAAGTGATTTGAGCTATTCTATTTCTATGGGTTTCTGGCCTAAACAAACCAACACGTAAGTCAATCCTCTCCTCCCACCCTTCCTCTCCCTCTCCTCTCCTTAATATTACTATCCATCCATCCTCCGTCTACTTTCCTCGCTGTCCCCTCGGAACTCTCCCACTCTGCGTGCGTCTGTCTGTTTTCCACTCTGTGATAGATTCAGAGTAAACAACTCTCCCTGTCTGCCCGCCATTACTAACGTGTGTGTGTGTGTGTGTGTGTGTGTGTGTGTGTGTGTGTGTGTGTGTGTGTGTGTGTGTGTGTGTGTGTGTGTGTGTGTGTGTGTGTGTGTGTGTGTGTGTGTGTGTGTGTGTGTGTGTGTGTGTGTGTGTGTGTGTGTGTGTGTGTGTGTGTGTGTGTGTGTGTGTGTGTGTGTGTTATGATATATAACTGGAGGCCAAACTAGGTGGTTTATGTTAAGCTTGTAACAATCTGTCACATTCTGTTCACATTCGATTTTGCAATAATGTTCTACTATACTGTGTTTCTTACTTCATTTTCTAGTTATGTGTGTGTGTGTGTGTGTGTGATGCTGGCACTTGAATCAAAGAGTATAGAAAACATTAGACCTATAAAGAAACACATCAAACCTCAAAATGTATGAATTCACACTAAAGTCTGTACATTAGCAGTTGATATTAGCCTACAGATTCTACACAGTAGTAGTTTATGTATGCATTTGTTAAGTTAGTATACGGGTCCATTTGGTTACATCTGTACATTGTACTACACTCAGAGATGGATTTCCACTGAGCATTTACTGTGTGGGATCCAGCAGTGCTCAAAGCTTGGCTTCTCAAATGTGTTGGGATAAGAGACGCCAAGTCATCATCTATAATACTGTTATCATTTCTGGTGCACTCTGTATATTGATTTCTTGGCCAATATTATGGATTCCCATAAAGACATAATAGTATTTACTTCCTCTTGGAAGTTTAGAGCCATATGGGGGAGGATTTCCCACCCACACGCCATTATTTTTTTCACGAGACAAACTGAGTCTTATAAACATCCTGCAGAGCCTCTGAAGGTGGTAAAGGTGTGAGACAAACTGAGTCTTATAAACATCTTGCAGAGCCTCTGAAGGTGGTAAAGGTGTGAGACAAACTGAGTCTTATAAACATCTTGCAGAGCCTCTGAAGGTGGTAAAGGTGTGAGACAAACTGAGTCTTATAAACATCTTGCAGAGCCTCTGAAGGTGGTAAAGGTGTGAGACAAAATTAGTCTTATAAACATCTTGCAGAGCCTCTGAAGGTGGTAAAGGTGAGTCTTATAAACATCTTGCAGAGCCTCTGAAGGTGGTAAAGGTGAGTCTTATAAACATCTTGCAGAGCCTCTGAAGGTGGTAAAAGTGTGAGACAAAATGTGTATTCCAAGAGAAAGAAAGAAGAAGAAAAATCTGTTGATTTCCTCTGTCAAGCTAGTGACAGTTTAATCCTTCACTGCGGTTACATATTCCTGGTTGTGTGTGAAGTTTGCATGTTCTCCCCGTGTCCCCATAGGGTACACATCTAGATTCCTCACAAAAAAACATGCAGTATTCCTGGTCTCTATACTGCCTCCCCCTGGTCAGCCAAGGGCGCCTGATGGAGGGGAAAGGAACCGGTTGGAATAACGTGTTGCGCACGCGCTACGTCCTACCGGGGAAACTCCCCCCCCCTGTCAGGTGACAAGAAGTGGCCTGCTCACTCCTCATGCATTGAAGGAAGCATTGGCTCAGTTTGGGGCTCTCCCCAGGTTGGCAGAGGGAGAGTAGTGCCCAGGAGTACAGCTTAGGCATTGACACATGGGTGAAAAAAATGGGTTACAAAATTGTGGGATAAAAATAAATAAAAGGGGCGGTGGTGGCTCAGGATGAGAGTGGCTGGATGAGTGGATGGTAACCGCAAGGTTGCCAGTTCGAACCCGGGCTCCCCCAGAGTTAGTGTCGAAGTGTCCTTGAGCAAGACTCTGAACCCCTAAGTGCTCCTGATGTGCTGGTTGGTGCCTTGCATGGTTTCCGCCGCCATCGGTGTATGAATGTGTGTGTGAATGGGTGAATGTAATGCACAATCTATGTAAAGCGCCTTGGATAAATGCACCATTTACCATTTTATTTACCATGCAATGTGTTGTGAGCTTCGCAAGCTTGTGTTTTTGCCACGCGACACCATCGTATGGTACAAGTCGGTGCTTAACTTGCTTTTCCCCTCGTGCAATGAAAACGATGCAATATGCACAGCCAGTCCAACTTCTGTGATTATGCAGCCCCAAAGTGATGATGAAAAGAACCTGCTCTGGAAATTTCATCATCACACTTTGCTCGACGAAAGCAGGTGTTAAGAAAGGCAAATTGGCCTGCCAAAAGATGGATGGAGTGGAAGCACGGTGGCGGAGAGGGAGCAGGGGGAAAGGTTGTGAGATAAAGGTCCAGGCAGGATGTGAAGAGTGGAGATGGAGGAGGGGGAGAAAACCAATGTGTTGAATAACCCATTTAGAACTGACGTCGAAATAAAAAAAAACGTTCGCTCTGAAAGAATATATACCTATTCAATGATTTGTGCTGCATTTTTACGATTTTTAAAAAATAGCAGACCTACAAGTTCATAGCGCGCCACTCGGTGGCGCGCTATGAGCTTGTAGATCTGCTATTTTTCAATAGCTAAAGTATGACAGAATGCTTGAAACACCAAAAGGGGTTCCCGCCCAAAATGGGATAAATCAGTCTTCAGGACTCACAAGATCATTAAAGCCATGAGGACTCCAGCACAAACACTGCTGGCCCCGAGCCCGGGACACACACACAAACTCACTCAAAAGCACATACTCAACTACCAAGTTAACTTTGCCCAAAGTTGTACTTCACATTTATAATTAATATGATTTGCTTGCCGCAAAGAGGCATATGTTTCTGCAAACACAAACACACCCACACACTAATATAGCCACTAAACATTGCATTACTGAATACCTCAGGAGTTTTGTTGAACTTTAGTTTCTGTTTAGATTTTGTATGTTTTCGTAATAGATTTATTTAGAGAAGTCATGCTTTGAATCAAATAAACGTTGCGTTAACTTACAAACTGTGCCGAGAGGGAACAGGTGAAAGTGGTTTGAGTCGATTGCTGATATCACTGCACTGCATATCCTGGATTCCAGGCAAGCTAAAGGTTGTTTTATAGCTGTCGCACAAAGCCTTGTGTGTGGCACTCTCCCGTGTATTGCACCTTGCCATGGACATTTATTTGGAGAGGGGCAAAGCAGAGGCATCCCATTTTGACCTGAGATCAGATTCTAAAAATGTCTTCTACATCCTGACAGTTTTCTGAAAAAGCTATGTTTCTATGTCAGTCGTTCTTCGATTTTTCAAAAATAGCAGACCTACAAGCTCGTAGAGCGCCACTCGGTTAGCTAAAGCATAACATAATGCTAACACCAAAAGGGGTTCCCGCCCAAAATGGGTTAAGAAAGAAATGGGGGGTGGCAAAAAATAAGTTACCACTTAAGCCCCACTTCTAAAATAGCGAAAATAGTTGATCTACAAGCTATACCATTATCTGCCGAATATGACGAGAGCTTGTAGATCAACTATTTGAAAATCAACTACCATATTTTGCCGAATATAAGACGACCCCCATTTTTCAAGACTCATTTGTGGAAACGGAACATTGAATGTCAAATAGTCTAGTCCCTGATTATAATACGACCCTATGTTTTCCCCCTCATCCCCTCCGCATCCCCTCACCACATCCCCTCACAGAAAAACAGCATGTCAGATTAATCTGCGCCAACAATTCAGAGTTGGGGACAATTATGCATAAAATAACTGAATTTAAGGTTAAATGTGAATACTAGGGGGTGGCAATTGCCATTCCCTGTTGCCCCAAATGATGTCCCTAGGGCAAAGCGAAAAGAGGTATTTTACTGGGGATAGTGTGGGAAATGCTGGGGGCCGCAGTGCTCATTGAATCGGGGCCAGAGTGTCTCCGAGGGGGGTACATATTGACAGAAGGAGAATGCCAAGCTTACAAGTTTGTTCATCCATAATCCATCCATCCATAGTTGTTCAATTTCCCTGTTCCATTATCCTCTCTGCTGACTGAGCAAGTTTGTCAGGCCTTAAGTAGTAGGTCGACCTCTTGATTGCTGATACAGCACACCTGTGGTCTCTCCAGGCTTGAAAGCTGCTGGGTTTGCGTTCCGTCCATCTGTCCACCCATCCACGTGCATGCACCTATTGCATGCACCTATCCCTCAGCCCTGTATGTTCCCTCAGTTCTAGGATACGATCCCATCTTGGCACGCCAACTTTTAATTAACTGAAACAAGTTTTGTTCTCCATCTTTCCTTAAAGGACAACTTTAGTTTTTTTCAACCAAGGTTCATGTTTTAGGTTGTTATTAGATAAAGTAAAACATTTTCATGAAAGCAAAATATATGATATCATATATCTGTACCCAAAACAAACAAGCAAACCTTGGGGGGAAGAGCGTTCAGTGTGGCGGGTGCGTAGCGTTAGTCCAACGTCCCAGTAATAAACACCAATAAATCCGAATATTCCGACCATAGAGCCACCATATAATGATATGAGTACACGAACCATATCTCCTAACCCTAACCCTATAACGACACGCGGTGAGTTGCTCATTTTGTGAAGTGTTTTGTGAAGTGGCATTTTGAACCTGTGAATTTGTGGAGGTTGTTTGTGTTGTTTCGGGTTTTTCTGGCTGATGTTTGGATGCTGGCTTATTCTGCCTGCTAGTGTTGCCAACTCCAGTCAATATATGCATTGTCACATCACACAGAAAGTAAAAAGTGGGTGAAATTCTAATCTCTCAATCATTGGAACTTGTCTTTCTTGGATGGCTTTTCCCAACTTGCAGTATTTTCTTTTCTTTGTTTATTTTAACTTTTCAATGCATAAACAAGCAAAACAAAGTAATTACACTGCAATGACTCAGCAACACAGAAAACTTCAATCATACAGAATCGATTCAGCACAGAGAAAACAATTGTACCCCTTGCCTTTTTAGAAAGAAGACCGTAGACAATAACAGAACAGCAATACAAATTATACTGGCATAGTCTATCTACGCCATTGGTTTTCAGCAAGTCCTCCAGGGGAACACCGGTGGTCCTTGACCTTGAGGGGGTTCCAGGTGGTCCCTAGCTAAATGGAGAGTCGGTAACCAAATGGATTTTTTTATAGATATTTAAGAGGGGGAAAACCGTGTCGTATTAGAATGGGGGACTAGACTATTTGACATTCAATGTTCTTTTTCCACAAATGTCTTATAATCAAGTCGTCTTATATTCGGCACAATATGGTAGTTGATTTTCAAATAGTTGATCTACAGGCTCTTGTTATATTCGGCAGATTATGGTAATCTATTATATATTTAACAAAGACATAAAATAAATACACAACATAAATACACTTTCAAGTCTGATTCCTGTGTTCACTGCTTGGCAATTTAAGGTGCCACAGGAGCAGAAATCCCAATCTAATTTTATGGTTACTGGGTCTAATTTCTTTTTCAAAATAGTAAAAAATGGCAAAGAAGTTCAGGGATAAGGGCGGGGCGCAAGATAGAGCCCCCAGATTTCCATAGGTCACTCATGTGCATACACTACGTAGCGTACAGTACCAAATTCCTAGGCTTTTTCTCCCAGTCTGCAAAGAAATTAAGGTCCTCACCTAAAATACGGCAATAAACCAGTAGTAAGTTAAACATAGTAATCAAACATATATATGATGAACAACAAGTGTCTGTCTGTCTGACTGACTGACTGACTGACTGACTGACTGACTGACGCGGAAGTAAGGCTACATTAAATGGTAGAAGCAAGTGGAGGCTTGATGCAACATAATCTATGTTTAAAGTTACAGAGTGAAGATGAGGAGTTGGCGATAAGTAGGCCTATGTGTGCATTCCAGACTAACTGGCTGAGTGGTACGGCTGAAGGGAGGATGGAGATTGTCACATTATCTAGTATTATAATCATGAACTTTATTATTTCCCCTATCCCCATCGCACATTGCCCTGTGTCTTCACATTTCATTTATTCACACACACACACACACACACACACACACACACACACACACACACACACACACACACACACACACACACACACACACCATTATCAGTGTGATCCAGACCGAGGTGGCATGTGCCCCTGATGGATTTGTGCTGTCTGAGCGCACCTTTTCTAGTTGGAACTTAAATTAGGGAGCAAGAAAATAAGCATTTCGTTTTTGTTTTGCCACCGATAGAAGAATCAATTGATTGAAATGTTTATTTGAATAAAGCAATTTTAAAAACAATATATAAACGGAAACGTCAGAATAACAAGCAGTACAAAAATAATAAAAAAGCTAATTCAAAAGGAGTGAGAAGAAGCATGCCTTAGTGCTCCCACTCCCTTTCCATTAATACTAAATATCATTCAATAATCTATATTCAATACTTGACTAACTAAATCTGTGATATCTATGCATACAAATGAATATTACATACACACACAGATACCCCCCCCCCCCCCCACACGCACACACACACACACACACACACACACCTAGTGAAATCCTGCACCTTCTTCATCCCTGTACCTCATTAAAATCATGTCTTTGAGCTTAATTTTAAACATTTTCATGTTTGCACTTTTTAGTTATTTTTATTATATTAGTGAGTTAGTCAGTAAATAAAGCCAATACATCGTTCTTGTCCTTTTTTTCATTTTCTTATCTGTCATCTATCTCATCCGCTATGTATACGCGTGCATTCCACGCACACACTCACCCTAAAAGAAAACTGAAAAAAGTACCAGACAGCAGTATAGCACATCGGGAGCAGAGGCTCTGATGGATTTTCTCGGTAATATGATGATGCACATTTTTCTGACACGACCAGCTCAAGCGGAATTAATCCCAATTTGTTTTAGGGTGGGCTGCCAAAAAAACACAAAACAAGCAATTTGATAAGACTCAGAGCTGCAGTGTTTACGGTGACTTTGAGGCCACCACGGAAGGCACTGCCATTCACCCCTGCAGGTTTTCAAAGCTTAGTCATTGCTCAGTGCTTACTCCCCCCCCCCCCCCCCCCCCCTCCTTCTTTATTTCCAATTTGTGGTGGATTTGGTTTTAGATGTTTGAGGGATAACGTTTCAACAGACCGTATAGTGTCAACGGCCATTGGGCCGGTTGGGGCCGTGCCTTTGGCTCTCAGGGGCCCTTTGGGGAAAATTGGACCGCGCGGTACTGGGTTTGAGGCCCTGAAAAGGTCTCCTGGGGCCCTCCATTGACCGTTGATTTTGTTAAATTCAGGTCAAAAAGGTGATAAGAAGTGAGGGGCGCTAATATATTAAAGTCTAACTCATGTTGATTAGGTGATGTAATGTAAAACAAACGGTGCCAACACAAACATTAAACGCCATTAACAATAAAGAGACACTATGACGTAGTGAGGGACAATATGACGTACATTTTCCCTTCATTGTCAATGGCGTTTTTAAAACATTGAACTAAAAACAAACATTAAACCTGTATATAGGAGGGGCTATAGCGCAACTCAAAAACAGGAAAGAACTTACATTTTGCACACATGCGCACTCTGGGTGCCCCCCCGAAAATGTGTCCCAGGGGCCCTTGTGGGGCTTAATCCGTCCCTGTACAGTAGGCCTATACAAGTTATTGGTGCTTTACTTGAGTCATTCCAAACTCCAATATTTTTATTTCTATATACATCTCGGATCCTAATATTGTTTACTCCACTGCATTTATTTGAAAACTGTAGTTACTAAGTTATTATTACAAAAACATACACTAAACCACTTCAGCCCTAAATATATTTTTGGCCCTTTGAAAATAGCTGGTCTATATGCTCACAATGCGTCGTCTGCTATTTTCAAAAGATTTTTATTTTTATACTTTATATGAAAACTTGAAATGCATGGGACATTCTGCATAATGACTAAAAACTTCCTTTAGACTTCCTTCAAACTAACGGTAAAATAACATATTTTGCAAGTCCTATATAGACACCAGTGTGCAGGACCTTTTATATAATTGTTTGCAAAAACAGTATAGAGTGAAATACCTCAGCAAATGAAAGTCTTTGAACAGGTTATTTTTGCCTGACTTTGTCCTCTTGATTATAAAAACAGTACTGTAGGAGGTCAGCTTCACGCAGCACCAGCTCTCCCCTCTCTTAGTTCCACATGAAAAATCATGTTTAAGTCAGCTACAGTAATTAATCCCCCAGTATAATTACCGCAGACGCGTGACAGCATAACTGGTTGCCACCGCAGGTCACATTTACAATGAAATCCTGCATTTCCCGCCAGTCAGTCAGTTGGTTGGTTGTTGGTCACCCCAGACATGACCGTGACATCACATGACATCATCAGGGATGGAGATCCCTGATGTCATATCCAGCCTTCCTCTTCGATGTTTCCCGTGTGACAGATACATGTCCATTTAAACTCTATAGACGGGCCTGCCCCAAAGTTATTAGTGCAGCCGCGCCCGGCAGCCGGCGAAAACTAGAGTTCTCAACAGGCCCAAAAATTAAGGCCCGGCCCTATACCTGGGCCCTCATCAAACCCTGTACACTCAAGACACTGCCCCTGCTGTCACCCTTAGATCTCCATATATGGAGCTGACCTGTTCTGACATTCCATATGTTGATCTGACCTCATCAAACCCTGTGCACTCAAGACATGCTATACTTATGGCCAGTACTGCCATAAGTAAGTGCCAGCGCTCGCCCAGCAGTCTGCTGTCACCTGTATAAGAGAGAGAGAGAGAGAGAGAGAGCATGTGTCTGTGGACAGATCAACACTATTGGGGCATAGCAGTGGGCGTATTTTTCTGGTTCCACTGAAAAATCGGCCATTCATTTTTCCCATAGAGATTTACAAAAATATTTATATCAATTATTTTAAGGATCCCAGTGAACCATAACCATAACACCTTTGATTCTGTGGGAAAAAATACAACAAATGAAATGGCAGATTTTTCAGTGGAACCAGAAAACCTCGCTGCTATATGCCCTATACCTATAGCAGTAGTTGTCTCCACCAGGCCGAAGGCATGGGGAGAGAGTATGTTTTGCACTCCGTCCGTGTGTGTGTCCGTCCGTCCTTCCGTCCGTCTGTTACCAGCTAATCTCCGGCACCGTTAACCCGGTCGATGCCAAACTTTGCTCACACACTCCCTGGATGCCAACGATGAACCTCTGCCCCACATTTTCCAGAACGGCCTGTTATAGCACCACCATGAGGCAGCTTTTCACATTTTTTACCTAAAACTGCACCGATCTGTGTGAAACGTTGCATGCACACTCCCTAGAGGCCAAGAACAAACCTTTGACCTGCATTTTCCGCATCTGCCTTTTATAGCGCCACCAGGAGGCCGACTTTTGTCAAATCGTTACACAGTATCTCTATGGTCATGTGCTCAAGTCGGATCTGTCCGATATTTCATATTCCATCCTAATTGGCTATAATTAGCGTTCACAGTTTGCAAGTGGCAGCGGTGGCCGAACGGATAGCGGCGCGGTCTAGATACCGGAAGGTTCCCAGTTCGAATCAGCCGTCCGACACGTTCAAATTACCACCGCTGAAATGCCCTTGAACAAGGCATCAACCACTACGATGAAATGTGTTCTATGAGCAGGGCCTGGCTGGAAACAAGTTCTTGAGCTTAGCCCAGATACCCTGGGTAAATATAGATTTCATTTCATTTCATTTCATTTCATTTCATTTCAAGATTGCCCCGTTTTGAACAAAAGCCTCAAATCATGAACGCAGCATGCAATTTACGTGAAATCTTTCACACATTTTCTTACTAGGCGGAGGAATATATCCCACCCTTTTCACATTGGCCTGTTATAGCGCCACCAACAGGTTGATTTTTGCAAAACACATTTTTGGAACAAAATGCCTCAAATCATCCAATTGCCATCAAAGGTGTATGAAGAAATGGCACCCTTTTCACATTGGCCTATTATAGCGCCACCAGGAGGCCACAACCTGACCTGCCCTGGTGGAGACCTGTGCCCCGAGGGGCACTTTTTCTAGTTTTCAACTCTTTTCATCAAAGTCCATTTATTTATTCAGCATTTGAGCCACGGAGCACCCGAGTACCACAGACGAATAACAGTCTAAGTCCACACTATTGATCCATAATGTATAAATGATAGATAAGGGTTCAGGACAACGAGGCCTTTTCGTGGAGGGGTCAGTCTGAAATTTGGACTTAGACTGTTTTTCGTCTGTGGTACTCATGATGACATTTAGCTTCTCAGACCCAAAACTAAAGAATATTTTGTTGTCGTTGGGTAAGATTTTGTCCACAATTCCATGTTGTATTGATGTTGGTACCATTAGGAGAAATAACAGGCAAACGTTGATATTCTTCTACATTCTCTAATTGTGTATATACTTCTTTTAAATGATGCAGATGTTTAACAACAATTTTACGCGTCCATTTGGTTACCAACTCTCCATCATTTAGCTGCATGGGGACCACCTGGAACCCTGTCAAGGACCACTGGTGGTCCCCAGACCACTGGTTGAGAACCACTGACCTATAGCATCACACAACTCTCCAAGGTGCAGTCACAAAACTTTACAGGTGTAGCCAATTATTTTACCCCTTTCGTTATGCCAATTAATTCCTCCTCCACACACACACACACACACACACACATTTGTGTGTTGTCACTGCTGATGTGGTCTGAGGAAGGGCTCGGAACGTTACCACTTTAAGTAAAGAAAGTTCTGGGAGCAGAGAATGCTGTGCGGATTCTTTTCATTTCTTTACTTTCTTTACTTCTAATTCTTTTTTGGCTGTTTTTTCAGCCTCCTCTACTACTAGTCACTGCTGTTGTATCCTATACTGACTCACCTGCCAGTGAGGAGCCCCCACCGGGAGGACGTATACTGTTGTATCCTACTGACTCACCTGCCAGTGAGGAGCACCAACCGGGAGGACATACTGTTGTATCATATACTGACTCACCTGCCAGTGAGGAGCCCCACCGGGAGGACGTATACTGTTGTATCCTATACTGACTCACCTGCCAGTGAGGAGCCCCCACCGGGAGGACGTACTGTTGTATCCTACTGACTCACCTACCAGTGAGGAGTCCCCACCGGGAGGACGTACTGTTGTATCCTACTGGCTCACCTGCCAGTGAGGACCCCCCACCGGGAGGACGTACTGTTGTATCCTATACTGACTCACCTGCCAGTGAGGAGCCCCCACCGGTAGGACGTACTGTTGTATCCTACTGACTCACCTGCCAGTGAGGAGTCCCCACCGGGAGGACGTATACTGTTGTATCCTATACTGACTCACCTGCCAGTGAGGAGCCCCCAACGGGAGGACGTACTGTTGTATCCTATACTGACTCCACTGCCAGTGAGGAGCAACCCACCGGGAGGACGTACTGTTGTATCCTATACTGACTCCACTGCCAGTGAGGAGCAACCCACCGGGAGGACGTACTGTTGTATCCTATACTGACTCACCTGCCAGTGAGGAGCCCCCACTGGGAGGATGTACTGTTGTATCCTACTGACTCACCTGCCAGTGAGGAGCCCCCACCGGGAGGACGTACTGTTGTATCCTACTGACTTACATGCCAGTGAGGATCCCCCACCGGGAGGAAGTACTGTTGTATCCTATACTGACTCACCTGCCAGTGAGGAGCCCCCACCGGGAGGACGTATACTGTTGTATCCTATACTGACTCACCTGCCAGTGAGGAGCCCCCACGGGGAGGACGTACCGTTGTGTCCTACTGACTCACCTGCTAGTGAGGAGCCCCCACCGGGAGGACGTACTGTTGTATCCTACTGACTCACCTGCCAGTGAGGAGCCCCCACCGGGAAGACGTACTGTTGTATCCTACTGACTCACCTGCCAGTGAGGAGCCTCCACCGGGAGGACGTACAGCTGTTGTATCCTATACTGACTCACCTGCCAGTGAGGAGCCCCCACCGGGAGGACATACTGTTGTATCCTATACTGACTCACCTGCCAGTGAGGAGCCCCCACCGGGAGGACGTACCGTTGTATCATACTGACTCACCTGCCTGTGAGGAGCCCCCACCGGGAGGACGTACTGTTGTATCCTATACTGACTCACCTGCCAGTGAGGAGCCCCCACCGGGAGGACGTACTGTTGTATCCTATACTGACTCACCTGCCAGTGAGGAGCCCCCACTGGAAGGACGTACAGCTGTTGTATCCTATACTGATTCACCTGCCAGTGAGGAGCCCCCACCGGGAGGACGTACCGTTGTATCCTATACTGACTCACCTGCCAGTGAGGAGCCCCCACCGGGAGGACGTAGAGCCTTCATCCTACTCCTCCCGCCCAACACTCCCCGCTGACAGAATGTGCCGGCTCAGCCTGTGGTGGTGTACAGAATGTGCCGGCTCAGCCTGTGGTGGTGTACAGAATGTGCCGGCTCAGCCTGTGGTGGTGTACAGAATGTGCCGGCTCAGCCTGTGGTGGTGTACAAGCAATGACCAACATGTCCACTTGTGTTGGTGTGTAGACGTCCAACAAAGTCGGGTGGGCAGGGACTTTACCACGGCGCCAACCGAGCGCCTTAAAACGTTGTATTAGTCAAGGTGTATTAGTCAATCAATATCACAATGAAGGCTATACGAAGACAGCTGTGGTCTCTATGGAATTAAGATGCCATTGATCAATCAACCACCTTATATCAATCCAAAATAGCCACAATCCAAAATAGCCACAATGTTGTGTGTATACATGCAAAAATATCGTAACTTACTGTTGACTCTACACTTATTATTATTATTATTATTGAGCCTATATTATATATCATTTAGTTTCTTAAAGATTCACTTTTCCATAGTTTCCAGTTAGCTTTATAGGACGGGGGTTTGCACTCTTTCCTGAAACGGAATGCTTTCCCTGTCCAAGCCCACACCCTGGTCACTCCGCTCTGCCATCCTTGAACATTGTGGAGCATTTGAGGATACACTACATTCCTTGTGGGGACCTGAAGCCATCATCATCTTTCGGCCTCATGGAGGACTTACAGTCCAGTCCAATTTAAAGTGATGTCCGGGGAGTGGAGACTAGTACGTGGTCCACTGGTCCTCGAGGCAAAGTTAACTTCCTGAGTCTCTCTACTCTGCAGGTGATCTAATCACTGCTCCAAAAAGAAAAAAACATTATTTGGCTCTCTCTCTCGCCTCCCCCTCACATTCTCATTAAATGCAAAACCTTCTCTCTCTATCCTGGGCTCCCCTGCAGAGTAATTTACACACTTTCTCACTTTCCATGTTTGGCTTTTGTCCACTCTTCAAGTTCCCTTTCTTCTGCTTCTTCTCTTCTCACTTCTCAGCGCGGCCGTGCATGGCTGAGTGGTAGATTCTCTCTCTTTCTCTCTGTCTCTCACACACGCACGCACGCACGCACGCACGCACGCACGCACGCACGCACGCACACAAACAAACACTTTAGTAGTAGATGTGTGTGTGCACACACAATAGAATGCTCAGTGAAGAACAGATGCACATCAAAGAGGAAAACAAAAATCTCCCCTGAAGTATATTATTTCGGCATCCACAGAAGTTCTTTAGTTCACAAATGCTCTTTTGTGGACGCCATAATAAAAGTTTCTTCAAGGGAGATGCAGAAGTTTGTTTTCCACTTTGATGCTGATGTTGATTCGCTTTGGGCTCAGCGACTGCCTTAAAATGGTCTGTGGATGCGCACAACCTTGTTTGTTATTTGCAGTACGTTCAAGTATAGAGTTCGGAAAAGGCAATTCTCCTGAAAACTTCTACTGTTATTAGTAAATGCTGCATTCTGGAGAGGGACTTTTTTTTACAGACGGGTTAAAGGGCAGCGACTCAAGCCCCCTTTGATGTCTACAGTATATGTGTGCACATGACTGCACACATAGCAACCCACACGAAATATTGTAGATGTCAGTCCGTGTGTGTGGTGGAGAGCGCCAGGGGAGATTGTGTAGGAGTAAGATGCATATTAAAAGAGTCATATTGTAATGTCAGCTATATGTACTGTATGACTCCCTCCTCTGGCACAGTATTTAAAGATCACATGCTGTACAGTACCCCCCCCCCCCCACACACACACACACACACACACACACACACACACACACACACACACACACACACACACACACACACACACACACACACACAGTAGTGCATGTCCTTAGGCCAGGGTTCACTGTAGAGTTTAGACAAGTGATTGATGGATTATAGTACAGAGAGCTGGATTTCACACATACTGTACTCACCCACGCTGCGAGCAAGCTTGCCTGCAGACACACATGCACACGCACGCACATATGCACACGTGAAAACAAAGCAAAACTCATGGTGTTTCTTGGCGGACTGCGTGCGTGCGTGCGTGAGTGCGTGCGTGCGTGCGTGCGTGCGTGCGTGCGTGCGTGCGTGCGTGCGTGCGTGCGTGCGTGCGTGCGACCATACATTCATGTGTCATGTGCCTACAGTATATATTTCCCATAGGGCAGCCTACAGATCCACATATTTCATGGGATTATCGAATATTTATCCACAAGGCTGTACACTGTGCATTAATAAACATGAAGGCCAATACTGCCATGACGTATGATCATATACAGTACCTTGCCATGTGCGTGCGTGTGTGCGTGCGTGGAGCCATCCATGGCAGAAGTAGCCTAAATGTGTCATGGTTTCATCCTGTGGGGAAAAGTAACACTTTTACTTCTACTGCCCTACAGTACATCTTGGATCCAAATATTGTACTTTAGTTATAGTTACTTTGTATATTTTGATTATTATTAGAAAACATATTGTACACTAACCAGTGTCCACTTAAGCCCTATATATATAGCCTACATTTCGGCTATTTGAAAATAGCCGATCGATGTTCCTATGTGACGCATTGTGAGCTTGTAGATCTGCTATTTTCAAAAGATTTTTTTGACTTGAGAGCTACTTTCAAAATGACCAGCTCAACAAGATCTATACCCACCTGGAAATATGACTGATCATATACAGTACCTTGCCATGTGCGTGCGTGCGTGGCCATCCATGGCAGAAGTGTCATGGTGTCATCTGTAGAACCAAGTAAAGCCAATTGAACCAAGTGAAGAGACGGGCACTACATAAAGACAAAGACGTAATGAATAGCCATGCTCATCCATGCTTATTTTTTGATTCACTGTCCCTCTTAGGGAGCAACGGCGTGTCATGTTTTATTACAGTGATTGGTTTCCTTTCCTGTCCTTTCTTTCATACTGTATACCAGATGTGCGTCTGAGGGTGGAGACGTGTTCTCCTTCAGAAGGAGCATCAATGATGAAAAGACATCATGGGAAGGAGTATCCCTCATTATTCCGCTCTTATTGAACTGTGAGTCATCGTCTCCAGTGCATTACGCTTTTGTAATGACTAGAAGTCTAATTTTTAAGGGTTTGAGGAATGGCATGACTGACCCGAAACTGCCACAGGGATATATGAATACCGTACTCACCCTTACCAGCCCAGGCAAGGCCCTCTTATATGTACTGTAGCTCTGAGAGGCTCAGAGGTGTAGTTTCAGAAAGAAATATGGGGGTGGCAAAAAGTTACCATAACCCCGTTTCTGAAATAGCGAAAATAGTTGCTCTATACAATTAAGCTCTCGACGCGCCACTTGGTGATGCGTTGAGAGCTTGTAGATCAACTATTGTCGCTATTTGTTTCAGGGGCGAAAAGAGAAAACGTTTGAAAATGTTCGCCTATAATGACATTCCCAAACTAGAAACTAGGGATGCCACGTTGAAAGTGGCTAATAAATGAATGGTTGCATACAATAAAACGCTTATCTAAATTATAAGTTGAGAACAATATGCATGATGCCCCAAAGCATGACGCCCTGGTGAGGCTCCCATGTCTCCTCTGTCTCTCTCGGTTCAAGCCTGATTTATACTTTGTCATACGGACGGTGTGAGCTTAAAGCTGCTATTTCTTGCTCAATCCTCTTCGTTCCCGGTGGAAGATATATGGCAGCTGTGACTATATATCTGCTTCCATCTGGTCCTATCCTGTGCAGTGTTGTTTTTGGCAGCAAATTTCTATTTTGGCTTTAGTCCTAGTCTCTTGAATAGTTTTCATTTAGTTCTAGTCACATTTTAGTCACCAGGAATGTTTTAGTGTTAGTCTAGTTTTAGTAGACTAAATATCATAAGATTTGAGTCGACTAAATTTGAGTCGAACAAAATTTATTTTGGCGGGCCTTGATGCTGTCATAATGACTGTTTTTTTTTTCACTTGCTGAAAAAAGGCGATCTACAAGCTCACAACGTGTCGCAGCACGACGCGTTGTGAACTTGTAGATCGGCATGCAACTAACTTTTCAGCATGCAACTAATTGTAAAATTACTGGATCTCTTGTCCACTAGTCCCTTCCTAACATTTTCGTCTACTTTTATTTGTTGATGAAATTGTCAGAATATTTAGTCTTAGTTTTAGTCATCATAGCTTAGTTTTTATTTAGTTTCCATTTAGTTTTCATCAGTGGAAAAAGGTAGTCGACAAACATTTTTCGTCTTAGTTTTAGTTGACGAAAACAACACTGATCCTGTGCAGCATGTTAATACACTGACACCACGGCGCGTAAACAGCGCATCAACTCCGCCCACAACCGGGGGAAGTTGTGATTTGCGCTTGTTCACTGCAATGCAATTTGCGGCATTTTCAAAACAATATTGAGCAGAGTAGCGATTATCAAACGTATTTGCAATGCCATACGTTGAAAGATCTGTTGCCCGTGGACAAGGCACGCTACCTCCGCAAGTTAGATAGCATCGGCATAGATGTTTGTCCGTATGTGATTAAGGATTGGACCAAGTTGCATTGGCAGCCATAGAAAATTCTTACCCCAGGCTAAAACCGGATGTGACGTTTTTGGGCGTTCCTGTCTAGCGTGGTGTCAGTGTATGCATCGGTCCATGGTCAGGTTCACCATCTTCAGTCCTGAACTCACAGTTCTCCATGGTCAGGTTCACCATCTTCAGTCCTGAACTCACAGTTCTCCATGGTCAGGTTCACCATCTTCAGTCCTGAACTCACAGTTCTCCATGGTCAGGTTCACCATCTTCGGTCCTGAACTCACAGTTCTCCATGGTCAGGTTCACCATCTTCAGTCCTGAACTCACAGTTCTCCATGGTCAGGTTCACCATCTTCAGTCCTGAACTCACAGTTCTCCATGGTCAGGTTCACCATCTTCAGTCCTGAACTCACAGTTCTCCATGGTCAGGTTCACCATCTTCAGTCCTGAACTCACAGTTCTCCATGGTCAGGTTCACCATCTTCAGTCCTGAACTCACAGTTCTTCGCCAGGTTGTTTTTGGTTTCCCTCATTGTTTCCTCTTTCCATGCATGCATGTTCGAGCCATCTGAGCCATTCGAGATTTTTTTCTGGCCACAATGTTATCTTTTTCACGTCACTCTCAACCCGCTTGCCATGCATTCTGAGCCATACAGTACATCAGAACTGACTTAACATTGCTGCCTGTAGGCCTGCGCCATGGCTCCCGATCCCGACGGCCTTTACTGCATGTCTTCCCCCCCATCTCCCTCCCCATTTCCTGTCAGCCTACTGTCTGTCCTTCCATAAAAAATATAAAATAAAGGCGAAAGCCACAAAAAAAAACATTAAAAAAAAAAGAAAAAAACATTGCTGCCTGTTATACAGTTGGATCTCGGTTTTTAGGCTTAGATTTCCAGATGGTCTGGAGGCTTGAAAATGTGCTGCGAGCTTTCCCGAGCCTTATACCGATGTCCCTGCTGCATGCGTTGTACCCTTGCTGAGAAGACTTCTACATACGTGAACTCCTCGACATAGTCAAGGGAGTTACCATGAAAACCTGCTTTCAGCAAGTATGAAGCATTATATGTTCTCAGAATCAGAATCACTTTATTTGTCATTTTCCCATGTACTTGCATGCATAAAGAACATGAAATACCGTTTCCCCTCAGTTATTGGCAGTGCAACATGAAACAGAACCTATTTAAGAAACATATAAGCTAAAAACTAAAAACAAAACATGGACGAACATTTAAAAAGAGCCCCAGTATGTATGATGATGTGCAATTCATAGAAAGGTTAAAAGTTCCCAACACCACGCATAGCCTATGGATAAAGAAAGTGGCATGGTGCTATACTTAAAAACAAAACGTTACCAGCACCGTTTTTTAAAGTGCTGTTGTGCATTCCAAAGTGCAATTTTTGTCCAGTTCAGTCCATGCTTCATTCAGTTTGCCGGGGGGGATTGGCAGGGGGGGGGGGGGGGATTGGCAGGGGGCGCAGGCTTGGGAAAAAGCTGTTTTTCATCCTCGTTGTCCTTGCCCTAATGCTCATATACCATCTAACCACCCACTCAACATTGTATTGATATTTTTGAGTGGTGCAACTCCACGGAACACTAATGTCTGTGTTCAATCGTGTTTGTGTGTGACAACCGTGTTTGTGTGTGACTATGTGACTATGAGCACCAGTACCAATGGGTACCAAAAGTGGCGCTGTTGTGCCAGAAACAGTGAGAGAGAGATAGTGCTGCACTGTTGCCTGCTAATGAGAGAGAGAGAGAGAGAGAGAGAGAGATTTGCACCACTCAGTTCACACGGGTGTGATTTTTTAAGTTATAAGTAGGACAACGACTTAAAAACCATAACAAATGGATGACACAAAAAAGCCATGCATGCAGGGATAATGCAGGGATGACCATTCGGTTGCCCTACTCTGAGGATATACTTCAGCTCAAGACCCAAACTATACATTTGGTGCCTATCCGGGATGGTGCAGGGACCCAAACTTACAAAAATATATTAGGAATTAAAGCACCACTTTTCAACTCCTTTGTATAATTGGTCCTCACAAATGTTCATGATAAAATACCATAATTTTTAGTCTGGTAGGAAGGAGGGGGTCCCATTTCTAACCTACCTTTTTATAATCCTTAAGGTGTCTAGTTAATTAATTTTGATGTTCCCCGAGCTAATTATTGTCCCATATATGTTTTTTTAACCATATGTCCGTCCTGGATTTTCGGCTGTGAAAAATAAACCAACATAGCTCCTGAACTATACATCCGACATAAACCATTCACCCCATTTTATGATTGTCTTTGCATGGTGAATTGATTGATATGAAGATTGGCCATGGTTCCATCATGTTTAGTGCATAAAAATCCAAATAAACACATAGAAAATTTAAATTTGCCTAAACTGGATCACAACAACTCCTCCCCCAGGCACCCTCCCTATTGATATATTTTGTCTAAGATTTACATTTTTACAATCTTGTTGATGTTCCCCACTTGAAATATTGACACATGTATGTTTAATCTGGCATATTGTTTGCAATAGTGAATTTCCACAAATACAAAAAAGAGAATGTAAAATCTACATAAGGTCTTAACTATACATACTTCTGAGACAAATGTCCAGTTTTTCTGTTTCATTTTTGGCATGAGGCATTGAGGGAGATGGATAGTGACATAACAGGAACATTTATGCTCAATTATATGCTAAAAGTAGGCAAATCAATAGGCTAGGTGAAATTGGGCCTGAGGGTAGAGGCTCCAGGAGGGGTCCATGCGCACAACCTTACGTTTTTATTTCTAGGTTGGATTTTGGGCATCCATAAGGACCTCTAATATACAGATTGTGATGATCCCAAGAACAAAAATGGTCCAAAGTGTGTTTTCCAATGTTTTATTACCCGTATGCTATGAGACAATTGATTCAAGGTTTGACTACATTTTGGCAAGGGAAAAATGGCCATAGACATTTTTCAAAAGGTCCCTTTAGCTGTCACTTCAATATAATGTGAATGGAAATGAGTTACATGGATACCTACATGCCTCCCATGTACAGACATGCCCAATTTATGCCAATCTCATGCAGTTTGGGGCAAGAACCATGCCGTTTTATACATGCAGTACAAATGTGTACTTTCCGCCTATTGTAAAAATGAGACCACTTTACTGTATCTATAGCTGTATGAGACCGCTTTACTCTATCTATAGCTGTATGAGACCACTGTTCTGCATCTAGATACCACTATATATACTGTCTAGACCAGCTCAGTGGTCTTGTGGTTAGAGTGTCCACCCTGGGAGGTCGGGGTTTGATACCCGGTCAGGTCATACCAAAAGGGGTATGACTCCCTGCTTGGCACTCAGCATCAAGGGTTGGATTGGGGCGTTAGATCAACAAAATGATTCATGCCTCCCTGATGCCAAGCAGGGAGGGGGTGGACACTCTAACCACAAGACCACTGAGCTGGTCTAGATACAGTATAGTGGTATCTAGATGCAGTACAGTGGTCTCATGCAGCTACTGTATTGATACAGTAAAGTGGTCTCATTTTTACAATAGGCGGAAAGTACACATTTGTACTGATGGTATAAAACGGCATGGTTCTTGCCCCAAACTGCATGAGATTGGCATACATTTGGCATGTCTGTACATGGGAGGCATGTAGGTATCCATGTAACCCATTTGCATTCACATTATATTGAAGTGACAGCTAAAGGGACCTTTTGGAAAATGTCCATTGTTCCCTTGCCAAAATGTAGTCAAACCTTGAATCAATTATGCATTTACCCCCCTTCCCGACAAGGTGGTATGACAAGGTTGGTCCCATTGGATACCTGAGGTTGTCTAGAATCAAATGGTATCTCTATATTTGGTCTATCTCTAAATTTGAGCATGCCACAGTCTCCGAAAGACAGTCTCGCCGGTGCTCCAGCCAGCAATTTCACAGGTCTCATAGCATACGGGTAATAAAACATTGAAAAAACACACTTTGGACCATTTTTGTTCTTGGGATCATCAAAATATGTATATTAGAGGCCCTTATGGATGCCAAAAATCCAAACTAGAAATAAAAAACTTAAGGTTGTGTGTGTGGACCCCTCCTGGAGCCTCTACCCCCTGGCCCAATTTCACCTATTTTATTGATTTGCCTACTTTTAGCATATAATTGAGCATTCATGTTCCATAAATGTTCCTGTTATGTCACTATCCATCTCCCTCAATGCCTCATGCCAAAATGAAACAGAAAAACTGGACATTTAACTCAGAATTATGTATAGTTAGGACATTATGTAGATTTTAGACCTTTTTTGTATTTGTGGAAATTCACTATGGCAACCAATAAACCAGATTAAACATACATGTGCCAATATTTCAAGTTGGGAACATCAACATGTGTTTACTATACATCTTGAAGATTGTAAAAATGTAAATCTTAGAAAAAATATATCAATAGCCTGGGTGCCTGGGGGAGGAGTTCCCATCTTTTTTTTTTAAATGTTTTTTTTTGTGGCTTTCGCCTTTATTTTATATTTCTTTATGGAGGGACAGACAGTAGGCTGACAGGAAATGGGGATGGGGGGAAGACATGCAGTAAAGGCCGTCGGGATCGGAAGTCGAACCCGCGGCACACTGCCGGACTGGATTACCAGCCAAGGTGCCTTGACCGCTGAGCCACGGCCCAGGCCCAGTTTAGGCAAATCTTTAAATTTTTTGTGTTTATTTGGATTTTTATGCACTACACATGATACCATGGCAAATCTTCATATCAATCAATTCACCATGCAAAGACGAAGTGAATGGTTTCTGCCGGATGTATAGTTCAGGAGCTATGTTGGTTTAAAGTTTTTATTTTTCACAGCCGAAAATCCAGGACGGACACAACATATGGTTAAAAAAACATATATGGGACAATAATTAGCTCGGGGAACATCAAAATGCATTAACTAGACACCTTAAGGATTATAAAAAGGTAGGTTAGAAAAATATATCTTTCGGGTGCACGGGACCCCCTCCTTCCTACCAGACTATTTGTTCTACTCAGTCAAAGGGTGCGTTCGGAAATGCACCCTAAACGCACTGGTGTGCTCTCTTGTCGTTTGTTTATTCAGTGCACTCGGTGCGTTGTCGTTCGAAAATCCAGTGCGCTGCGCACCGGGTGTGCCGAGTGCCTACCCTGAAGCTGGGGTTGTCCGGTGTCGGCGGTGTGAATGCGTCACAGCTGTGGTCGTAAGTAAGGCACACTGTGACGTCACCGCCCACCACACTCAACAAACTGACCACATTCCCGGTGCGCATTTCCGAACGCACCCTGAGTCTCATAGGAGGGCTGTGGGCAGTTCAGAAACCTGTCCACCAGTGACATCATCGATGGGGAATCCAAGCTAATAGATAAATAGAAACTGCAGGCTTTCTTTTCCTGAAAAGTTGCAATGCGATAATGGAAGCCATCGTTCTCACGATAATACAGATCTTAATACATTTTAAAACAAATCTTGTTTAAAAAAAGATCTGCCTAACGACGATGTCACTGGTGGACGGGTGTCTGAACTGCCCACAGCACTCCTATGAGACACAGACTGAGTAGAAAAAGATTGTTGTGTTTTATCATGAACATTAGTGAGGACCAATTATATGAAGAGATGTTGAAAAGTGGTGAAGTGGTCCTTTAACCACCTACGCCCTATTTCAAAAACAGTGAAAATAGCCCATCTGCTGTACAATCTACATTGGCAAAAAGCGGCCGCGAACAAATTGTCCCGACCCATTGTTTGGGAAACAATGATGACAGACCATGAATGCTGATATTTTCTGAGTCAGCTGGGGAGAGTGGGCAGATGTTTTTTCTCAGGGAACAATCACATATGACTCAGAAATCTGACAATGACCTGCTGGCATTCACATTCATTCTGTCAGTAATTTGATTAAAATTCTGTCATCATGGAGTGCGCGTGTGTGTCATGTGTGTTGTGCGTGCGCACAGTGAGTGCCAGAACGTATCAGTGTCTGTGTGCGTGCATGACAGGCTTCACTAACGGGCCACCACTGGCCTGTCGTCTTTACGGGTCTTGAATTCCAGGCACACAGCCGCCCCCCATCGACCTGTTCGGCTGTTCCCTCAGTCAAAGCCTCTTCCCCATCCATCTTCATCACCCTACCTCCTCCTTCTCACCCTGTTTACCACACTCAAAGCTAAAGCAGCTACTCAGAAAGATCCCACGTTTCATGATAAATATTTTACACAGTGGTGGTTTTTGAACAACCCCAGCTTCCCAAGCATCTCAGCCCCCTTTTTTCCTTCACCAACATGAAGAACTTGAAAGTGTACTGCTGCCGATAAAGTTGTCTTCCTAGGGAAATAAAGATATGGGAGAGACTGCACTGAGTATTAGGCTAAATCAAAACTTCTGATCTTTAATGCATGCTCTCTCAGAAAACCTAATACCGTCAAACGTAAACTAAACTTTTTTTTATGAATGCCATGACTTGGTGTCAAGGCTCTGCTTCAGCGAACACAGCTTCTGCAGCCCAATAACATGTAGGTTAATTGAAGTCGAGTTGCCTGCCTCGCTACTCCATTAATGCATGGTGTTCGCGGTGAATCTCTGACGCCTATACATGATTCCATTAGTCTGTCGTGTGGTGGAGCGAGACAGGAAACATGCAGAGTTGCACCGCTATCTCACACCGGGGGATTTTTTAGACGAGATGTGTGACCCTGCATTCGACTCTCAACTTCACATGTATACACACAGGGGACATAGGTCCATTCGATCCGCCTCGCTCAGACGGGTTTACATGTAATTACACCACGGGACCCAATAGCGGCGAGCGTGGAGTTATGGCGCCGCTATGGGTGGCGAGTTATGGTAGAGCACGTTGACGCTGCACACATGCACGCACCCTTGGCCTCTCACACACCCACACGAAATGGTAAATGGTGCATTTATATATAGCGCCTTTATCCAAGGCGCTTTACATAGATTGTGCATTACATATTCACACACACATTAACACACACATTCACACACCGATGCCGGAGGAAACCATGCAAGGCACCGACCTGCTCATCGAGAGCAATTAGGGGTTCAGAGTCTTGCTCAAGGACACTTCGACACTAACTCTGGGGGGGAACCTGGGTTCGAACTGGGAACCTTTTGGTTCCCATCCAGTCACACTGCCCCTGAGCCACTGCCACACACAGTCACACACACCCCTGAGCCACTGGCACGCACGCACGCACGCACGCACGCACGCACGCACGCACGCACGCACGCACGCGGTGAAAACAATACCAGCTACAGTATGGTGTCACGGCTGGTAATTATACTGGGACACACACACACACACACACACACACACAGAATAATTGTTGAATTCAACAGAGTTCACCAAATAAAGCAGGGTTGAATCACTGAATGCTGATCATAGAAGACTGGAACTCCATAAAAAAACATAGTTAGTTGAGCCACAGCAGCAATTAAACAGCATGCAGCCTCTCGTGTGATGCGACTGTGACATTGATTTTTCATTCTTCTAGCTTGCAGCCTTCGATGGATCTGTGTCCGTCCAGCTTTGTACTGTATGAATAAATGTATGAATCCATCAATCACCATCGCGGGGCAATGGGAAAACAAACCAAATGGTAGTGGATCAGCATTATAGAACGGCTACGTTCTGTGCACTCTGCACAAAACAAAACTGCAACCTTAACGTTCATACACACGCACACATAAAGGGACTGATTTCCATCAAACCAAGGCCAAGCTTTAACTCTTATACAATTTACAATTACAATTTAGGCATTTAGCAGACGCCCTTAATCCAGAGAGATGTACAATAAGCAAGAACAACACAATAAGGTAAAACATCAAATGCATAGAAATAGTCATCTAATCATAAGTAATCTAAGAACCTGTCATCCATCTAACAGTATATCCGTATTTGAAACCATAAACACTATAGAATGCCAGATCAATAATCTATACATAACATGCTATCTAAATTACATACTTCAGCCTTTGCATAAGCCTGCAACAATTAACCAGCTCAGTGGCCTACTGGCCTTGTGGTTAGAGTGTCCGCCCTGAAGCTGTAAAGTTCACTGTTCGATCCCCGGCCGGGTCTTACCAAGACCCCCAGTGCCACTCTGCTTGGCACTCGGCATCAATGGTTGGATTGGCGTCATGTCCAGGGGGTGTACCGGCCAGGTATGTTAATTGGACTAACAAAATGATGCCCCCCAAAACAGTAGCAGTGATCAATGCACAGAATGCAGGTATATACTGAGATCTTGGTAGGTCAGTAGACGGCTACTGAGAGCATTCAATGGTCTGATTAAACGTGCTAATGTCCCATTTCAATGCATTGGTAGAATTCAAACCGGGAGCTCCTGCCTCATGGCTCTGCAAGGCTTTATTACATAAGTCTGCAAGGTCGTCGAGGCTATAGGTCAAGTGTATGTGTGTGAGGAATCATCTGGAATCATAATTACACATAATTCTCATGTTCAGTCATGTCCTGTTCAGAAACTTAGCCTATTTAATTGTCCCCTAGAGAGGAGCAAGCTACCCTGCAGGGACACCATTTTCATTACCATTGAGTCACCCCATCTCTACCCTTTGAGGCTCGGTGAGGTGATGGTACAACATTAACATTCTATTGTCTTGTATGGTTCCTGACCCGCGCCTCTGAGACACCGATGCATAGCACAAGTTTCTTTGATCATTGTAGCCTATTAATCAACTCAGTCTGGGTCTGCAGTATCTCCCTTCTCTGCATGCCACCAATGCTTTGATCGTAACCCCATCCTACGTGTATATTCAACTTTGTTCTGTGCAAAAGTATATATTGTCATTGTCTCCACCAGGCCGAAGGCATGGGGAGAGAGTATGTTTTGCACTCCGTCCGTGTGTGTGTCCGTCCGTCCTTCCTTCCGTCCGTCTGTGTACAGCTAATCTCCGGCACCGTTAACCCGGCCGATGCCAAACTTTGCACACACACTCCCTGGATGCCAACGATGAACCTCTGCCCCACATTTTCCAGAACGGCCAGTTATAGCGCCACCATGAGGCAGCTTTTCACATTTTTTACCTACAACTGCACCGATCTGCGTGAAACGTTGCATGCACACTCCCTAGAGGCCAAGGACAAACCTTTGACCTGCATTTTCCGCATCTGCCTTTTATAGCGCCACCAGGAGGACGACTTTTGTAAAACACATTTTTTGATATTACTCCTCCAGATTCTGTCCAAAAATCTCACAAATCGTTACACAGTATCTCTATGGTCATGTGCTCAAGTCGGATCTGTCCGATATTTCATATTCCATCTTAATTGGCTATAATTGGCTTTCACAGTTTGCAAGATTGCCCCGTTTTGAACAATAGCCTCAAATCATGAACGCAGCATGCAATTTACGTGAAATCTTTCACACTTTTTCTTACTAGGCTGAGGAATATATCCCACCCTTTTCACATTGGCCTGTTATAGCGCCACCAACAGGTTGATTTTTGCAAAACACATTTTTGGAACAAAATGCCTCAAATCATCCAATTTCCATCAAAGGCGTATGAAGAAATGGCAATCAGTACACATGATCTCTGTAGTCATGTGATCAAGACGAGTCTGTTGGATTTCTCAGATTGTACACTGATTGGCTAAGATTGCCTTCCAAAGTTTTCAGGAGTGGCCCGTTTTGTACAAAATGCTGCACATATCCTGCTCATCCAGAATTCTATCCTCAGAGATGCTATGAGTGATCTGGCTCTGCATTTCCTCAACAAAATGAAGAAAATTGTTGCAAAAAGAACAAAAACATCCTCCTTTTGCCAAACATCACACACACTCCTATCCTCCTGGTGGAGACCTGTGCCCGGAAGGGCACTTTTTCTAGTTCTAACTCTGAAATGCCTCTGTATTAAGATGGCCGCTCCTGCGGTCAGTACAGGCCGCTGTGAGCTCAGCTCATGGGCTGCAGGGAAGCTCTGCAGGGTTGCCAAGTCTGCTTGTTTTCCACCAAAGTTGGCTTGTTTTTTCCCCAGAGTTGCGTTTTTTTTCCCTGAGTCGTGGGTTGCGGTTTTTTGGGCTTGTTTTCAAAAGTTCTGGGGCTTGTTTTGAATATAAAACAAGCCAACATTTCTTTGTTGTATATACTATAAATAGCAATACCCATAGGTTTGGGGGGAGTATGAATCACATTAAGTGTCACGTGTCTCAACTATGTGTGGAATAGTATAATAAATGACCAAAACATTCATAATTATAGACATAGGCCTACATAGAATTTATAATGATAAATGCATCAAATATTTAGTTAGTATTATATGGCGATATTATTGGGCTTGTTTTGGCTTGTTTTTCGAGGAAAGATTTGGCTTATTTCTCTCGCCAAGAGTTGGCTTGTTTTTCGAAGTGGGTTATTGGCATATTTCTCTGGCAAGAGTTGGCAACACTGAAGCTCTGCTGTAACTATTTTATACTCTGCTAATAAATGGTCACTCGGAGAACTTCATCTGCCTGCGTCCCTACATCTCTATGCCTGGTTGTTTTTCAGTACCGTTGTTTAGCTTAAGAACTATTGTTAGTGTGGGAAAATACACCACATGTGTCTTTGTTGTGTTACTGTGTGTTACTATGCTGTCACAACAATGTTGACACGTACCACATACTGTATACTATGACAAGAGGGACTGGAGTTGTGTTGAGGAGGTACAATAACAGAAGCAGCTGGGCCTCTGTACAGTATTGTGTACCTACCTGTGTGGATGATGGGAGAATAAATTGTACAGCAACAGCGGGAACAGATGGCCAGGCCAGTGGGAGTAGAGGGCACCATGCAGCATGGAATAGCAGACACGTCTCACACAGAGACATGGACGCACGTGCTCACACACTCTTCACAAAGAGACATGGGGGCACGTGCTCACACACTCTTCACACAGAGACATGGACGCACGTGCTCACACACTCTTCACACAGAGACATGGGGGCACGTGCTCGCACGCACGCACACGCTCACACGTGTCCTTGTGCACACACTGTACAGTACTGTATGCCAAAAGACACATGTGACACACAAATGGACATGCTGCAGATATACCCGATCCAGTAGTTAGGCCCTATATACTACTGTACACTTGAGGTACTTTTACTTTACTTGTGTATTTCCACATTTCTATACTTTTACTTCTGCTCCACTACATCTCAGAGGCAAATATTGTAGGCTACTTTTACTCCACTAGTACAATTATTTGAAAACTTTTGCGATGCGACACTATTCTCAGAGCGCAGCCA
This sequence comes from Electrona antarctica, assembly GCF_951216825.1. NCBI lineage: Eukaryota > Metazoa > Chordata > Actinopteri > Myctophiformes > Myctophidae > Electrona > Electrona antarctica. Next base: position 50,070,700 of record NC_136809.1, read on the forward strand.
CACATAAAATGATCTCTTCTCCACTAGTCCCTCCCTATAACATTTAATCTACTTTGTATTTGTTGAATGAATTGTCAGTATATTTAGCCTTAGTTGTTTTCTATTTAGTTTTTATTTAGTCCGTGAAAAAAGGTAGCTGACGGACATTTTTCGTCATAGTTTTAAAGTCGGCAAAATCAACACTGTCAGGTATGTACAGTAGCCTATAATAAAGACCATCCACCGTAATCCGAGTTCCAAATGTTGCTGTTAGTCCCACAGGGCCATCATTATCATGATAACTAATGACTAATTATCTCCTCCTGCGACCATTAGCCACTGAAGTGCGTAAATGTAATCACCACATGACTCTGGGGTGAAGTTTTGAGGACTAATTAGACCGAGCACCTCTGTCTAATTTTCAATGTTCAGTCATTAGGCTTCTTTTGTATTGATAATGATGTCTGGTGGCAGTCTCAGCCCTCAGGGCTATGTCTTGGCGCCACCTGTTATGGTCTTGCTATAATGGTCATATGCCATGGTTGTCATACTATATCATGACAGGAGATGGTGCTGTTGGCAGTTTGTCATGTTAAAAGGGTTCACTTCCAGGTTGCCAGGAGTAGCCATATTGAATCCCACATGGTTTGTGTATTGTTTGTAAAGCATCAAAGACATAAAGACTGAGTTTGTGCCTTTCTTGATGTGAAGTTACCACATCTTTTTTGCGACGAGGTAAACTGGATTACTTTCTTTTGCTCAAGCTGGATGATGTTTGTGCTCAAACTGGATGAGTATGAGCAGCAGTAGCAGTGACTCGGCAGAGGACGAGCAGAGCAGAGACGTGGGACGGAACGTGGCAGTGGCCGGCGAGCAGCGTGTTAAGATGGCAATGTTCGGAGCTATCAGTGAGTTTGTGGAAGGAAACGAGGACTGGACGGAGTACGAGGAATTCTCCTGAGTGTGTGTGGGGCAAAGACTTATAAGGAACTTGGCCACTCCACGGAAACCAGGAGATATTTCCTATGATGATATTGTCCAGCTCGTGGCAAACCACCACAACCCAAAGCCCTCTGTGATTGTGCAACGGTTTAAATTCCACAGCCATTTCAGAAGGCAAGGCCAGTCAGTGTCTACCTTTGTAGCCGAGCTACGGCAGCTATCTGAACATTGTGATTTTGGAGCAGTGCTAGATGACATGCTCCGTGACAGATTAGTATGCGGCATTAATGATAACGCCATTCAGCGCCGCCTGCTGGGGGAAGCGCCACCGTTGACTTTTCAGAAAGCCTTTGACATTTCCCAGGGCATGGAAATGGCTGCCAATGATGCAAAGGATATCCAAAAAGGAAATGGATCACAGGCAGGGGCAGTGTACCAAGTCAGGAAAGAGACTGGTAAGTCAGCAAGGCGGGTGGAGTGTTTTAGGTGTGGGGGTCCACACTATGCTAATGACTAAGTTTAAAGATGCTGTCTGTCATGGATGCAATAAGAGGGGCCACTTGGCGAAACGGTGCAGGAGCTCTAAGGGGAGAGTTAAGCCTGGGGGGAGGGAAACTCAGCAGTCCCAGGGCCGGGCACCCACACACCACCTAGAAGGAGGAGGATGGGGAGGCCACGTGTTAATATGTATGGCGTGGAAACAGATGAGGAACCACCTGAGCCGTATTATGCTACTGTCACTGTTAATGGGCGGGGCATTAAGTTTGAAATTGATTCAGGAGCTACGGCCTCAGTCATAAGTGAGGAGCGTCATGGGGGCCGAGTCTGCCTCCTATCAGGCCATCAAAGCTCAGGACTTACACGGGGTAAACCCATACCTCACTTGGGGGTCATATATGTGGACATTGCAGCTGAAGGTCAGTACAGCGAGGCTGGTGATAGCCACCGGGAGCGGGCCTAGTCTGTTGGGCCGTGATTGGCTAAGCAAACTCCGCCTAAATTGGCATGAAATTAAATATGCCCGCACACACTCAATTGAGGACATTCTGCAGCGCTACAGTGAGGTGTTCAAGGATGAGCTGGGCACACTGAAGGGTGTGGCAGTGAAGCTGCATATGGACACTGATGCCAAGCCACGGTTATTTAACCCCAGGCCGATGCCTTTTGCTATGAAAGGTATTGTGGAGGAGGAACTGAACCGTCTGCAGAAACTGGGCATCATCGAGCCTGTTCAGTTTTCCAGGTGGGTGGCTCCTATTGTTCCAGTATTAAAGGAAGACAAAACGGCAAGGATATGTGGGGACTACAAGCTGACAGTGAATCAGTGCTCTACGCTGGAGGAGTATCCATTGCCACGGGTTGATGACCTTTTCGCGACCCTGTCAGGGGGGAAGCTCTTCACGAAACTGGACATGAGCCATGCCTACCAACAGTTGCTGCTGGACGAGGAGTCAAAAGAGTTTGTCACAATCAACACACACAAGGGGTTATTCAAGTACAACCGCCTAGTGTTTGGAGTGGCGTCCAGCCCTGCCATTTTCCAAAGAACCATGGACACTTTGCTGCAGGGCATTCCGCATGTGGCCGTGTTTCTTGATGACATCTTGATCACGGGGGCCACGGAGCACAAGCATCTGGCCAACCTAGAGCAGGTGCTGAAAAAGATGCAGGATGCCGGCCTGTGGTTGAAACGTTGCACGTGTGTGTTCATGGCACCCAGTGTGACCTACCTAGGTCACAAGGTCACAGCAGAGGGGCTCTGGCCCTTGGAGGACAAAGTGCGAGCCATTAACACCTTGGAGGCGCAAGACGGAGATCACCGTCAAGTTCAAGTGCACGGTCAGTTGCCCGAGACGGAGAGCCTAGAAGCGCTTGTTGCCCAATCCTCGGTGTTGCACAACAGTGACACGTCATCGAAAATGTTCCCTGCCTGTTTAGCGGACGACAACGAAAATCTTAAAACGTTCATAACTCACGATCTAAATCATCCCGTCTAATTATTAAAAAAGATCCTGTGTTAGACGGCGCTCCGCGGTCCAGTCGCTAGTCGCGATAGATTTATTCTTACCTCCTGTTGTTGTCGATCGACTCTAGAGTGGTGTGGCTATTGTTAGCTGCTACACAGACATTCACAACAACTTCCGGTCCGCCGGTAAAAGTGGTCCGGGCACTATAAACGATGGGCACATTTTATTAATTTTAATAATATTTATTAAATAGGCCCGAGCCCTCAAGGTGTTAAAGAGGCGCCAAGTCCCAAGTCTGTACCCAAACTCAGATCGTTTCTAGGTCTAGTGAATTACTATGGCAAGTTCTATACCGGACCTCTCCACAGTCCTGGCCCCACTGTACAAGCTGCTGCATAATGACACAAAGTGGCAGTGGGGTGAAACGCAGGGAAGAGCATTTAGAGAAGTGAAAGCGCTTCTCCACTCAACACAGTTACTCGTTCACTATGACCCAGCTAAAGAGATCACGCTTCTGTGATGCGGCTGATGCCTCGCCCTATGGCGTGGGGGCAGTCCTCTCCCATATAATGGAGGATGGATCTGAGAAGCCTATTGGTTTCTCTTCCCGCACCCTGACCGCGGCCGAGAGAGGGTACTCACAGTTGGACAAGAAGGGGTTGGCCATTGTGTTTGCTGTGAAACGGTTTCATCAGTACCTGTATGGCCGTCCATTTACCATCTATACAGACCATAAACCCCTGATGAGCCTGTTCAGCGAGACAGCTTGCCTCAGCGAGAATACAGCGTTGGGCCCTCACCTTGTCCGCTTACCAGTACACTATTGTGTACAGAGCAGGTAAAGATAATTCAAATGCTGAAGGACTGAGTAGACTGCCTTCACTTGATATACCTGCTAGTTCGTATGTGCCACCCAAGACTGTGTTTCCATGCAGAGAGTGGCAGAGACACCTGTGAAGGCAGCCCAGATCAGACAGTGGACAGATAGAGATCCAGTCCTATCTCAAGTTAAGACGTTCTTGTTGCAGGGTTGGCCCAGTGAGGTGGAGAGTGAGGCTCTCAAACACCTATGCAAAACGCAAGTCAGAACTGAGTTTGCAAGATGGATGCATTCTGTGGGGCGCGAGAGTGGTCGACTGGTCGTGCCACCCCCAGCTCGTCCACGGATTGTGGAGGAGATACACGAGACTCATCCAGGTGTGTCTCGGATGAAAAGCTTTTCAAGGTCCTATGTCTGGTGGCCGAAAATGGATCTGGAGCTGGAGTACAAGGTGAAATCATGTACACAATGCCAGATCAACCAGAACATGTCACACATGTGGACTTTGCAGGCCCTTTTATGGGGCAGATGTTCTTTATAATGGTAGATGCCCATTCCAAGTGGATAGAGGCTCACATCATGAGCAACATCACAACCCCCGCCACCATAGACAAACTCAGGCAAGTGTTTGCAGCAGTTCATGGTTTGCCTGATTCTCTGGTGAGCGATAATGGCCCGAGGTTCACCAGTGAGCTGTTCAGTGAGTTCATGCAGCAGAATGGAATTCGTCACATCCGGACGGCTCCTTTCCATCCTGCTTCAAATGGTCTGGCAGAGAAAGCTGTTCAGACAGTGGAGGCGGAAGCGGTTGACAGGAGACTCCATTAGCACCAGGCTGTCACGTTTCCTGTTTAATTACCGCCTCACTCCACAGACAACTGGACGCACACCAGCAGAGATGTTGATGGGGCGTCGGCCCAAGTCAAAACTGGACCTGCTGCGTCCAGACCTGAAGGTAAAGGTGGAGAGAAAACGGCAGAAAATGAAGGAAGGACATGATCAACATGCCCGAGAGAGACAGTTGAAACCAGGTGACAATGTCTATGTGAAGGACTTTAGCCATAACAACAACCAGAAATGGCTGCCTCATGGGGTCATCCGTAGGCAGAGTGGTCCAATCTCACATGTCGTCAAGCTGAGGGACGGACGGGAGTTCCGCAGACATCAAGATCATGTGCGCCTGCGTTATGATGCAGGTCCAAACACAGAGACAGTCACACAGTTGCCGTTGGTGAGTTACCCTATTGAGGGAGCAGGCGGAAACATGCCTGTACCGTTGGTGAGTTACCCTATTGAGGGAGCAGGCGGAAACATGCCTGTACCGTTGGTGAGTTACCCTATTGAGGGAGCCTGCGGACACATGCCTGTACCGGAGAGAGAGAGACACTGGCAGAGGTCCCTATGCCCCCTGAACAAAATGACAATTCTTCCACACATGCACAGGCCCCTCTCTTGCCCCCATCACCAGTAAACTTCACCCTAAACTTATTTGCCATTTTTTGCTATATTGAAAAATATTTTAACCCATTTAGACCTGAGGTCGATTCTAAAAAAATGTCTTCTAAATCAGACAGTTTTCTGAAAAACATGTGTTGTCGTTCTCAACCTTTTTCATGTCAAGGACCCCGAAAAAACTGTATGTAGTTCCAGTGACCCCCCCCCCCCCCCCAGAAGCAAAAACGTTCGCTCTGAAAGAATATACATTCAAAGATCTGTGCTACATTTGCACAATTTTTCTAAAATAGCAGATCTACAAGATCTATGAGCTTGTAGATCTGCTATTTTTACAAGTATAACATAATGCTTAAAACACCAAAAGGGGTTCCTATCCAGAAGAATAGCTCAAATATCAGCTAGTTGAACTATTTTAAAATGTTTTTCAAAATAGTAAAGCCCTCAGTGCATGGAGAATTTGGAGATGATAATGGATAGGTTTGGATCTCCCACTTGACCATCGTTGAGAACCAGAGCAGTTTATTATCTTAGTTTATATTGCCCTAAAAGCCAAATGCAGTATCCATGAAAACAAAGTTAACTGATGAATAAAATACAGTGACAATAAATATCTTATCTTATACTGTAGACACCTATATATCCCTCATACAGCATTTTAGTGTGACTCCTGCTCAAACTGCCACAAACCTGGGAGTGATCCTAAAATGTTATATATATAATACTGTAGGTCACTCGTGGTCAGTACATGTACAGTAGGCCTATGGATTATCTATACTGTACATCTGTACCCAAGGTTTGTTATGATTCTAAGTAATGACTGGTAATTAGAATGTTTATCTTGGAATGCCTGGTCCATGTACAAAATCAAAGATACGTACAGCCCATCTCCAGAATCAGGGTCTTCTTGTGACTGGTGTCAACAAAAATAATGGCCTATCGGTGTATTGTATATGTATGTATATGCTATATGTATATGCGTGTATATGCTAGCCAATGCAACGCACGCACGCACGCAGGCACGCACGCAGGCACGCACGCACGCGCACACACACACACAATCACTTAATCACTCAGGTGCAAGGGATTGTTTTTTTTTTTGGGGGGGGGGGTTGGTTGTGAATTATAACGCAGTGTTCCGTCATCATTATAGAGAAGCAGGCTCTATAATGATAAATAGGGGATACATGGTCCCGTAGCCAGAGTGGAAAATTGAATACATCTGAATTTGAAATCACCCCATAGCTCATGTCATACAATCTGGGGACACAGTTGGTATAACGCTGTCACCTCACATCACGGGATTTCCGCCCGGGACACAATGGGTTCGGCGAAAGGGCCTTTTTGTGTGGAGTTTGCATGTTCTCCTTGTGTCCCCTATGGACACAAAAGATATGCTGTATAATAATACTAAATCATAAAACAAAAACAAGAATTTGCAAGTACATGGCCATTCTTTCTCTTTTCTCTCTACCTCCCTCGGCCACATTCTATCCGAGCCTAAAGGAGAATTCCCCCTTGGCTGCGGCCTGGGGGAGATCACTGATTTGGCTTTTGGTCTTCAAGGCAGAGGCTCTGAGCCAATAAGTGTTGTGACACTTTTGTTTTGTTTTGAAAGGAAGATCAGTTTGTGTCGGGTTTGCATGTTCTCCCCATGTCCCCTATAGGGTAGGTAAAAACATGCAGTAATCCTGGTCTCTAAACTACCTCCCCCTGGCCAGCCGGGGCGCCTGATGGAGGGGAAAGGAACTGGTCGGAATAACGTGTTACTTCCACGTGCTACGTCCGGCCGGGGAAACTCTCCCTTGTCAGGTGAAAAGAAGCATCTTGGACTACTCATGCAGAAGGAAGCATGAGGTCAGTCCGTTGCCCCCCCCAGGTTGGCAGAGGAAGTGTAGCGCCCAGGATTAGATAATTGACACTGGGTGAAAAAATGGGTTGCAAAAATCGTGGGATAAAAATTATTAAAAAAAAAAAAAACAATGTTGGATTACAGTGTGTGACGTTTTGTGATAGTTCTTTCGTGTGTCAGCTCAGTAGCGCACACTGTATAGCCATGCTCTCGTCTCAGGTGGTCCCACATCGAATAGGCTGCATGGTCTCCGATGCTGTTTTATACAGTGGACAGGCAGTGATTATGTGGTCGGCGCCGCTCGGCGGTCTGCTCCGGCTCCCCACCCCCACATGCTGCTCCGTCCGTCCGTCCGTCAGGCCCCATTTCCTCATGGAGGTTTGGAAGCATCCGACCCCAGTTGGCAGGCGCTTCAGCAGGGTCCATTGCCGGGGTGGCAGTGCCTCTCCTTTAACCCATTTAGGCCTGACCTAAAAAATGTTTAAAAAAAATCTTCTAAATCCTCCAATATTCTGAAATAAATATTTTCACGATTTTTCAAAAATAGCAGACCTACAAGCTCGTAGCGCGCCACTCGGTGGCGCGCTATGAGCTTGTAGATCTGCTATTTTTCAATAGCTAAATTATAACATAATGTTTAAAACACCAAAAGGGGTTCCCGCCCAAAAGGTTAATGCCGCCTCCCGGGTCCTGGATGTAACGGTGGAAGGGTGTTGGCCCAGGCCGACTCCCACTCCTGCTTCCAGGCTGCCGCCAGCCATGCCTCTGTATAGACAGGTCCTCAGGGATGGACCTGAGCAGCTCTTGTGCCGCCTTGTTGTACGGGTTTTGTGATACTGTTGATTAGGATCAAAATAATTAATCTATTCTAAAAAACAAGTCGATACTATTGGACTTTTGATATGCAAATACACAGAAAGTGACGTCCATTCACCATTGTTGAACTTTGACATGTTTGACGCCACAGCGTGCATTGGCCAATCCCATGCCATCTCACATGTGTGACCGACCGTACACTAACAGAGTTCACTTAATTTATTTCTCCTCTTCCACTTCTTATTTGTGTCCGGGTAGCTCAGTTGGTAGAGCTCTCGCCATTGAACCACAAGTTCATGGGTTCGATCCCGGGCATCGCCAACTCGGCGTATGAGTACCACGGCTTGGGTGCAGCAAGTCGTGCGGGAAGTACTGGGAGCTGATGGTAGGTGTGGCGCTCCACCTCAGAAATCCATCTCCCAGGGGTCTAGCGCATTGTAACGGGGACAGACTCCCTGATCTCAGGCAACATGTGGCTTGCATTTCACATCAGTCCTGTATGACATGTATCTATATGATGTACATCTCCACATTTGGGCAAGGTTTAATATATAAGCGAGGGATGTCCCGATCATGGTCTTTACCCGATCCGATTTTGATAATTTGATTTCGAGTATCTGCCGATACCAATTTTTCCCAATCCGATATTTATATTTTTATTGAACACTTATGCTAGTACAATATCCAAAATCAGAAGCAATATCTAGTCTAACATCATGATATAATATTGATACTATAGGCATGTCCCGATCACGCTTTCTTTTGCTCCCGATATCCGATTCCGATCATTTGAAAATGACGTGATCGGCCCAGATTTCCGATCACGTGATCGGATCGGGACAACCCAAGTTTCAGCCTGATCCAAGCCCTGTGTACTTTCATTAATATCGCCTCATTGTATAAAACAAAACCAGTCACAAGGTGTATTTATATTGACTACATAACGTCTCACACCATCATTTAGATTGCCCTAAGGCCTAAACAAACATTGAAAGTCCATAGACTTGGCTGCCATATGACGTCATTTCAAAAGCCATGCATCGGAGGGGCTAGCAGCCCCTCAAAAGTCTGTGGAGGTATACTTCTTTGGTCTATCGGTTTGAGAGAAGACATACACAGGACTGACCCTCTGTTATTGACTGCTATAACGCACAAACGCCATTTCGTTCCACTGATTACATCTCAAATTGTATATGTATTTATTTTCATTAATAAAACAAATGTGGATGCGTTCAACAACAACGGAGAGAGGACACATCCCTGTGGAACCAATTGTTTCTGCAGTCTTCTAAAAGCGTGCTTTGCTGGCCATCGCTGCCGCCTCTCCTATGTTTCAGTTTAAGTGTTGTTGCTGCTACTATGACATCTCAATTATCCTCAGAGCAATAAAAGTGTGTCTTGTCTTGTCTGATCTCATCTCGTCCACGCTGACTATGCAGCATGAGGTCTTTGAAGGGGTATTGTAGAATATCTTATCAAAATCAAAGATCTTTTCATTCCATTAAAAGATGAATATCAATATACATATTTCCTTGGGGAGAGAGCTGCATATACACTGGAAGGTGGGGGCATGAAGCTTAAAGGGGAATACCACTCATTTTCAACTTTTTACCATGTCATTAATATACCTTAGAGCTGTTGTGTGGGAACAATAAAAAAGTCCCCCCCATTCTGTGTTTCCTAGAAAAACCATTAACAAAAAAATCTGGAGGTCTGAAAAAAATCATTAACATGGTGAATCACATCTTGATGATGTCATCAAGATGTGATTCACCATGTTAATGATTTTTTTCAGACCTCCAGTTCTAGGAAACACATAATAGGGGGACTTTTTTATTATTTCCACACAACAGCTCTAAGGTATATTAAAGACATAGTAAAATGTTGAAAATGAGTGGAATGCCCCTTTAAGGATTTTGAAACTAACTCAGCAGTATATCTCTATATTACAGTATCTTTGCCATGCAGAAACCATTCATGTTGCAGGAATATTTTTGAACTATGGCCTCAACTGAAAGATGCTAGCCTTAGGCTACTGATGGGGGCTCATGAAATGTTAATCCTTCCAACATCAGATCAGCAAAGAATCCTGCAGCACCCATGAAGAACCACCCCCACATCTACTACCCACATCATAATAAAGACACATGTGATGACACGCATGTGAACTGGTTCGTGTGGGTCTCCTTTCATACATCCTTCAAACACTTCATTATATGCATATACGACGTAACAAATCCATACATATTTATCTTTCTCTATCTCTGACTCCCCACCGCGCATATAAACCCCTCTTTCTCTCTCTCTCGCACGCACGCACGCACGCACGCACGCACGCACGCACACTCAGATTCATCACTATTAGTGAAAAATCTTGCCGAGCCATGCAAGTTTGATTCATTTATTTTATTTGTATACTGGTCCGCCTTCTAAAACCAGGCACTTGGGAAAGAAATGACATTTTGAATATACAACCGCAGTAAAGAATGGACCTGGTAATAAGAATTCCTGCAATTTTCCGTGAACATAAAACGAGAGCATCGTAACCCCAGGGACCTGCATGGGGGATATAGCATGGGGGGGGTATAGCACTTTACGACACTCGTTCGCCTCATACTCTCCTATAGCTGCATGACCATAGCAGGACAACCTACAGTACGCTTCAGAGCGCCATGCTCGCCGATAAGGACTTCCATCATAATTACTTTTAAAGCCCTGAGGGGTTTGGCTCATCCGCTCTACTGTACACCTCTCAACTTTTAATCCCTTGTGATCCCGAACACAGTCTGAGATCCTGAGGCAGGGTCACTTTGAATGTTCATATCGGGCCCGAACTAAAGACCACAGGAGATTGGGCCTTTTTCTGTCACAACTTAAGTCATTCGAAAGCGTAGAGTGCATATTAGAGGTTATAGACTGGAGGCTTCCGCTCAGTGTACAAAATATATATTTTTGGGGGGCGCTAGCCCCTCCTATATACAGGTTTTTGTTTTTAGTTTGTTTTAAAAATGCCATTTACAATGGAGAGAAATTAATGTTGGTTTTGTCCCTAACACAAACATTAAATCACATTAACAATAAAGAGAACGTAATGTTTGTTTTGACACAGTTTGTTTCACATCATCATTGCATCACCTAATCATAGCAACATGAGTTAGACTTTAATATATTAGAGTTAGATTAATAGAGGTTACACGTAAAACATACCTGTATGTATTAAGTTTGAGTCGTTGTATTGTCAGGTAAAAATAATGATACCATAATGTAACATTAAAGTACCACAGACGAAAAACAGTCTAAGTCCAAATTTCAATCTGACCCCTCCACGAAAAGGCCTCGTTGTCCTGACCCCTTATCTATCATTTATACATTATGGATAAATAGTGTGGACTTAGACTGTTTTTCGTCTGTGGCATTATAGCTGCTCCAAGCTATACCGAATTCCCTCCTCGATGTTGTTCTCCCGGCACCAGAGTGCCAGTGTGTTGATCTCGTCTCTGTTGTCAGAATCGTCGTCGTCGTCGTTGTTGACTATTCGACCTATCACTGCTGTTCTGTACTGTCATGTGTGTGGCTGTGTGTGCAGTCATACATGTACAGTAGGAAAGGGCTCAACACGCATCCCTGGGGTGCTCCAGTGTTGAGGGTCAGGGGGTCAGATGTGATGATGCTACCCATTTCTCACCACTTGCTGTCAGCTTGACAGGAAGTCTTGTATCCAGGCAGTCACACGTGCTTGGGTGTAGCTCGACTCAAACCTCTCTTTGTTTCACTGGGACAATGGTGCTGCATGCTGGATGAAATTATTCTACACTGATTATTTAGTAAAAAGAAAAAGTCAGACACAGGACTTTTTTTGCCCAAGGGAGGAGAGAGCGTGATCCACCCACTCCCCCTGCACCGCTGTGCAGGCCTGGGGGAGATGAGAATGGAATACCCTTCAGATCACTGCGGCTGGAGATCCTTGTTACATTGTTTAGTTCTATCATACATACTGTATTCATTATATCATATAATGAATACATTATATATCATATCATATCATTATATAGATATGTTCTAGTTACGTTCTTAGCTTACGCATGTTTCTTGATAAATGCATTTTATATATGTGATGTATTCCCATACTTTTGTTCTTGCCTAATGTAAGTCGCTCTGGATTAAGAGCGTCTGCTAAATGCCTAAATTGTAAATTGTAAATTGTATGATAGTGTAAAAACTTTAACCCATTTAGGACTGAGGCCGATTTTACAAAATGTCATCACAGTTTTCTGAAAAACCCCATGTTTATAAGTCAGTCGTTCTCAAACATTTTCATGTCAACGACCCCCAAAAATACATGTTGGCCGCCGACCCTCATCTGAAAATATGTTGTTCCAGGGACCCCCCCAGATGAATATGTTGTTCCAGGGACCCCCCCAGATGCAAAGATTTGAGTTAAAAACGTTTGCTCTGAAAGAATATATATTAAAAGATTTGCGCCACATTTTCACGATTTTTCAAAAATGGCAGACCTACAAGCTCGTAGTGCGGCACTCGGTGCCGTGCTATGAGCTTGTAGATCTGCTATTTTTCAATAGCTGAAGTATATGCTTAAAACACCAGTACTGTGTGTTTCGGCCTCCAGCGTTTAGCCATGACGTGCTGCCTTCACACAGCTCCTCCGTTGAGAACCGGGGCTGTCACAAAGCTAGGCCGCTCCCATCTCCTCTCCCCGGGAGGGCTCGTCTGGCGTGTTGGGACGGGACACAGTCGGTTATAGCTCCCACGACTTGGTTGGTTGGTTGTAAATCATTTTATTTCAGTCCATAAATATGCCATGTTCTTGCTAAATCATCATTAATATTACATAATACATACAAAAAAAAGAAGTAGACTATGTCTCTGATGTGATCTGAGTTGACTTTTTCTCGGCTCCCTGAGCCTATAATCCCGCCCGCCTACTCGGATCACGCTGTGCTCTGATTGGCTGAAGGCTATAGTTCACCTGTAGTTCACCATCTTCAAAATGGAATTCCTCCTGCGCCAAAGATCAGGGTATGGGAGGTGTGACGCTATGCTTTTTACTGTCCCACTTCGCAGCCCAAAGGGAATTAGGCAAACGCTAGTTTGCATGGAGATTACATAATTTTCTTTTAGATGTTTTTTTGCGCCGTGCTGAGGGCGGTGTGAACGATATGCTTTTATTGAAGGTACCAAAAACTACTACTAAATTGGGAGATACTGCCTTCAGGGTGTATGCTCCACATTTATGGAATGGTTGTCAAAACAAATTGAAGTTGAATGTTTTTATTTCGTTTACTACTTTTAAGATACTCTTAACTGACCTCACACTAGAGGAAGGCATATGCACCTGCTTTCTGTAACATTTGGTTACAAGGTTTTGTTTCTGTGTGTATGTGCTTGTGGATTATATTTGTTGTACTGTGTGTCCATGTCATGTATGTAAAATGTAAATGTTCTTATTTGTATACAGGGCGCCATTGAAAAAGAGACCCTGGTCTCAATTGGATTCCCCTGAAATAAAGGTTACAAACAAACAAACGGGGCTTTGCACCGAGCGTGATTCCCTGGATCATGAGGCAACTATGCATATCACGATTTTCTGCCATTTTGATTTGTCTTCAAAAAAGAAATAATGAACCTCAATGGGACTTTACAGATCAAAGGTCAAATCAAATGTAATGTAATGTAGTACAGGTCATGATTACATTGACCCCTTATTTGAATATAATTGCGACCGGAGGTCGCAGTTAACTATATGGAATCGCGCATTTCCCGTCAATGTGTTGGTCACACCCCAGGCGAGAGAGCACGTGACATCACCCGACATCATCAGGGATGGAGATCCATGCTGTCATCAATATTAAGCCCATATATGGAGATCCCTGATGTCATCAATATTGGCCAGCAACTCTACATCTGACCTCAAACCTCAAACCCTTAGATCTCCATATATGGAGCTGACCTGTTGATCCTTCCCCACTCATCCTTCCTCTTCGATGTCTCCCTTTTGACTGATACCTGTCCATTTAAACTCTAGACGGGCCCGCCCCAAAGTTATTAATGCAGCCGCGCCCGGCAGCCGGCAAAAACTAGAGTTCTTAACAGGCCCGAAAATGAAGATCTTACCTCCCATGCTAAAGCGCCAGCGCTCCCCCAGCAGTCTGCTATCACCCATTCAGATATGTTGATCTGACCCCCCATTCCAAAGAGCCAGCGCTCGCCCAACAGTCTGCCGTCACCCAGCGCGGATGCGTGCATGCGCCCTTTAGGGCGAGGTCGCTTCTCACCCTCAGGCGTCTTACTGGTATAATGACCTGTGCAGATTGTGTGTCATATAAAGTCAGCCATTGCAATACATAAAATACAGACCTCGCATCATCAGCAGACTTTCCACCTCGGAGGAAAGCCTGGTATTCGTTCCCGAACTGGCCTTGCCAACCTTGCCAGCACACACACGTCTCTACCCTCACTCTACCCTCTCTACTGCGTGCTAATATCTCACTTTAACCCATTTTGGGCCGGAACCCCTTTTGGTGTTAGCATTATGTTATGCTTTAGCTATTGAAAAATAGCAGATCTACAAGCTCATAGCGCGCCACCGGGTGGCGCGCTACGAGCTTGTAGGTCTGCTATTTTTGAAAAATCGAAGAACCACTGACATAGAAACTTTTTCAGAAAATTGTCAGGATGTAGAAGACATTTTTAGAATCTGATCTCATGTCAAAATGCGTTAACTCACCCTCTCCCTTTATAATCAGGTCATATCACCACTGATGGAAACCATCTAAACACCCGCAGGCAGTAACACCTCGCAGCCAACTAACCGCCAACCGTATTATACAACAACAAACGCGGTGGCCACTTCCCTCCTCTTGTGTTTCCATATACGCTATACGATGATTAATTTCATTACGTGTCCAACCAACTTCTCCATCTCCTCAGGATATTCCCATACTCTAACGCTTAAGCTGATGTGGACGGTTATAGAATTCTGTTATCTAACATCATGTTTTTGAAGATAATTGCCGTAAAATATAAGATGCTAGAGATCATATTCTGCCCTTGACTGAGACTGAGTGTATAGGGCCCAGCAAAATATCCCAAAAGGGGTGTGAACATTTGTCGCTTCCAGCCCGCATCCTTGTTGTGGGGCAAGTAGGACCCTAGGAGAGACACAGATCTCACAATCACTTTGCTAGAGTGACATGACGAGCTTGTTTTTGATTGATTGATTGAAATATTTATTAACAGTTTGCAGAATTACAGTACATTTCAAGCACAAACTCAATACAAAGGCTGTTAACTGTGAGTAGACGACCCAATTAAGCATTACACTTGTTTCCAATAGGGTCCACAATGTTCAATTCATCAAAAACATTTAGAGACGTACAAATAGACACTTCTATATAGACAAAGGACAGAACAGGAATTCATCATAAAGGAGGTAAAAAGGGAAAAGAAACATATACAGTGAGGGAAAAAAAGGGGTGGGCGGTGGGGGGGATTCACGTTCAGCTCCGTTCATTTGTTTGTTTTCCTTGGAGGAGCTGCGTTGGGTCCCCAAGTCGGCTCCGTGGCCGTACCTTGAGTTGGCTGTGTGGCCGTGACCATCTCTTGTGTTGTCCTTGTGTTGGGTCCCCAAGTCGGCTCAGTGGCCGTACCTTGAGTTGGCTGTGTGGCCGTGACCGTCTCTTGTGTTGTCCTTGCGTTGGGTCCCCAAGTCGGCTCAGTGGCCATACCTTGAGTTGGCTGTGTGGCCGCGACCGTCTCTTGTGTTGTCCTTGCGTCCGTGTTTGAGGGATTCCGATTTTACAGGGGCCAGTTTCGAATTGCAGCCGTCCGTAGGTGCCCTTTGAAAGCGGTTTTGAAGGAGTCAAGGGATTCACATGTCTTAATGACTGTTGGTAGGGCGTTCCACATTGGTGGCATAGGAGCAAAAATAATTTAGTCCCTTGTTTGTGCCGAATCTGGGTTGTACATGGTTCGTTGCACTCCCTCTGGTGTTGTGGGTGTGGACTTCGTTAACATTAAGGAAGTATCTAGACAGGTACACTACTTTAATGGTGCAGATTTGCTCTGTTCATACTTGTGCAGAAGGACTTTAGAAGGAATGATTTTATTGTCTGGACTTTCTATCAAACAATCAAGTATCAAGCTAATGTGCATGGCTGACGGCACACAGAACGGTGGACAGCCAAGCACTGGTCACTGAATTAAGCCACATACACATTTACTGTATATAATCTTATGAAGTTTCTATTTTAATTGGGTGTCTAGCTGGTCATGTCGTGATTTTATTTATATATTTATATATCACTATTAGTATAATTGTAATCCATCTACAACCTAGTGAGTGAGTTTTACAGTTAGAAAAAACACCCGATCTACATTGTATTGTATCTTGTTAAAAGTGTTCTTGATTATTCGTTTAAATGAACACCCAGAAAATAGCCAAAACAAAAAAACTAGCACATTTTGAATTATAAGGCTGAGTGTCAGGCTACTGGTGAGCTGCAGATCAGCTATTTTCAATGAACAGAGTTAACGTGGAGATTAACAATCAATAAAAGAAACGCACCGGATCTAGAGGTAGGCCATATTGTTAATAAGTGTTCTTGAATCATAGCCTACCATGTGTTATCATATACAAATGGGCAATCATCAGCACTCAACTAGAAAAAGTATTGACGCTTTTCTGTTTTGCACTAGTCTGTGGATGTGAATCAGCAGTTTGAGCACCCACCAGCAGATGTAAAATAAACATGGGGCATGTATGATTTCTGCAGATGTTTTCGCTAAGCAATTTCATGTGATGTAGGCCTATAATAGTTTGTTCCTTCAATAAGGTAGGCTACTGCGCTGTGCATCAGTTGTAGCCTTAAAAGTGGGGCAGTAGCTGTCAAAATCATCTTTCCATTCTGTGTGTGAGTGTGTTCATAATATCCCCGATTTTGCGGAGATAAAGCTCTCTTCCTAATAGCTTGTATACTTGTGTACATGTTGAGCGCAAGCCTCGTCTTTCCATTAGTTTTCTGTTCAATCTTTAGTCGGCAAATGAGTAATTTGACAAACGCAAAGCGTGTGACCGTTCAGCTATGGTTCAGTTTGCCCCACAACACGGCGAGGGGGCGGAGATCAGAGAGAGGGGGCTCTCTATGACGAATTTTCACTGTTCATTCATTCTTATTGAAAAACATTTGATGACATATTTTCACAATGCAGTCTGTGTACTGTATTGTCCATCCATCTTCAACCGCTTGGAGCAACAGCTCCACCAGAGTGTTCCAGACTTCCCTCTCCAGAGCAACACTAGTGACTTCCTCCTGGGGGATCCCGAGACGTTCCAAGGCCAGTGAGTCGATGTGATTCCTCCAACTGCGCCTTGGTCTGCCCCGTGGTCTCCTCCCACTGGGACGTGCCTCGAGGACCTTCCTAGGGAGACGCCCGAGAGGCATCCTAACCAGATGCCAGAACCACAAGCTGGCTCCTTTCCAGGCGAAGAAGCAGCGGTTCTACTCCGAGTCTCTCTCGTGTGACTGAACTTCTCACCTAAGGGAGATGCTATCCACCCGTCGAAGAAAACTCATTTTGGCCGATTGTATTCGCGACTGTACTGTATACTGTATTGTATACTTTGTATTGTATATTACCTATGAATCTGTGCTCCATACCATGTGAACATGGTTGTGAGTTAATACATGATTGATTGATTGACAATGGATCCTGTGTATTGTATATGCACGCACGCACGCGCGCACGCACGCACAAACAAACAAACACACCGAGCATGATTAACTATAACTAGGCCATAACTATAGTTATGTATACTATGTTCTTAATGCAGTGGATGGCAGAGTCCACACCACAACTTGTGTGGATGCTGTGAAGTTTAATTAAATCCTCACACCTGTATAATTCTCCCATTTTCAGAATTGATTGCTAACATCTCGAGCCACCATGATCTACCTCAGACCAGCTGGTGACTGGAAACAGTTCCAAGAAATTCTGCAAACGCAGAGTATTTAATATACCGATGTGAGGACTTCATTTATCTTCGCAGAATTTTAATTTTAACTTTTGATCCAGCACCCAGCCTATGGGTGCCTCCCATTGAGATATCACTCTCCCATCCAGATCTGGGGCGCTGCAGTGGAGAAGGTCAGAGAGTTCAAATTACTGGGGGTGCAAATCACCTGCTGGGTAGTGCCTACAGAGCGGGTGGTGAAGAAGGGGTTGGGCACCAAAACGGCAGGGAGTAAGTGAAAAAAGACAAACTATCGCGGCAAGAGTGCCAAAATTTAGAAGCAAATACGCTGAAGGAGCTAAAACGGTGAAACGCGCTGCTGAGGTGTTACATTTCCATGCTGGATGCCTGGATGAAGGTTCAGGCCTAGTGGAATGAACAACACATTTTAACACTAAGAGAGATGACTTCCGCACACCCGGTAGGTTTGGAGCAGGTGCGATGATGATGAGGCATATACAATGTGAAAGGAGGGACACCCGTACACTGCCACTTGCTGGGTTCAGAGCATTTTATTAAAGCAACGCTTCGGTCTTGCGACCTTCCTCAGGCTTGAATCCCCCCAAGCCCCAAGCCTGAGGAAGGTCGCAAGACCGAAACGTTGCTTTAATAAAATGCTCTGAACCCAGCAAGTGGCAGTGTGCGGGTGGCCCTCCTTTCACAACACATCCTAAGACAAAGGGCATGGAGAACCGAAAAGAAACAGAGGGAACTATAAAACAAATGTGTTTCCCTCCCCTCCTACGCCTCGGTACAGAATTGACCAGAGCTCCCTTGCGTTGATTTATGTAATTCATGAAAGTTCTGTGTAGCGGTCCTTCTTTATGGATTAAATAATATAATGTTTGTAAACATGCTGCTAAATAAGCGAACGAGCCGCCTGGAGTCCGACGGTCTTCCCCAACTCGGCTTGGGCCCTCCCCTCCCTCTTGACCCCTCCCCCTCCGGGGCTTGGGGGGAGCCCTCCCCTCCCTCTTGACCCCTCCGTCTGAGGACACTCTCACCGCAAAGCACCACTTCCAGTTCCCACAAATGACAAACAACGTAATAATCTTAATGAAAAGGCCCAAATTACCTACTTCACAAGAACAATGTTTGTGTAATTAAGAGATTCGACAGGGAATCTGTATTTTATATACACAAGAAAAAAATCATGTTGCAATGTTTACATTTTTTTAACAGTCCAGCTCCCTTACCGTTCTCTGGAAACAGCATCCACAAATGTAATGTTTATCTTTTTTAATTAGCAGCTGATGTGAAACTTGGGCAACTACATACTTTGCCTATATACTTTTATTACTTTATTAATTAACCATTGTCAGCAGAACGAGTCTCCAGCCGGGATCTGACCGGGATGTGTATACCTCAAATCTCTGTCTCTCCCCGGGCAGAGAGCCCGGTGCTGGGGGGGGGGGGGGGGGGGTTGTCTCTGTGTGTGTGCCTCTGCCCGGGGGCTCATGTGTGGAAAGCAGGTGTGGTGTATTATGAATCATATATTCATAACTACATGGTTAGTCATAATTGTACATATAACTTTAACTTCTGCAAGCCATTTCTCCCTGATCTCACTCCAGTGTCTCACCTAGAACTGAAGTCTATTTGCATATCAATTGTTCCACAGGCAGGAAGCCAATCTCGGGCTGAAAGACAGTCATTCCAAATTGTAGGGTTTACCATTTGACAAGATACATTCTTGGGGAGTGATCATTGATCTGATATTATCTCAGGATGCTTTCAAAATGCGTGATTTCTTTCTACGTACGCTTTAAGACATAGACCCGCCCTTGGTGACGCCCCGCACGTCTGATTGGCCAGAGCTCGTTGTTGTCAATGTCAGAAACAGTCAGAGATGGCGGCGCCCTGTGACAGATGATGACAGGCGATAGGCGTAGTATTCTAAAGGCACAGATGACGCTCCAGAATTAAAGGCAAGCGAATATTGTTTATGCGGTTTGCTTTGATTGAATGAATTGTGATTCGATCTGGGCGTCACCAAGGGCGGGTCTATGTCTTAAAGCGTACGTAGAAAGAAATCACGCTTTCAAAATAGACCACCTGGGGCGGCCTTCCTGCTTGATAAGTGACAGAGGAGCCATTCTTTAGGGTAGGAGGCTACAGTTTGTCTCTATGCTTTTTATGACTACAGTGACTGTCACAGATGGGGGTCTTTGACTTAGCTGTTTCCCCACACACACACACACACACACACACACACACACACACACACACACACACACACACACACACACACACACACACACACACCTTATTGACCAATAGAAAAAGCACCTTTTCTTTGATGTCTGTGAAATAAAGCATGGGACACAGGAACACAGTTAGGAGTTGGGAGTTAGAGAACGGACCTTAATGTGCTATACTATGGAAAGATGACGTTGTTATGCTTGTAACCTGATGTAACTATGGGAGATGCCTTGTTTGAATAAAAGAAGGACTTTGCCTGGGAATCGCAACTCATTTCGTGCTACATTAGGAAAATAAGGAAATAATCCACTGACCCCTGTAAGAAAGGATACGACACAGGCAAGCCAGGCATCTCGGATTGGTTGACACACGGCAAAAGGTAGTCGGGATCGAACCCGCGACACGCCGTCATGCTGGCTTAGCATGCAGCCTAACCTGGGCCAGCCAGGCATCTCTTCACAGCCCTGGAGCTATGGTTAAACTTTAGACTATGGTTTAGTTCTTTAAATATCTACTGTATTTCTATGTATACATCTGCTAATTTAGAAACGTTTTTATGGATGTGTGTGTTTAGTCCACGGTTGACGTTCAGCGGTCACAGTATACTGAGCTCCGCTGAGAACCAGGGAGTCTGTGACTATAGGGACCGTGGACAGTGCTCTCAGGTCCCAACAGCCCAAACTAAATAAACAATGATCGCATTTATAAAATGTATTTTCCGGGTGGAATAAAGACATGCGTCCACATCCACATGGCTTTGTTTACATTCTGCAAGCATGGATCCCTCGCCTGGTTCGACAAAACAATGTAAAAACAACTGGCATACTCTGGTGGATTAATAAATCCCTGGCTGTCCTAGCCTGGCACGCTGTCTTCATTTGATGAGAGTATTGAACAACCCTTTTTTTGTGCAACTGTACTAGTGTAACTACCAAAACAGCCTGGCACCTTTTCAATGCATGTTCAGATGTTGAAGCAAATCCTTATCGTTTTTTTATTTTCTCATAAGTTTTATTTGATTAAATCCTCCTCTGGCGGGGGGAGGGTGCAGGCTACCAAAAAGCACGATGGCACCTTTTTCCAATACCTTTTCAATATGTTCAGATGTTGAAATTCTTATCGTTTAATCATATTTGAAGTTTTATTTGATTAAATCCTCCGTGAGAATAGGTGTATAGAACCGTCCTATAAGCCGTGCCAAAACATCCAAATATCCGGACAAGACCACTGAGCTGCACCATGAAGCTGTGGTCGTTGTTTTTATTCACTGAGATGAAGTCAAACTACTGTAACCACTTTTATTTTCAAGATTCTTTCTCTGTCATTCTCTGATCCTGCTGATACTAACACATTCACACACTCTTTCCATTCATCTATATCAGAGTCCGCTGCGTGCGTGCGTGCGTGCGTGCGTGCGTGTGCGTGCGTGCGCGCTCTCCCCCCCAGCCATTGTTCCTTTTGCCTGGGAGAGAGTTGGGTAGCAAGTGACGGAACACAACCGGTTTTCACTGCTTCGACGACTTGTTGCTTATATAAACTTGTATTTCTTTCCATAAATATGCTATGTTCTTCATACCAAATCATCATTAATATCATCATTAATATTACATACTGTATACAGCCGTTAAAAAAAATCACACCCGTGTGAAGTGAGGGGCGCTCTTATCATCCTACATCATCATGACGTAACATGTCGATTTGCTCGGACACACATGACGTCAATTCTCCATTCACTGTGAAGTGAGGGGCGCTCTTATATCACTTTCCGTGCTCAGCCAATCAAATCATCACATTCCGTGCTGCTCATACACACCAAGCTGTGCATGGGAGGGGATAGCGCCCCTCAAACAAAATTAAATTTATTTCGCATCGGCTCCGGTCTGCTGCCAGATGGAGGTTTCTGTTCCCGCCTCCTCAGACCACGCTGTGCTCTGATTGGCTAGAAGCAGCTTCTAAAAGCTGGAAGCTGATTCAAGCTTGCTTCAAGGTTGAGCCGTATAGGGAGAAATAAAGCATGCAGGCTGGTATCACCCCATATAATCGGCGAAATCATCTGTTATTTTTTTTTCCTACGCGCACGCAGCCCTTCCAACCTGAAGAGTGGCGTGAGGGTAGTGCTTTTTGACTGGTGCCCAGACCTACCTAAAGATGCAAGTAGGCCGGGCGCAGCGCACGCTAGCGACCAGCAGCAATACGTTTGGTTTGATTAATGTATGTATGTATGTAATGAGTAATGAGTAATGAGTGGTGCTTTGTTATTTCTCACAAACATCTCAACTCAGATCACGGCTCATGGACTGAAACGTGTAATTGTGAACCATGGCAATTATTTCATATTATTAGTGTGATAGTAAATTTATTTATTATTTGTTTCTAGAGCAACCCTAAAGTTTGCCGGACTAGGGCCTACTTGTCCCACAGTTTTGGTGGCACGCACTTGAGCCATATGTCAAGCCGAAAGGCTTCATCGGGAATCGTGTGCTTGCTCTTTTCTAAGAGATATGTTGTATAGTTTAACTGATATTAATGTGTTCGTGCATTACATTTCCCCTTTGACATGAATTGGAAAATGCAAAAACTCACATTCAAGTATTTTTTTCTTCTCGGATACCATAAGGGCAATATAGAACAAAACTTGGAGGGGAAGTTCATAATAATTACGAAAATTAATTTACATAATTATATCGGTCAGCCTCATGCAGGTTGGGCTATAACAGTCGTTACGTTTTGGCTTATAACTCTTGAACCATAGGTCGTAAAATAAAAAAATCCTGTTCCGTGGATTCCTTGGGTCATGGTGCATCTCTCCATGTAGGCCACATCTGTAGATCCTTCACCTACAGGTTTTGTCTACTTACACATGATCACAAGGGTGACGTGACATTGTAATTGGCTAGCACAATGGGAGGGGCCCGGGGGCTATATTAGTATATTTCAAGAATTGCATCTTGTTTGTTCAGCTGTTGCAATTTGCCCTCATCTCCTCACTATCACACAGGTTAACATTGTACATCCCATCTTAAAGAAACACTTTCATGACATTCACTATATTAATTAGGACGACTTATTTAACATTCACTCACATATAGCATTATATTTGTTAGACTATGTTTTGCAGAGATTTACATAGTTTATTTCGATTTTTTTGTTGCTTGTGCATTCTGTTGATAATAAGTATATACATTGTTACGACCCCTAGTCTAGAGTTAGGGGAAGCAACATCAAATAGAAAGGACAATTGGAATAAAACTGAATATATATTTATTTACAGACCAAATTTGGAATAATTACAAAACACGCAACACAAATAAAATAATATAACTCAAGACTTATGTGTGAACACAGTCTCTTTCAAGGCTTTCAAAGACGGATGGTTGAAGGATTGGTTTTGGGGTGAAAGGACAGAGAAAGACTGCATCCACACTGTAAATTCACGAAGATGCCAAATGACGCGAGCGGCAGGAGTCTCTTCCTGTTTTTTAGACAGCTGGTGGATGGAAATGAAGCTCCACCCACGCGGCAACTTGCAGCGTCGGCAAAGTGTTTCCGGTTTTCTGGCCGACGCTGCAAGTTGCCGCGTGGGTGGAGCTTCATTTCCATCCACCAGCTGTCTAAAACAAAGAAGAGACTCATGCCGCTCGTGGCATCTGGCATCTTCGTAAATCTACTATGTGGATGCAACCGAAGCGATGCTCTGCTGCCGAAGCTGACAGTCCTCTGATCAGAGTTGTTTGTGAATGAGCTTCATACCGGTAGCAGTGTGGCCACCATCCAATCCACTGTCTGTGTCATAGGGCTCATCATCCAATCCACTGCCTGCGTCATCGGGTTAATCAGAAACGGCCAGTCTGTGGAGAGGACCAATAGACCGTTGCAGTCCCGCCCCCTGCGAGGGCACCGACAGTGAATTTCCCATTCATTTCCCCATAGAAGTTGCAGCCTCCCGTAATTTCTCTTTGAGTGGTTTTGAAGGAGTCTAGGGATTCACATTTCTTAACAGCTGTTGGTAGGGCGTTCCACATTTTAGTGGCATAGGAGAGAAAATAATTTATTTTGGAGCCGAATCTGGGTTGAACGTGGTTTGTGGAACTACCTCTGGTGTTGTGAACATGTAGTTCGTTGACATTGAGGAGGTACATACATGGGTATCTGTAGCGAATATTGTAGACCAAGCCCATTGCAAGATGCTGTACTCTGTCAACTCTAAGCCATAAGTACATGTTTAAAATCTCACATTTTGAATGAATTGGTGATTATCCGTTAAGCTTTAATGTCTTACTGTATCATGTGCCGTTTACATGTCTGACTAGTAAAGTAATCAAACAAAAATACACATGACACATACATATAGCATGATTGTAGGTAGGTACAGTGAGGTAAACTATCCATGCACTGGTGTTTATGGTAACTTCAGTATTCATAGATATTATTACATTTTCAAGTGGCCAATCACCACCAGGGATTAAAATTCAAAGTTGGTTTGATAATTTTCACATACAACTCACATCACAGCTCATATTGAACTGTATTTTTTGTTGCTGTTGCATTTT
The DNA here is from genome assembly GCF_951216825.1 of Electrona antarctica. NCBI lineage: Eukaryota > Metazoa > Chordata > Actinopteri > Myctophiformes > Myctophidae > Electrona > Electrona antarctica. The sequence goes on from NC_136809.1 coordinate 50,095,310, forward strand.
TGCCTTCATCTCCTCACTACCACATAAGGGTTAACAAACAGCACATCCCATCTTAAAGACATGCATCCCATGCAGAATGGATAGCAGTGACCTTTACAGAAACAGGTGAAATGTTACCATACTTTTCAGTCAGATAGGCCTACAGTTTGAGGTGAACTATATTCATGCACTGTGTGTGTGTGTGTGTGTGTGTGTGTGTGTGTGTGTGTGTGTGTGTGTGTGTGTGTGTGTGTGTGTGTGTGTGTGTGTGTGTGTGTGCCACCTCCGTTTTGTTATTCAAGCGGAACCTTTTGTACAGGATTGCTCCAAATTCCTACAACAATATAACCTGGTGTAGAGAAGGGACTGAATCTTACATCTTACATGGTAGGCATATGTTCTCTAGTAGTACAAGGTTATGTTATGGTCACATTTCAGTGATCCTATTGCAACAAAATAAACAGTGGCGTTTCCTACACGCATGGTGGCAAAACGTTTAGGTTAATAGGTAAAACGATATAGTCTTGCAGTGTGGTCAAAGTTCTAACTATCCTGCATGTTCTTTTCACACTGACCACAAGGGAACAGTTTAAATCCAGTATGTACAACCGTGTGAACTTCTAAATCATTTGAATTACTAAAAGCTTTTCCACACATCACAATGATTTGGGTTTCTCTCCAGTGTGAATTCTCTGGTGTGTTTTAAGGTTAATCATTTGAGAGAAGTGTTGTCCACAATGATCACATCCATAAGGTTTCTCTCCAGTGTGAATTCTCTGGTGGCTTTTAAGGTTGGACATTATAGAGAAGTGTTGGCCACACTGATCACATCCATACGGTTTCTCTCCAGAGTGAATTCTCTGGTGGCTTTTAAGGTTGGACATTATAGAGAAGTGTTGGCCACACTGATCACATCCATACGGTTTCTCTCCAGTGTGAATTATATGGTGTCTTTCAAGGCTGGACATTCTAGGGAAGTGTTGGCCACACTGATCACATCCATAGGGTTTCTCTCCAGTATGAATTATCTGGTGGGGTTTCTCTCCAGTGTGAATTCTCTGGTGTGATTTAAGGGCGGACATATGAGCGAAATGTTGTCGAAAATGATCCTATCCATAGGGTTTCTCTCCAGTGTGAACTCTCTGGTGTATTGTAAGATTGGACATATGAGAGAAGTGTTGTCCACAATGACCACATCCATAGGGTTTCTCTCCAGTATGAATTATCTGGTGGCTTTTAAGCTGTGTCATTCTAGGGAAGTGTTGCCCACACTGATTACATCCAAACGGTTTCTCTCCCGTGTGAATTATCTGGTGTCTTTTAAGGCTGGACATTTGAGAGAAGTGTTGTCCACACTGATCACATCCATAGGGTTTCTCTCCAGAGTGAATTCCCTGGTGTGTTTTAAGGTTAATCATTTGAGAGAAGTGTTGTCCACAATGATCACATCCATAGGGTTTCTCTCCAGAGTGAATTCTCTGGTGTGTTTTAAGGTTAATCATTTGAGAGAAGTGTTGTCCACAATGATCACATCCATAGGGTTTCTCTCCAGTGTGAATTCTCTGGTGTCTTTTAAGGTTAATCATTTGAGAGAAGTGTTGTCCACAATGATCACATCCATAAGGTTTCTCTCCAGTGTGAATTCTCTGGTGGCTTTTAAGGCTGGACATATGAGAGAAGTGTTGTCCACAATGACCACATCCATAGGGTTTCTCTCCAGTATGAATTATCTGGTGGCTTTTAAGCTGTGTCATTCTAGGGAAGTGTTGCCCACACTGATTACATCCAAACGGTTTCTCTCCTGTGTGAATTATCTGGTGTCTTTTAAGGCTGGACATTTGAGAGAAGTGTTGTCCACACTGATCACATCCATAAGGTTTCTCTCCAGTGTGAATTCTCTGGTGGCTTTTAAGGCTGGACATTCCAGAGAAGTGTTGACCACACTGATCACATCCATAAGGTTTCTCTCCAGTGTGAATTCTCTGGTGGCTTTTAAGGCTGGACATTCCAGAGAAGTGTTGACCACACTGATCACATCCATAAGGTTTCTCTCCAGTGTGAATTCTCTGGTGGCTTTTAAGGCTGGACATTCCAGAGAAGTGTTGTCCACACTGATCACATCCATAGGGTTTATCTCCAGTGTGACTTCTCTGGTGTGTTTTAAGTTGTGCCATTCTAGGGAAATGTTGTCCACACTGATCACATCCATAGGGTTTCTCTCCAGTGTGAACTCTCTGGTGTCTTTTAAGGCTGGACATTCCAGAGAAGTGTTGACCACAATGATCACATCCATAAGGTTTCTCTCCAGTGTGAATTCTCTGGTGGATTTTAAGGCTGGACATTTCAGAGAAGTGTTGTCCACACTGAACACATCCATAGGGTTTCTCTCCAGTGTGACTTATCTGGTGTGTTTTAAGGTGTGCCATTTGAGAGAAGTGTTTTCCACACTGATCACATCCATAGGGTTTCTCTCCAGTGTGAATTCTCTGGTGGCTTTTAAGGTGTGCCATTTGAGAGAAGTGTTGTCCACACTGATCACATCCATAGGGTTTCTCTCCAGTGTGAATTCTCTGGTGTTTTTTAAGGGTGGACATTTCAGAGAAATGTTGTCCACACTGATCACATCCATAGGGTTTCTCTCCAGTGTGAATTCTCTGGTGGCTTTTAAGGCTGGACATTCCAGAGAAGTGTTGGCCACACTGATCACATCCATATGGTTTCTCTCCAGTGTGAATTCGCTGGTGGCTTTTAAGGCTGGACATTACAGAGAAGTGTTGACCACACTGATCACATCCATAGGGTTTCTCTCCAGTGTGAACTCTCTGGTGTCTTTTAAGGCTGGACATTCCAGAGAAGTGTTGACCACAATGATCACATCCATAGGGTTTCTTTCCCGTGTGAACTCTCTGGTGTATTTTAAGAATGGACATTTTAGGGAAGCATTTTCCACACTGATCACAGCAGTGGCGTTTTTGCTTAGCCAAGCTTCTTTGTTCATTCACCTCTGGTACAACAGGGAAGCCAGACTGATGATGCAACACTGAATTGGAAACAAAGATAAAGGAAATATTTTTTAGAAGTAGACAGTACTTAATGGACTTAAAATCACAAAATAGTTAATGACTGATAGCTTTTTTAAATATTGTTTATAAACATTCTCTCAAGCCAAAGTGGGGTCCAGGGGCACCCAGAGGTCTTTGAGGGAGTTCCAGGGGATCCCCAGCTAAATTATATAGTTTGGAACCAAATGGACTCTTATGGGTCTGTAACTCTGAGTGTACAAATGGAACATTATTTTACAATATAAATTGGGGTCCCATAGATAGAAATGCCATTACATGTGGGTCTGTACTCTGTAAATGGGTTGAGAATCACTGCTAGAGCCGTACAAATATTCTCTTGTGGGGGTCCCTGGCATAGCTTTTCAAATGGGGGTCTGCAGGCTAACTAGTGTCAATTTGGGGGTCCTTGACGTAAAAAGGTTTAGGAACCACTGTAATTGGAACCAATTTAAAGGGCATTTCACTCATCCTGGGTAACTGAGGTATTTATATTAATTAATTTGATCATTTGGTTCCAATTTTGGGCTTTCTTAAACGTTCTTACTGTCTTAAACTGACAGTCCTATATTTCTATAATACGTTCTTTGGGGTTTTTCATATATACATTTTTCTGTTATTGATCACAAATAATGGTTAAAATAGAACCATCAATGACCACAATCAACATTTGTACCACAACATTTATCATTTATTCCTACAATCTAATTCTGTGTGCATTTTAGAAAAAGAGACACCAAATGTATTAAAGGAACTAAAACATGCATTTTAAAACTGTTTTTAATATTTAATATATTGTCCCTCAAACGTATTTCCAATGGCTTGAGCCTAATAAATCACCACTCTGATATAACCATGGGTTCTTTCTGGCTTCTGAAGCCGTTTTAGCTTCAGTATCACAATGCCCTGAGGTGATTGCACTGATATGCAAATAATTTGCATATCTGATGCTAGATAAACCCAGGCTTGTTTCCATTCCATGTCAACTTGGAAAATCAACAATGAAGTGGAAATGTTCATTTGGAACTGAAGATTGAAGAGGGGGGGGGGGGGGGGGGGGGGGGGATTTTACAAAGTAGGGTGATACAGATGACATCACACGTACGACCAAATCAGTTGAGCTGTTCAGTTGAGCAATTTCCATAAAAGTCCCTATTGATGAGAAAGCCTGATTGTTCAAAATTGCGTATTTGTGAGGATAGAAAACACCCGGAGCACAAAAAACACCAATCATTTTTGAAAAGTAATTTCATGTTGTAGGACCTTTAAGTCCATGCTAATATTAAAAGAAATAACACTGACTAGATAAATACATCCTTATGACATGCTGTATATACCCATATAGACACTTAATATACAGTGGTGGAAATAAACTAAGTAGGCTACTGTACTTAAAGGACCACTTCACCACTTTTCAACTTCTCTTCCTATAATTGGTCCTAACTAATGTTCATGATAAAATACCACCATTTTTTCCTACTCAGTCTGTGTCTCATAGGAAGGCTGTGGGCAGTTCAGAAACCCGTCCACCAGTGACATCATCGATGGTGAATCCAAGCTAATAGAAACGGCAGGCTTTCTTTTCCTGAAAAGTTGCAATGCAAAAGTTGAAGCCATCGTTCTCACGATAATACAAATCTAAATATATTTTAAAACAAATCTGCCTAATGATGATGTCACTGGTGGACGGGTGTCCGAACTGCCTAAAGCCCTCCTATGAGACACAGACTGAGTAGGAAAACATTGTGGTGTTTTATCATGAACATTAGTGAGGACCAATTATATGAAGAGATGTTGAAAAGTGGTGAAGTGGTCCTTTAAGTACAATTTTGAGGTATTTGTACTTTACTTGAGTATATTTCCTCACAATGCGTCACAATGTGAGCTTGTAGATCTGCTATTTTCAAAAGCTTTTAATACATTTGAAAACTAGAAATGAGACAATATTCTGCATAACAATATTCTTTTGGTACTTTAAGTACATTTCGACGCCAATACGTTTTACTTTTAATCAAGCACATTTTGATTTCCAGACTTTTACTTGTAACAGAGCATTATTTCTACACTGCAGTATTTATAATATAGGGTAGGACCACTTTTTTAGAGGTTTGAGTTGTTTTCTTACCTTATTATGGGCAAACTAGTCCATCCATGAGTTATTTCGCTCCGTTGTGTTGTTTATTAGCAATTTAAGAAATAAAATAGTCGCTCATTGACTTCCATTGTAAAGGGGAAACAACTCTCAAAGTCACTCTTTTAGCGCATAAACCAACGCAACAAAAGCTGATTCTGACAGTTTGTGACATCATCTTTTAAATTAGATTTATGAAGTACTATTTTGGTTGGAGATAAACAAGTCGCCACGCTGTTTGAGATGCACCCAGCTGCATCCTCGCATACGAGCAGTCCCTGCACACACAGACACTTCTCCTAAAGTGTCTCCCTCAAACACATCCATTCTCCATATTCAGACCGCAGCCATCTTGCCAGCAAGGTGCAGGTGACACTTCCCATAGAGAGCCCATTCATCCAAAAGTCCTCTAATTATATTAAACAACGTCAAAATCACCAACATTGCAGCTGTAGGGAAAGCTTGAATTATCCTCTTTCTATCTGTTAGTTTTTGTTTAATACAAATCCACCATAGACATTTTATGAGCTACTTCCTGTCAAGAAATTCCTTGCAGATGATTATTTTCTAAGTATCAGAGTATGGAAGTGCTCGTTATCAGTAAAGCAACCTCCTGCATTATGTGCACATTCAAAACAGGTGGTGCGCATGGGCCGTTGAGTGATAGTCAACGAGCACTTCCAAACTCCAGCACGTAGAGAAAAAGTAGCTCATAAAATGTCTACGGTGGATTTTTATGAAACAAACACTTTACAGATTGAAAGAGGATAATTCAAGCTTTCCCTACAGCTGCAATGTTGGTGATTTTGACGTTGTTTAATATAATTAGATAGGACTTTTGGCAAGATGGCTGCGGTCTGAATATGGAGAATTGTGTATGTTTTTAGCGGCAAGCGGACGAAATCAAATCCATTTGTTTACATCCCCGTAGTGGCTCAACGGCATTCCAATAATACGCTTCAGGAGTGGGTGTATACAGTTTTGGTCCAATCAGATCGTTTTGTACTCAACGCGAACAGCAGTGATCCGGGCGTAGGCATACCTACCGGATCTTCTTTCTACACATATCAGTCAAAACAAGACAACATTGAATTTACTTATTAAAAATAAAACCGCATGAGTTTTCCTAATGTCATAAACTGTCAGAATCAGCTTTTGTTGCGTTGGTTTATGTGCTAAAAGAGTGAATTTGAGAGCTGTTCCCCCATTACAATGGAAGTCAATGAGCGACTGTTTTTATTTCTTAAATTGCTAATAAACGACACAATGGAGCGAAATAAATTTGATTGATTGATTGAAAAATGTATTAACAGTTTTCAGAATTACAGTACATTTCAAGCACAAACTCAATACAAACTAAGGCTGTTAACTGTGAGTGGACGACCCAATTAAGCATTACACTTGTTTCCAATAGGGTCCACAATGTTCAATTCATCAAAAACATTTAGAGACGTACAAATAGACACTTCTATATAGACAAAGGACAGAACAGGAATTCATCATAAAGGAGGGAAAAAGGGAAAAAGAAACATATAGGCCTACAGTGAGGGAAAAAAAGGGGTGGGCGGGATTCACGTTCAGCTCCGTTCATTTGTTTGTTTTCCTTGGGGGAGCTGCGTTGGGTCCCCAAGTCGGCTCCGTGGCCGTACCTTGAGTTGGCTGTGTGGCCGTGACCACACATAACTCATGGAATGGACTATAGTTTGCCCATAAGGTAAGAAAACAACCCAAACCTCAAAAAAAGTGGTCTTACCCTTTAAGTAAACATTTGAGTACTTTTTCCACCATGCACTGAAAAGCGATAAGTAAGCCTGGGACCGAGGCTAACTGAAAAGTATAAGTAACTTACAGAGGTCTTGGTGGTCATTGGGTCCTCCGTGTTGAGCAGAATTGTTCCCGGTGGGGTCGAGAGAGTTCATGTTCACCCGAAGTTTGGAGTCCACACTGTCAGATGTGATCAGAAATGATTGATATCCTGGAGGACTCGAGACGAGAGTTGTGGAGAAACTTAAAGGACAACTACAAACTCTGTTTAGCTTGAGTTGGAGGTTAACCGCATGGATTCATTGGTCAAAGAGGAGAACAATAGGCCCATCTCTCCACCAATCACAACCTAACAAAGTGCTGCATGTGCCCCCCCCCCCCCCCTTCTCCTCCCCCTTCCCAGGTCATGCAACATTGTAGAAATCAACTGGTAACTGTGAAATTGCTTTGTAAGCTTCATATTTAATGAATCTAAACTATATCCAATACATATATGATACATTGATGTATGGACACAAGTAGGCCTACATCATAACAGTCCAAGTCTAAGTAAAGTCAAAGCAGCATAAATCGAAAAGAACAGACACTGTCAGAGTCAAAGCATATAATAGCTACATGATTATAATAGCATTTTATATGTTGGCTATTCAAAAATAATCTTTAGAAAATATATTTTCTTTTGGGGGGTCCCTGGCAAAACCCTTTCAGATGAGGGGGTCCGCAGCCAAATGCATATGGTTTTGGGGGTTTGGGGGGTCCTCCAACTCCTTGACATGAAAAAGTTAAAGAGCTCTCTAACAATGCAGAGTGCGGGCCGTGTCCCTCCCTACCCCCCTGCTGTGGGAACCCTCAGAGCAGGGAGGGAGGGGACCTTTATGCTAGCGGGTGAGTGGCAGTGTTGCCAGATTGTGTGAGAGAAATAAGCAGCCAGGTCTATGAAAACAAGCCCAAAATAAGTGACTAGCCTACTAGTCTAGGACGAAGGCTAGCACGTTAAACCACATTGGCTATTTGAAAATAGCAGATCTACAAGCTCATAGCGAGCGTGTAGATCTGCTTGTAGATCTGCTATTTGCAAAAAAAAAGTGACAAATATCTTTGAAACACAAATGTGGGGGTCCCTGGCACAAAATATTTGTAGGTCCATCCATGGACAACTACATCAATCTGAGGCTCCTCGACATGAAAATGTGAGAATCACTGGTTTAGGTATATATTCAGGGATTTCACTTAATTCAAATATCACTTATTTTTTTGTTTTGTTGTGATAATCCTCCCTACTATAGTGTGTGCTGACCATATAAGGAATTCCTCCCTGTCCCCAGTTAACCCCTGGGGGTCAAAAAACCTTATGTTTCGTTTTTTGGCTAGGTGGCCAAGCCTTCATCCAATCAGGTTAGAGAGGGGCCTTCCGCCAATCATGATCGAGCAGGGATGGGCCTTGGTGTGCAAGCTGTTGGCCTGTCGCGTGGCGGACCCGGGGGGGGGGGGTTCCAAACTTAGAGTATATATGAATAGAGACGGCACCAGAGTTCTCCTCCCATCCACTAGCATTAAGTTGCTCAAAAGCGCTGCAATGACAAATCCGGCCACTATGTCCATTTCGCCTCAGGGTTTCCTCCGGGTGCCGTCTCTATTCATATATACTCTAAGGTTCCAAATCACCCAAATCACTGAATGCTCCTTTAAACAACATTAGGAAAACAGCCCAGATAAACATTCTACACTTATAAATAAGCAGACATGGCAACACTGGTGAGTGGGGCTGGGGGCAGTGGGGGAGAACCTTTATGCTGCCGGACACTGGCAGGAGCATTCCTCCACAGCTGGCCCACACGGTCAAAGAAAAGACACGCACGCACACGCGCACACGCACACGCACACGCACAGTCAAATAAAAAAGAGGACTCTGAGGATGGCAGCTTAAACCAGACATTTGTCTGATAGTGATAACCCCCCCCCCCCCCCCACTACAGTACAGTACGCACAGCACAAGTACAGTACAGAACCACTCTGTTCAGATTAGTCTGATTTTATATTTGGTTTTATGTATAACAAGATGAAAAAAGGTAGATTGCTGACTTTCCTTTTCCTCTTATAGCGCCACCAGGAGGCTGCTCTGTCCAAGTTTTTGGACAGTACACCTACAGATTCTGTCCAAACATCACGCAAATTGGTAGACAGTCTCTCTAGAGCCATTCAACGAAACAGGTCTTTCAGATTTCTCAGACTCCATCCAGATTGGCTAAGATTGGCTTCCAAAGTTTGCAGGAGTGCTCAGTTTCAAACAAAATGCTGCAAATCATGAACACATTGTGTGATTTCCGTGAAATTGTGCACGCACATTCCCACTAGGCCGAGGAAGAAATGTCACGTGAACATTTTCAACTCAGCCTCATGGTGGCGCTATAACTCGCCGAAAGGTGTTTTTACCTCTAACTGCACGGATCGGTAACAAGACAACTCACCCCTAAAGCCACTTTTGGTGAGTTGTCCAGACAACTCACCCCTAAACGTGAAGACATCTCACCCCTGCTTTTTTAGGGGTGAGATGTCTTCACTTTCCGGGGTGAGATGTCTTCACTTTTGGCCACTTTCGGGGTGAGATGTCTTCACGTTTAGGGGTGAGTTGTCAGGACAACTCACCAAAAGTAAATGTAATGTAGTTTATTTAAATATAGAAACATTGTAAACAAAGTTCAAACAGCAGTTTGTACAAAAAATATAAAAAAAGGTAAACATCAAAAGTTTAGAAAAACGTCAGTTTGTACAAAAAAATATAGAAAAAAGTTAAGTATAGAAAAAATGTAAACTAAAAAATATAGTAAAAAGTTGTCATAAAAAAAAAAAAAACATCAGTTTGCTACAAAAACACTAAAAAGTTGTCATATCTACAAAAAGAAAGAAAAAAGTTGTGCTGTGTGCAGTGCAGTGTGCTGTCCCATTTTGGTCAAAAGTTGTGCACTAAAAAGTTGTCATATCTACCTTCACTTGTATAAAAAGGCAAAAAGCCAAAAACAAATCTAATATATATATATATGTTCCTGTCTAGACTAGAGATACTTAGAAATAATTAACTCAGTATTTGGTATAGATCAAGCAATGCATCCACAATTCCACTATAGCACGCAGCCTATATGCCAAATGTTATACTGTAATATTATACAGTATTCAGCACATTATTTTAGGGCTATTTTGCAAAGACATTTATTTTACAATATGCTACATGAATTTCAATTGTGTGTGTGTGTGTGTGTGTGTGTGTGTGTGTGTGTGTGTGTGTGTGTGTGTGTGTGTGTGTGTGTGTGTGTGTGTGTGTGTGTGTGTGTGTGTGTGTGTGTGTGTGTGTGTGTGTGTGTGTGTGTGCGCGCGCGTGCGTGCGTGTGTGTGTGTGTGTGTGTGTGTGCAAACTTCTGAAGAAATGTGAACTGAACCCCTCTCAATTTGGTTACTCCAGAAGACTCCAGATGGCTGTCACTTTTCTCACATGCTAATGTAACTAGCAGTAGCAAGATCATTGTCCGAAAGTTCGCTTCGTTTGGCAGGTGTGAAGGCTCATTCGTATAGTTTACATAGATACTCCACTGTTACGTTCTTAGTTTACGCATGATTCATGATAACTACTTTTTATATATGTGATGTATGCCATGCTTTTGTTATTGCTTAATGTAAATCGCTCTGGATTAAGAGCGTCTGCTAAATGCCTAAATTGTAAATTGTAAATTGTAATCATGTGGCGGATAAGGAGCTAAACACAGTTGGAGACGGACAAGGGATATTCATTTTACGCAGTGCAAAGATGTCCCGTTATCATGTGACGTGGTCAAATAAGGAGACCGAATTAAGCCCTCATCGAAATATGAGGACGAGCACATTAATCTATTGCTTAAGGAAACACATAAAAAACACTGCAGTGTACAGAATATTCTGTCTGTCTGTCGTGCGTGTCTGTCCCGTCTCCGCTGTGCCTCGTTCATGTGCCCAAAAAAAAGAACAGTGGCGCGCGCACACACACACACACACACACACACACACAGTAAGTCTCCGACGACACACTGCATCCGTTACTCTCACTTTACGTGAAAAGTCTATTTTTTAACATCGGCTTCTGAACACATTGATAAAATTCCCTGCTACGTTTCCTTGCTGCGCCTGACACATAGCCTGGTTAATAAACCAGACCGAATCAGCCGTTGGCAAAAAAAAGTTGCCTACCAGAGTGTTGTGTGATATTAGTCTGGCTTATTAGCCAGGCTACCTGACACAGCCAGTGTGAAGGCAAACCGCATCAAATTAAATATGCAAGAATCCAAATTCTCCGCCCATACGCATTTGAGTCTACAGAAGTATTAGGTGAGAATGTGACCTAATTAGCAACTTTGTACAGCCGTCAGACTCTGCCTTTGAAGCGCAAACATTATCCACAAACGACCCCCCCCCCTCAATGCTGCATAGAATTTTGATGAATTCCTGTTCTGTCTATAGAAGTGTCTATTTGTACGTCTCTAAATGTTTTGATGATTTGAACATGGTGGACCCTGTTGGAAACAAGTGTAATGCTTAATTGGGTCGTCCACTCACAGTTAACAGCCTTTGTATTGAGTTTGTGCTTGAAATGTACTGTAATTCTGCAAACTGTTATTAAATTCTTCAATCAATCAATCAATCAATAGAGAGAGAGAGAGAGAGAGAGAGAGAGAGAGACGCTCTGTCTACTCCTTACAAGTGTTTCACCGGATTTTACTGTTAAATAAATAAATAATTAGCCGTGACTGCGCACGTCTGTAGGAACCGATAGTTAGATCCGAAATTGAATTATGCCTACTGTAATGGGTGCCACGGAAAGTACAGACAACTCACCCCGCAATGTCAGAAAGTGAAGACATCTCACCCCGGAAAGTAAAGACATCTCACCGGGGTGAGATGTCTTCACTTTCCGGGGTGAGATGTCTTCACTTTCCGGGGTGAGCTGACCGGACATCTCACCCCGGACATCTCACCCCGACATGTCAAAAAGTGAAGACAACTCACCGGGGTGAGATGTCTCGTATTCCACGGATCTATGGATAACTTTGTATGCCAACTCCCTAGAGGCCAAGGAAAAACCTTTGCCTGGAATTTTTCACATCTGCTCTTTATAGCACTACCAGGAGGCCGACATATGTAAAACACATTTTCTAATATTACTCCTGATTTTATCCAAATTTCACGCAAATCGGTACACATGCTCTCCATAGTCATGTGATCAAGACGGGTTTGTTTGATTTCTCATAATCCTCCCTCATTGGCTACGATTGGCTTCTAAACCTTTCAGGAGTAGCCCGCTTTGTACCCGTTTTGTACAAATCGACACAACTACTCAACGCAGCGTCCGATTGTGGTGAAACTGTGCATGCATATTCCCACTAGGCTTTGGAAGAAATGCCACTTGACAGTTTTCAAATCAGCCTCATGGTGGTGCTACAACAGGCCAAGCCGCAACACACACACACACACACACACACACACACACACACACACACACACACACACACACACACACACACACACGTTTATATTGCTCCTAAACAATTTGCCAAACATCAAACACACACTCCTATCCTCCTGGTGGAGACCTGTGCTTCTAGTTTTGTCTTTAACCAGTCTGTCTGTGAACCAATCTCACAAACCGCTACTACAAGTTGCTATAGCTTTCCCTACAGTGTGGAATTAGTTCTTCCAACCTACAGCATTTAAATTCCCCTTTCATGAGTTATTGACATGACCTTAACTGCACCTGACTGTGAGTTGATATTCAGATATTCCACAGACATCTGCTCTCCTGAATATGTATTCGTGAAAGCCACTAATGGGCCAAAGCTGTGAAATATTCGTTTTTTGCATTAAAATGTGTTTTTTCCCCCTACATTTTCTACTTATTTCAGACGACTTGTTATTCCAGCAGTTTTACAGTTACAGCACATAATGCTATTTAGCTATATGTTTTCTTGTCTACAATGTTGTGTGTGTGTGCGTGCGCGTGTCTTGATAAATCACTTGGACATGATCTGGGCTCAAATTGAAGCTGGTTTCTACGTTACATTGATAAATGAGAGCCAATGGATACCGATTTGCGTGAAGTCTGGGCACAATTTGTAGGTGCAATATATATAGGCTACTGTATATTGTTTTTGCAAAAATGTGGGTGCAAAGTTTCACCACATGCGGATGTGGCGTTCAGGATTTGCGGCATTTTGTTCAAAACGGGCCACTCCTAGATGTCAATCTTAGCCAAACAGGATGGAACATGAAACATTTGCATGATGTATTTGTAGTGGCGCTATAACAGGGAAATTTGCCATTTCTGGTGTGAAATGGCATGAGGGACCTAGCCTCGCCCTCGCGTGCAGGCCAGACTCTAATCTGCCTGTGCAAAAGAATTAAGATAAAAATGGCCTCAACCACGCAGTGATAGTCTGGCCATGCGGCGCTATAGGGACCCCCACGAAATGCACTGCGATGCGACCCATTGTGAGCTTGAAGATCTGCTATTTTCAAAACATTTGTATATGTGGCGGGGTGGTATTGATTAAGGTAGCCAACTACGCCACCTGGGGAATTGCACCCCAGGAGATACTTTACTAAGAATACTGAACACCCGGAGCACGTAATGACTCCCCAACACAGATTCAGTAACAAGAGAGGCGAGGCAGAAACGTGTGTAACCAATATACAAAATACTTTATTAAAGATTTGGTCAGCAATATATATAATTCATTAAAACATGGCATCAAGCAAGAAGACATTTCATTTATCAATATGACTGTGCAACAATAGCAATATCCAACAGGGTTAAAGTGCAAGTGACTATAAAGTGCCTAGAGCTAGGGATATCACACCACTACAAGCCAGTACTGGGGGGAGGAGGGGAGCTGGGCAGGCTCACCTGTCCAGGGTGGTGGCAATACAACACAACACAGCAACTCAAAATAAACCACAAAGGAAAAGTAAACTAAGGGAAAAGGGCATTACCACCACCACTGGACGGCCGTCAACTGCTCCAGCGTAGCTTATCCCCAGCACCGGACCTATAAGGAGGATAAATATATATCAGCACTTCACAGTGGGAGGTATTCTAAGAGGACAGTATTCTCTTCAGCCGGTCGTATCTAAATTACAATGGTATATATAGTATAAGATATAAATATAAGTGCATATATATACATATGATATAATACACAATATACTTATATATATCTATATAAGCCCAGACACTGCGGGAATACAATAAAATAAAGGAACTGAATCAAACAAGGGTTACAATGAACCAGACTCAGGCGAGCAGTAATCCAACCACGGGGACATTCGTGGCTGTGTGATTGCTCTCAAACTCGGTGGCATATGAGTGGGTGGAATGGTAAATATCAGCAAAGCAGCAGTTGTAGTGCTGGCCCTGAAACACAAACGGCCATATTAAGATACTACTTAACTACTATAGTTCACTGAGGCAAGAACAGAGAGGCGCACAATGGGACTCACCAGCTGTAATGAGGCCAACGCGTACTGCCGTTGTGCTTCACCGCAGCGGTAGCCAGGTAGATAAGAGGAACTGTAAACAAAAGCCTGTTTATATTCCCCTAGAATACACAGCGCTAGAATACACAGCAATGTGGAGAAACGTACCTTCACAGATGTGTCAGCTAAACGCGCTGTTCCCCGACAGAACAGCCGTTTTAGAATGACCACCTCAAATGAAGAGGAATATCTCCCAACAGTGGAGAGCGTTCCCAAGCAGAGCGGAGGAGAGACAGACAGCTAATGCACCCGGAAGACGCGCCGCCTTATAAATGCCACCACAAATCAAGCCATTAAGCAGTGGGCGGAGGACGGGCCGTGACAGCGTGGGAACGCTCACGCCCATCCTGCCACAATCCGTCCCCCCCATTTGCATCGTCGGCTCGACGATGACTAACTCCATGGTCTGTACAAAGCTGAGACAGCATTAGATGCCGACGCAGGCCCTCTATCCACTGCCTGTGGAAGATGGTAACGGTTTGAATGTTGGCCAGCTGTAGACCTCGCAGTTCTCCGGACTGCCTCGCTATCTAGGAGTGGAAGCAGCCTGCTGGACTGTGAGTCCACAGGCGCAACCGCGGGTGTTTCCAGCGCCACCAGCACAGTGGGGGCTGAATCATTCCGATTTAGATCAGATCCCCCACACTCTGGACTCACCTGTTGATCACCGTCTGTTAATAAGCGGTTCGTCCAACCGAGGAACGGATGGTTCTAACTCTAAAACTACCTGTCCCGTAGGGCTCTCTTCGGGGTTGACAGGCTCAGCCAAGGTGGAATCTGGCTGGCCATCCCCTGCTGGAAGTAGATCTACGGGCAAAGACAAGTGGGCATGGGGCACTTCCGATGTCAGAACAAACCAGTCGCCATCATTGTGATCGTCACCCACCTGATGGGGTGACTGCTCTACCTGTTGGTCGCTTGGAGAGTTACTGGTGGAAGACTCTTTCCCAATCCGGGGTTTGAGGAGAGTGCGATGAATATGCTTCACTTGGCTCGGTTCCTTCACAGGTGCAATAGTGTACACGGCCCCCCCAGGCTTGGGGGCTTTAATTACCCTATAGACCTCGGGATGCCATAGGTCATGAATTTTGTGGCGGCCTCTCACGCTAAGGTCCCGGATATACACCAGCTGGCCCTCCTCCAAGGACGGATCACGGACCTTTGGGTCATGGAGCGCTTTCCGGCGATCTGCCGCAATCTTCAACCGATCCCGAGCCCCCTCAAAGGCTATCTGCAGCCGATTCTGATGTTCGGTGACCCAAGCGTTTACACTGCCTGCTATTGGTTCAGGGACCGTCCCCAACAGAAAGTCCACAGGTAGACGTGGTTCCTGACCAAACGGTAAGTAATGAGGAGTCTCCCCTGTGGCCTGATGGGGGGTGGTATTATAACAGAATAGCATCTGCGGAAGATAGTCCACCGAATCCGTCTTACGGAAGGATGGCAGTGTGCACCCAATCCGTCTTACGGAAGGATGGCAGTGTGCGCAAGAGGTTGTGTAGAGTTCGATTGAATCGTTCGCACTGTCCGTTGCCAGCAGGGTGGTATGGTGTAGTCCGAGACTTTTGAATCCCGTACAGACTACAGAGCTATTGGATGAGGGATGCTTCAAAGTTTCGGCCCTGATCCGAATGAATGCGACCAGGGACCCCAAATTTATAAAACCATTCATTGACCAGCACCTGCGCCATGGTGGATGCCCGTTGGTCTCTAGTGGGAATGGCCAGCGTGTATTTGCTGAACACGTCAGTTATGACCAAGACGTTTTCTAGACCTGACCGGGAAGGTTCCAAGATGGTAAAGTCAATCGCCACAATCTCGTTGGGCCGTGAATCAAGAAGGTGACCCATGAAGCTTTGTGCAGGCGGTCTGGTGTCCTTGGCCACCTGACACCGCTCGCATTCCAGACACCACCGAGCCAAATCAGCGGACACGCCTGGCCATTAACAGTGCTGGCGTACCAACTCTGTGGTGCGCTCGACACCCTGATGCCCATGTTGCTGATGCAACTGCGTCAGGACATCATTCTTCAGGACTCCTGGCAAAACCAACTGAAGTGCCTCCTCCGCCCCATCTGGACGGCAAACCTTACGGTATACCACGCCTTCCCGCTCAACTAAGCGGCCCCATTGACCAAGTAGTATCGTCGCTGGTTTAGACAGTTGTTTGCGTTCCGCAGGGCTTGGGCGTGTCCCCTGCCTCCAGTGAACCAGAACTTCCTGAATGACCGTATCCCCAGCCTGTAAGGTCTGCAAGTCAGATACGCTATGGCCAGGCAAAGCTGTAATGGTGGCCTGAGTTGCCTGAACTGGTTGCTCCGGTGGTACAACCATCCGCAGCTCTGTTGGAAGGGTGGTACCAGGAATCAACTCCTGTAGCTCTGTCGACCCTGTTGGGTGTTGTCGAGACAGTGCGTCCGCATTCTCCAGCAGCGGGATCTCGTGGGAAATCAAGTCCGTGCAGCCCAAGTCCCATTCATGAGCAGAGAACACTCCGCTGTACTTCCGCAGCAGGGCTCTAGCCGGCCCTTGGTCTTCACTCGACAGAGCACCCAGATCCAGAGCCTCAATCTGGTCTGATATGGAAGTACACCCGGTTTGAGAAGAGATGGTCGCTGTGACTGATCCATCCTCGATGACGCCCGGCGGCAAGGTAACCACCTGAGTGCTGCTCACTTGGCCCAAGACAACCCGTGGGTAAAGCAACACGTCAGTGGTTCCCACATTGACTACTTGGACGTAGACCGTGCCCGAGTCACTGTAAGTAAGGCTGGAGAAGCCAACAAATCAGCAGGTAGACCAGACTCTGGGGGTTCGAAGAGGACCGAGGTGGGAACTTCGTGGTCTGTACATGTCGCCGCAACCAGCCTCATCATGCCCCCCGGGATGCGCCATGCGCTCCTGCCACGAACCTTTACCTTCCCCAGGTCAAACCTAGCTGGTTGAGTTTCCGCCCTATGGCATCGTTGTAAAGCCTCTACGATGGGACTGGGGGCCTGCAATACTGACAATGATTTGAAGAGTGCAGCCCCGTGCTGGCCAAAGAGCTCACGATAGCGCCGAACCATGACGTTCATCCCCAGGACCCAAGGAGCCTGGGAAGCAAGAGTAGTTGGAGGGTCTCTGACGATTAGTATCCCGCACTTCGGCACCATCTTCCCACAAAGCTCTACGTCCAGCTCCATGTAGCCGACATAGGGGATAGGGAGACCATTAGCAGCGCTCAGCCGCAACCAGTGACACGATCGTAGGCGATCCTGGCCCCATGGCTTGAAGTTCTGTACAAAGAAGGACTCAGTTATTGTGGACACCATAAATCCGGTGTCGATCAAGCAAGGCACCCGTATCCCCCCAATACAAACATCCAAATGCGGACAAGATGACATCAAGCTTGATATTGTACCTGCATCAATAAGACCTCTTGAGCCAGTAGGGTCAGTTTTCCGCCGGTGTGTGGGGGACAGATGCCCCACCCCTACCTGAAGATGGAAAAGGTGCCTCACATTCTCTCGCGTAGTGGCCACTCTTCTGGCACCTCCTACAGATCACCGGGCCACCACGTGGTGGAGGCCTTGACTGACTAGGCTGTTGAGTATTGTGTAAGAGTGCCACGGTCTGTGTGAGCTGGTCTAACTGCTCCTGTTGTTTTTTTAGTATGTCCTTCACTTCACTGAGCTCTGAGCGCTGAGGTGAGTTACCACCCAGTGGACGTGCACCGCTATGGACAGCATATTGGATGCCATGTGCCGAAGGAACAGAATAACTACGGCCCCTTGCACCCCCTGGCATGCCCTCCCGTTCCCACTGGATCGCTTCCTCTCTAACCTCCAACAAGGTACTGGTTGGACACCGACGTACCAATTGTTTTAACTCCCGTCGAAG
The DNA here is from genome assembly GCF_951216825.1 of Electrona antarctica. NCBI lineage: Eukaryota > Metazoa > Chordata > Actinopteri > Myctophiformes > Myctophidae > Electrona > Electrona antarctica. The sequence goes on from NC_136809.1 coordinate 50,113,678, forward strand.
GGAGCTATCCAAGACGTGTTCAGTAAACTGATCCCTCAACAAGACCCCTGCATTAGACATGCCGGCCGGTGCACGCTGTTTGACTCTCTCCATTAAGGTCATGAGAGCAAGAGAAAATTCCTGTAATGTCTCTCCATCTTGCTGCTTCCTGCAGAAAAATGCCTCCTGTAAAGCTACGTATGACTGTGAACACCCGTATAAGTCTTTCAAAATGCCAATCATTTTATTGGGGTCCTCCCTCTCTGCAGCAGGGCGATATTTTATCTCCTCCCGTGCCTCTCCCTCCAAATGATCGAACAGAAAAAAAGCTTGGTCTATGGCCGAAAGATAGCGAGCGCGCATACAAGCCTGTGCCTCCTCAACCCATTCATTTATACTTGCACCTGACCTGCCGTTGAAGTACGGGCACTTCCTATCTCGCGGCACAAAGACCAACCTTTCTGGTGCGATAGCACTGGCCCCGCCCGAAGGCGGTGTCAAAGTGGATGGGACTGGCACCTCAGAGGAGACAATACTACTACCACCTGGTCGTGCATCTCTCTGTTCCTGCCTCAGCGAACTATTATCCGCCCTTAGCTGCGCTACCAGGTCCCTGAGCTCTTGTAGCTCAGCCTCCGTAGCCATGACGGGATCAGGAAAATTTCAAGACTTACGACCAATTGAAGCAGTACCCAACCCCTGCAGAGGAAACCAGGGAGCCAATTCAGGTGACCAAGGGGTCCTTTCACGTCCCACCACCACACACTGCTGCTTTGCTGCACACTGGAGAAAGAACAAATTACCAAAATCCACACCATATACACCATTTTTTTTAAACACCAGATACCAACTGTCCTAGCTAAATAAAAGAGGAAAAGAAAGAAACACGTCTCTGCCAAGCCTATTTTTAATTTGTACGCCAAATGTGGCGGGGTGGTATTGATTAAGGTAGCCAACTACGCCACCTGGGGAATTGCACCCCAGGAGATACTTTACTAAGAATACTGAACACCCGGAGCACGTAATGACTCCCCAACACAGATTCAGTAACAAGAGAGGCGAGGCAGAAACGTGTGTAACCAATATACAAAATATTGGTGTGAATGAGGCTTTACACATGACTGAGAGAGAATCGTAAATGTGACACGTATTAGCATAATAGCAGTACAAAGCAGTAGCATTATCCGTTACACTCTGCATGTGGTCTCAAACACAAAGAAAGAAAGAAACGATGTATATAAATGTATCTATAGTCAGATCCTGCACATAGACACACACACATACATACAGTATAGAGCGTCGCGGTCCCGCCTCCTACCCTGGCCCAGGAAATGAAACCCAATGCATTATTCTCATAGACATTTCGTAAAGTATTTATTTAAAGACGGTTACGCCGCGGACAAAGCCAACTCGAGTCGTGACAACTCATGACAACACAAACAATATTTTGGACCAAACAAATAATTAGAAAGAAGAAAAAAACGGCAGGTTACAACACTTTTTTTGTTGTTTTTCTTCTTTGTAATTATTTGTTTGGTCCAAAATATTGTTTGTGTTGTCATGAGTTGTCACGACTCGAGTTGGCTTTGTCCGCGGCGTAACCGTCTTTAAATAAATACTTTACGAAATGTCTATGAGAATAATGCATTGGGTTTCATTTCCTGGGCCAGGGTAGGAGGCGGGACTGCGACGCTCTATAGAAGCCCTGGGCTGTCCTTTTCTTTGATCGTTGTTAGCAATCATTAAATCCCATGCATGCACGCACGTGCACAAAAACACAAGACTTTGTGATTTACAATCAGAGGTGATCTATGGAATTACTGTCAGAGATATAGGTTGAAATGTGTGGTTGTTTGTATTTTTCCGCAAACAAAACAAAACACTGCAATATTTTCTTAAAGCCTACTATAGCAGTGGTTCCCCAACTTTTCAGGTCGAGAGCCGAAACAGAGACTAGATTGCCCGAGACCCAAACTAGTGAAAATAGCAGATCTACACGGGCGCAACGCATCGCTTTGCACTGTGTTGCGAGCTTGTAGATCGGCTATTATTATACTCCTTAATTTCTTAGCTGTGTCTGCTTCTCTTTGTTTGTTTCATTTAAAAATATATATTTTGGGGGGAGGGCAAAATCTTATATAAATACATTTTAATGTATATAGGAAGATAAATGGGATTCTTACTCAAGTCATGATCCAAACAAATTGTTCCGTGACCCACAAATGGGTCCCACTGTTTGGGAAGGGGTGTACTATAGGATACTGCTATGTAGTTTACGTCAAACAAAACAAAACAAACACTTGCACACTGACACTCCGTTTCCCGTCTCACAGTACATCCCAGGTGAGGTGCACACGTGGGGCTGATACAGCCCACCACTCGTTGGTTGCATGGTTAACTTCCTGTGTCCTTCATTTCCCTTTGCTCTCATGGTCCGTTCTTAGATGTCTCTCTCTCTCTGAGACATTATGTTCAGTGATGCAGTCCTGCATCTTATGAATAAAAGATAATCTGACTGGAGCCTGTTCTGCTCTCTAAAGACCTCCAGGAAGAAGCCGCTTTAAGAATGCTTATTCTTGACTGTCTTTCTCTCTGTCTCTCTGTGTCTCTGTTGATGTCCGTTGGAAAGGTTTTTGAGTGGTGCTTTGTTATTTCTTACAAACATCTCAACTCAGATCACGGCTCATGGACTGAAACATGTAATTGTGAACCATGGCAATTACTTCATATTATTAGTGTGATAGTAATTATGACACCTTATTATTTATTTATTATTTGTTTCTAGAGCAACCCTAAAGTTTGCCGGACTAGGGCCTACTTGTCCCACAGTTTTGGTGGCACGCACTTGAGCCATATGTCAAACCGAACGGTTCATCGGGAATCGTGTGCTTGCTCTTTGCTAAGAGATATGTTGTATAGTTTAACTGATATTTTTTTTTATAATTCAAATTTGTATTTGTTTTTCAAAATCGTACAAAATCTAGGTTCAGTACAAAGCAGCATTACAAACATTACAACATACCTTACAGATAGCCAGTCCAAGAAACATAACAGTTCAAATAAAAATAAAAAAGAAGAAAAATAACAAGGAAATCATTTAAGGTTTATATACATCCAGAACTCATCCCATGTCTTTCATTTTGCTTTCTGCATCTACCCTGCCCAACATATATTCATATGATGTTATTTTGATCATTTCTTCATTCCATTCTTTAAGCCCAGGTGTTCTGGGGACCTTCCAATGACGCAACAGTATTCTGGCAGCGGTAACAAGTCCAACCTTTATAATAGTGAAATATTTTTTAGATATGCCAGGGACAGCAGTTCTGTCCCCTAATAGACAGCCGTGGATCTCTGGGCAATGTCAATCCCACCCATTTCTCAAGGAATTCCAGTACCCTACACCAGAAAGGGTATACTATGCGACAGTCCCAAATCATATGCATATATGTGCCAATTTCTTTGAGTTTAACTGATATTAATGTATTTGTGCATTACATTTCCCCTTTGACATGAATTGGAAAATGCAAAAGCTCACATTCAAGTATTTTTTCTTCTCGGAGACCATAAGGGCAATATAGAACAAAACTTGGAGGGGAAGTTCATGATTACGAAAATTAATTTACATAATTATATCGGTCAGCCTCATGGTGGGGCTATAACAGTCGTTACGTTTTGGCTTAATCTTGAACCATAGGTCGTAAAATAAAAACATCCTGTTCCCTGGATTCCTTGGGTCATGGTGCATCTCTCCATCTCTGCCACATCTGTAGATCCTTCACCTACAGATTTTGTCTTACACATGATCACAAGGGTGACCTGACATTGTAATTGGCTAGCACAATGGGAGGGGGCTATATTAGTGATTGCGGCAACCACACTTGCCGCAATCACAATTTTTCAAGAATTGCATCTTTTTAGTTTGTTCAGCTGTTGCAATTTGCCCTCATCTCCTCACTATCACACAGGTTAACATTGTACATCCCATCTTAAAGAAACACGTTCACATGACATTCACTCGTATATTAATTAGGATGACTTAAACATTCAATCACATATAGCATTATATTTGTTAGACTATGTTTTGCAGAGATGCTGATTGTTTTTTGATTGTTTCCAGAGATACTCATTGTTGCTTATGCATTCTGTTGATAATAAGTATATACATTGTTACGACCCCTAGTCTAGAGTTAGGAGAAGCAACATAAAATAGAAAGGACAATTGGAATAAAACTGAATATATATTTATTTACAGACCAGATTTGGAATAATTACAAAACACAAAACACAAATCAAATAATATAACTCAAGACTTGTGTGTGAACACAGTCTCTTTCAAGGCTTTCAAAGACGGATGGTTGAAAGATTGGTTTGGGGTGAAAGGACAGAGAAAGACTGCATCCACACTGTAGATTCACGAAGATGCCAAATGCCGCGAGCGGCAGGAGTCTCTTCCTGTTTTTTTACACAGGGGGGGTACTTTGACTTTTTTTACAGGGGACAGTTTGGAGTTGCAGCCTCCTGTAATTTCTCTTTGAGAGTGGTTTTGAAGGAGTCTAGGGATTCACATTTCTTGACGGCTGTTGGTAGGGCGTTCCACATTTTAGTGGCATAGGAGAGAAATTAATTTATCCCCCTGTTGGAGCCGAATCTGGGTTGAACGTGGTTTGTGGAACTACCTCTGGTGTTGTGAACATGTAGTTCGTTGACATTGAGGAAGTACTTTGACAGGTACATACATATCTGTAGCGAATCTTGTAGACCAAGCCCATTGCAAGATGCTGTACTCTGCTGTCAACTCCAAGCCATAAGTACATGTTTAAAATCTCACATTTTGAATGAATTGGTGATTATCCTTTTAGCTTTAATGCCTTACTGTATCATCTCCCATTTACATGTCTGACTAGTAAAGTATTCAATCAAACAAAAATACACATGACACATACATATAGCATGATTGTAGGTAGGTACAGTGAGGTAAACTATCCATGCACTGGTGTTTATGGTAACTTCAGTATTCATAGATATTATTACATTTTCAAGTGGCCAATCACCACCAGGGATTAAAACACAGACCAAAACTCAAAGTTGGTTTGATAATTTTCACATACATCTCAACTCACATCACAGCTCATATAGAGGGTATGCGTGTGACATCATCGTACCTGGAAGTTATGCGGGAACGTCCACTGAGTGGCAAAAAACTACTTTCTGGCCTTGCCACCCATTCATCCAAACAGAAAAGTCCTGTCTGAATGCATTAAACAATGTTAAACTCACCAACATTGCAGCTGTACGAAAAGCTTGAATTATCCTCTATCTGCAAAGTTTTTGTTTCATAAAAATCCACCATAGAAACGTTATGAGCTACTTTCTGTCAAGAAATGTCCTGCATTTGATTTTTTGTGTCAGAGTTTGGAAGTGCTTGTTTTCAACATTTTGCTGCCTCCTGCATTATGTGACATTTAGAAACGGCTGGTAAGCAGGACGGTTGAGTGATTTCCAACGAGCGCTTCCAAACTCCAACACTCCATACTGCTCAATGTTTTGCCACTCAGTCTAGATGAGGGGGGAGTGTCCTGATGGGAAAATCATGCCTGCGCATACTCTCTATAGAACTGTATTTTTTTGTTGCTGTTGCAATTTGCCTTCATCTCCTCACTAAAACACAAGGGTTAACAAACAGCACATTGTACGTCCCATCTTAAAGACATGCATCCCATGCAGAATGGATAGCAGTGACCTTTACAGAAACAGGTGAAATGTAAACCATACTTTTCAGTCAGATAGGCCTACAGTTTGAGGTGAACTATATTCATGCACAGTGTTTATGGTAACGTGTGTGTGTGTGTGCGTGCGTGCGTGCGTGCGTGCGTGCGTGCGTGCGTGCGCGCCACCTCCGTTTTGTTATTCAAGTACCTTTTGTACAGGATTGCTCCAAATTCCTACAACATTGAACAACATTGAACACTGACTGAATCTTACATGGTATGTTCTCTAGTAGTACAAGGTTATGTTATGCAGTGCCAGTGATCCTATTGCAACAAAATAAACAGTGGCGTTTCCTACACGCATGGTGGCAAAACGTTTAGCTTAATAGGTAACGCTATACTCTTGCAGTGTGGTCAAAGTTCTTTTCACACTGACCACAAGGGAACTTCTAAATCATTTGAATTACTAAAAGCTTTTCCACACATATCACAATGATTTGGGTTTCTCTCCAGTGTGAATTATCTGGTGTTTTTTAAGGCTGGACATTTGAGAGAAGTGTTGTCCACACTGATCACATCCATAAGGTTTCTCTCCAGTGTGAATTCTCTGGTGTGTTTTAAGGTTCATCATTTTAGAGAAGTGTTGTCCACACTGAACACATCCATAGGGTTTCTCTCCAGTGTGAATTCTCTGGTGGCTTTTAAGGTGTGCCATTTGAGAGAAGTGTTGTCCACACTGATCACATCCATAAGGTTTCTCTCCAGTGTGAATTATCTGGTGGCTTTTAAGCTGTGTCATTCTAGGGAAGTGTTGCCCACACTGATTACATCCATAAGGTTTCTCTCCAGTGTGAATTCTCTGGTGTGTTTTAAGGCTGGACATGTGAGAGAAGTGTTGTCCACACTGATCACATCCATAAGGTTTCTCTCCAGTGTGAATTCTCTGGTGTGTTTTAAGGCTGGACATTCTAGGGAAATGTTGTCCACACTGATCACATCCATAGGGTTTCTCTCCAGAGTGAATTATCTGGTGGCTTTTAAGGTGTGCCATTTGAGAGAAGTGTTGTCCACACTGATCACATCCATAGGGTTTCTCTCCAGAGTGAATTCTCTGGTGGCTTTTAAGGTGTGCCATTTGAGAGAAGTGTTGTCCACACTGATCACATCTATAGGGTTTCTCTCCAGAGTGAATTCTCTGGTGTGTTTTAAGGTTCAACATTTGAGAGAAGTGTTGTCCACAATGATCACATCCATAAGGTTTCTCTCCAGTGTGAATTCTCTGGTGGCTTTTAAGGTGTGCCATTTGAGAGAAGTGTTGTCCACACTGATCACATCCATAGGGTTTCTCTCCAGAGTGAATTCTCTGGTGTGTTTTAAGGCTCTTCATTTGAGAGAAGTGTTGTCCACAATGATCACATCCATAAGGTTTCTCTCCAGTGTGAATTCTCTGGTGGCTTTTAAGGCTGGCCATTATAGAGAAGTGTTGGCCACACTGATCACATCCATACGGTTTCTCTCCAGTGTGAATTCTCTGGTGGCTTTTAAGGCTGGACATTCCAGAGAAGTGTTGACCACACTGATCACATCCATAAGGTTTCTCTCCAGTGTGAATTCTCTGGTGGCTTTTAAGGCTGGACATTTCAGAGAAATGTTGTCCACACTGATCACATCCATAGGGTTTCTCTCCAGTGTGAACTCTCTGGTGTATTTTAAGTTTGGTCATTTGAGGGAAGCATTTTCCACACTGATCACAGCAGTGGCGTTTTTGCTTAGCCAAGCTTCTTTGTTCATTCACCTCTGGTACAACAGGGAAGCCAGACTGATGATGCAACACTGAATTGGAAACAAAGATAAAGGAAATATGTTTTAGAAGTAGAAGGTACTTAATGGACTTAAAATCACAAAATAGTTAATGACCGATAGCTTTTTCAAATATTGTTTATAAACATTCTCTCAAAGCTTGGCCATCATTAATTATTTATGTGCCGCTAGGTGGCAGCATAAGCATAGTTAACCTGTGCCATTGTCTGGTCACTTTAAGAGCGTCTGTTTCATTTCCGCTCTAGCAGGCTGCAGACGTCATCCATGGCGGTAAAGGATCGGCTATCATTAGCGCACACTGTTTACCTCTCGCCAGAAACGTTTACATGTCGGGAGCGATGCAAGAGAAAGTCACAAATGACATCCGAACATCGGATCACCAAGGACAGAGCTCGTAGTTTCAGAGTTACGGGGCTTTGAAAATCCTGCTTTTAACAGAGGTAAATTGTAAAGAACCCATAGCTGGTGGTGATGGAGGCGTTTCATGGCAACAGGACCAATGTTAAAAGGTAAATTAGCCCTTCGCTAAGCCCACCCCAACCCGTTCTTGGCCAATACCACGTTAGCGACGTTACTAAGTAAGGAGACTGGTCAAGCTTTCAATGCGGGTCAAAATGGATACATGATGTGCATATGGAACTTGCAACTCAGATAGGCTACAAGGTATCCAGAACGTTTGCATGGTGTCGTCGTATTTTTCCCGTTTCCGAAACCAACCACCACGAAGGATATAGGAACCAGATTTATTTAGCCTCCCCTGGGTTGTTCCATTGTTGTGGCAAACTAGTGCAAGCTCTTATTGGGCTTTCCACTTACACTATCATGACATCCAGCGTATTCCACTTTGACAGGTTTGGGTTCTTTTCTTACATTATTATGGGCAAATTAGTCCATTCCATGAATTATTTCTCTCCGTTGTGTTCCAGACACTTCTAAAGTGTCTTCTAATGCGTCTCCCTCAAACACATCCATTGTGTATGTTTTAGTGACAAGCGGACGGCATCAAATCAGTTTGTTTACATCAATGGCATTCCAATAATACGCTTCAGGAGTGGGTGTACAGATTTGGACCAATCAGATCGTTTTTTACTCAACACGAACAGAAGTGATTTGGTCGGCGTAGGCATACCTACCGTATCTTCTTTCTACACAAATTAGTCAAAACAGGACAAAGTTGAAATTTTTTATTAAAAATAAACCTGCATGAGTTTCAGAATCAGCTTTTGTTGCGTTCGTTTTTGTGCTAAAGAGTGACATTGAGAGCTGTTTCCCCGTTACAATGGAAGTCAATGAGTCCCTACTTTTATTTCTTAAATTGCTAATAAACAACACAGCGGAGAGAAATAATTCATGGAATGGACTAGTTTGCCCATAATAAGGTAAGAAAACAACCCAAACCTCTCAAAGTGGAATACGCTGGATGTCATGATAGCGTAAGTGGAAAGCCCAATAAGAGCTTGCACTAGTTTGCCACAACAATGGCACAAACCGAGGGGAGGCAAAATAAATCTTGTTCCTATATCCTCCGTGGTGGTTGGTTTCAGAAACGGGAAAAATATGCCACCATGCAAACGTTCTGGATACCTTATAGCCTATCCGAGTTGCAAGTTCCATATGCACACCGCTTAACCATTTTGACCCGCATTGAAAGCTTGACCATTCTCCTTAACCGTCACTAACGTGGTATTGGCCAAGAACGGGCTGGGGGGGACTTAGCGAAGGGCTAATTGGGGCTAGCCCGCTTGTTATATGGAGTATACGGGTCCCCTAGCTGGGGTGTACGAATATATACGTACTTAAGAGTTAATATTTTTCCCACCTTCAACTCATAACTCAAGATGTCATGTCACAATGATTATTGATCATTGCCAGCTCAACTTTCAATATTAGGAGCTTTGTTTATCAGTTCTCTGCAATTTGGAATTATGTGAAGTCAGGGTTTTTATCTAAACAGGTTGTCATGACAACACGATCAACTTCATGCACTTCCTGCATGAGACTTCGTCATTGCCTTGTGACCCAACATCATCGCTTCGCTAGACCAACCAGGAACCGACAGCATCTGTAACTCTGAGTGTACAAATGTGTACACTATCAGAGTTAAATTAACATTGATTTTACAATATAAATTGGGGTCCCAGAGATAGAAATGCCATTACATGTGGGTTTGTACTCTGTAAATGGGTTGAGAATCACTGCTAGAGCCGTGAAAATCTTCTCTTGTGGGGGTCCCTGGCATAGCTTTTCAAATGAGGGTCTGTGGGCTAATTAGTGTCAATTTGGGGGTCCTTGACGTAAAAAGGTTTGGGAACCACTGGAATTGGAACCAATTTAAAGGGTATTTCACTCATCCTTGGTAACTGAGGTATTTATATTAATTAATGTGATCATTTGGTTCCAATTTTGGGCTTTCTTAAACGTTCTTACTGTCTTAAACTGACAGTCCTATATTTCTATAATACTTTCTTTGGGGTTTTTCATATATACATTTTTCTGTTATTGATCAAATATTCCCATCAAAATGGTTAAAATAGAACCATCAATGACCACAATCAACATTTTTACCACAACATTTATCATGTAGGCTATTCCTACAATCTAATTTTTTGTGCATTTTAGAAAGAGACAACAAATGTATTAAAGGAACTAAAACATGCATTTTAAAACTGTTTATAATATATTGTCCCTCAAACGTATTTCCAATGGCTTGAGCCTAGGGATGTGCCGATAGATTAATTAATTGCTGTTATGGCTGATAACCGATATTACCGATGTCGATATGATCTCATTCTGTATTGAAAAATTATAATTTTGACCATTCTGAAAAATACATGTAACAGGGTGTCTGCACTGCAGGCTTAGGCAAGTCAGATTTAACTTAAATACCTTTTATATTTAATATTGTGAGCTTGTAGATCTGTTCAAGCTGTTACTTTGGGCTTGTTTATCTGTAAAGACACTAGACAGACCGATTAATCGGACCGATTAATTAATCAGTCTGATTGATTAATTGAACCGATGCCGATTAATCTAAAAACTAAAATCGGCCGATACCGATGCGTTTGCCGATTAATCTCCCATCACTACTTGAGCCTAATAAATCACACTGATATAACCAGGTTCTTTCTGGCATCTGAAGCCGTTTTAGCTGCAGTACCACAATGTCCTGAGGTGATTGCACTGATATGCAAATATTTTTTATCTTTGAGTCATTATAATACTGATGCTAGATAAACCCAGGCTTGTTTCCAATCCATGTCAAGTTGTCAACTTGGAAAATCAACAATGGCGGACATTGTAAACTAAGTGGAAATGCTCATTTGGAACTGAAGATTGAAGAGGGGGGGGAATTTTACAAAGTAGGGTGATACAGATGACAGATCACACGTACGACCAAATCAGCAACTGTTCAGTTGAGAAATTTCCATAAAAGTCCCTATTGATTGTTCAAAATTGCGTATTTGTGAGGATAGAAAACACCCGGAGCACAAAAAACACCAATCATTTTTGAAAAGTAATTTCATGTTGTAGGACCTTTAAGTCCATGCTAATATTAAAATAAATAACACTGACTAGATAAATACATCCTTATGACATGCTGTATATACCCATATAGACACTTAATATACAGTGGTGGAAAGAAACTAAGTACATTTACTTAAGTAGACATTTTATGAGCTACTTCCTGTCAAGAAATTCCTTGCAAGTATCAGAGTATGGAAGCGCTCGTTATCAGTAAAGCAACATCCTGCTGCCTCCTGCAGCGGCGTGGTTATAAACACAACCCGTGTAGGAATTAGTATGTCGCCCCCCTGCATTATGTGCACATTCAAAACAGGTGGTAGGCCTACGCATGGGCCGTTGAGTGATAGTCAACGAGCACTTCCAAACTCCATCACAATAATCTGCAAGGAATTTCTTGACAGGAAGTAGCTCATAAAATGTCTACGGTGGATTTTAATGAAACAAACACTTTACAGATTGAAAGAGGATAATTTAAGCTTTCCCTACAGCTGCAATGTTGGTGATTTTGACGTTGTTTAATATAATTAGAGAGGACTTTTCAGTTTGGATGAATGGGCTGTCTATGGGAAGTGTCACCTAGGTATCACCTTGCTAGCCTGGCTTGGCCAGCCTCATAGCGGGGATTCACTGAAGATTCTTCCCGGAGGAAACATCAGTGAACCCTCGCTATGAGTCTGGCCGTGCCAGGCTATCACCTTGCTGGCAAGATGGCTGCGGTCTGAATATGGAGAATTGTATGTTTTTAGCGACAAGCGGACGAAATCAAATCCATTTGTTTACATCCCCGTAGTGGCTCAACGGCATTTCCAACAATACGCTTCAGGAGTGGGTGTATACAGTTTTGGTCCAATCAGATCGTTTTTTACTCAACGCGAACAGCAGCAGTGATACGGTCGGCGTAGGCATACCTACCGGATCTTCTTTCTACACATATTAGTCAAAACAAGACAACGTTGAATTTTCTTATTACAAATAAAACCGCATGAGTTTTCCTGATGTCAAACTGTCAGAATCAGCTTTTGTTGCGTTGGTTTTTAGAGCTGTTCCCCGTTACAATGGAAGTCAATGAGCGACTGTTTTTATTTCTTAAATTGCTAATAAACAACACAACGGAGCGAAATAACTCATGGAATGGACTATACTTTACCCATAATAAGGTAAGAAAACAACCCAAACCTCTAAAAAAGTGGTCTTACCCTTTAAGTAAACATTTGAGTACTTTTTCCACCATGCACTGAAAAGCGATAAGTATGCCTGGGACCGAGGCTAACTGAAAAGTATAAGTAACTTACAGAGGTCTTGGTGGTCATTGGGTCCTCCGTGTTGAGCAGAATTGTTCCCGGTGGGGTCGAGAGAGTTCATGTTCACCTGAAGTTTGGAGTCCACACTGTCAGATGTGATCAGAAATGATTGATATCCTGGAGGACTCGAGACGAGAGTTGTGGAGAAACTTAAAGGACAACTACAAACTCTGTTTAGCTTGAGTTGGAGGTTAACCGCATGGATTCATTGGTCAAAGAGGAGAACAATAGGCCCATCTCTCCACCAATCACAACCAAACAAAGTGCTGCATGTGCCGCCCCCCCCCCCCTTCTCCTCCCCCTTCCCAGGTCATCCAACATTGTAGAAATCAACTGGTAACTGTGAGATTGCTTTGTAAGCTTCATATTTAATTAATCTAAACTATGTCCAATACATATATGATACATTGATGTATGGACACAAGTAGGCCTACATCATAACAGTCTAAGTCTAAGTAAAGTCAAAGCAGCATAAATCGAAAAGAACAGACACTGTCAGAGTCAAAGCATATAATAGCTACATGATTATAATAGCATTTTATATGTTGGCTATTCAAAAATAATCTTTAGAAAATATATTTATTTTGGGGGGTCCCTGGCAAAACCCTTTCAGATGAGGGGGTCCGCAGCCAAATGCATATGGTTTTGGGGGTTTGGGGGGTCCTCCAACTCCTTGACATGAAAAAGTTAAAGAGCTCTCTAACAATGCAGAGTGCGGGCCGTGTCCCTCCCTACCCCCCTGCTGTGGGAACAGAAGAGCAGGGAGGGAGGGGACCTTTATGCTAGCGGGTGAGTGGCAGTGTTGCCAGATTGTGTGAGAGAAATAAGCAGCCAGGTCTATGAAAACAAGCCCAAAATAAGTGACTAGCCTACTAGTCTAGGACGAAGGCTATAGCACGTTAAACCACATTGGCTATTTGAAAATAGCAGATCTACAAGCTCATAGCGAGCGTGTAGATCTGCTTGTAGATCTGCTATTTGCAAAAAAAAGTGACATATTTTTGAAACACAAATGTGGGGGTCCCTGGCACAAAATATTTGTAGGTCCATCCATGGACAACTACATCAATCTGAGGCTCCTCGACATGAAAATGTGAGAATCACTGGTTTAGGTATATATTCAGGGATTTCACTTAATTCAAATATCACTTATTTTTTTGTTTTGTTGTGATAATCCTCCCTACTATAGTGTGTGCTGACCATATAAGGAATTCCTCCCTGTCCCCAGTTAACCCCTGGGGGTCAAAAAACCTTATGTTTCGTTTTTTGGCTAGGTGGCCAAGCCTTCATCCAATCAGGTTAGAGAGGGGCCTTCCGCCAGTCATGATCGAGCAGGGATGGGCCTTGGTGTGCAAGCTGTTGGCCTGTCGCGTGGCGGACCCGGGGGGGGTATATATGAATAGAGACGGCACCAGAGTTCTCCTCCCATCCACTAGCATTAAGTTGCTCAAAAGCGCATGAGGCGATTTCACTCCTCCTTCCGGGTATGAACAGAGTGCATTCTGGGATGGATTTGCCCCAATAACATGAACGAGCTGCCGTTGACTATCATTGCGCGCGTTCACGTATGAAACAGCGTTCACGTGTCATGGGCCCAATAACATGAACGTGCGCAATGATAGTCAACGGACCATCGCTGGCTCGAGCTGCAATGACAAATCCGGCCACTATGTCCATTTCGCCTCAGGGTTTCCTCCGGGTGCCGTCTCTATTCATATATACTCTAAGGTTCCAAATCACCCAAATCACTGAATGCTCCTTTAAACAACATTAGGAAAACAGCCCAGATAAACATTCTACACTTATACATAAGCAGACATGGCAACACTGGTGAGTGGGGCTGGGGGCAGTGGGGGAGAACCTTTATGCTGCCGGACACGGGCAGGAGCATTCCTCCACAGCTGGCCCACACGGTCAAAGAAAAGACACGCACGCACACGCGCACACGCACACGCACACGCACAGTCAAATAAAAAAGAGGACTCTGAGGATGGCAGCTTAAACCAGACATTTGTCTGATAGTGATAATTTCACATCTGCTCTTTATAGCACCACCAGGAGGCCGACATATGTAAAACACATTTTCTAATATTACTCCTGATTTTATCCAAATTTCACGCAAATCGGTACACATGCTCTCCATAGTCATGTGATCAAGACGGGTTTGTTTGATTTCTCATAATCCTCCCTCATTGGCTACGATTGGCTTCTAAACCTTTCAGGAGTAGCCCGCTTTGTACCCGTTTTGTACAAATCGCCACAACTACTCAACGCAGCGTCCGATTGTGGTGAAACTGTGCATGCATATTCCCACTAGGCTTTGGAAGAAATGCCACTTGACAGTTTTCAAATCAGCCTCATGGTGGTGCTACAACAGGCCAAGCCGCGACACACACACACACACGCGCACACACACACACACACACACACACACACACACGTTTATATTGCTCCTAAACATTTTGCCACACATCAAACACACACTCCTATCCTCCTGGTGGAGACCTGTGCTTCTAGTTTTGTCTTTAACCAGTCTGTCTGTGAACCAATCTCACAAACCGCTACTACAAGTTGCTATAGCTTTCCCTACAGTGTGGAATTAGTTCTTCCAACCTACAGCATTTAAATTCCCCTTTCATGAGTTATTGACATGACCTTCACTGCACCTGACTGTGAGTTGATATTCAGATATTCCACAGACATCTGCTCTCCTGAATATGTATTCGTGAAAGCCACTAATGGGCCAAAGCTTTGAAAATAATATTCTCAATATTCGTTTTTTGCATTAAAATGTGTTTTTTCCCCCTACATTTTCTACTTATTTCAGACGACTTGTTATTCCAGCAGTTTTACAGTTACAGCACATATGCTATTGCTATTTAGCTATATGTTTTCTTGTCTACAATGTTGTGTGTGTGTGCGTGCGCGTGTCTTGATAAATCACTTGGACATGGTCTGGGCTCAAATTGAAGCTGGTTTCTACGTTACATTGATAAATGAGAGCCAATGGATACCGATTTGCGTGAAGTCTGGGCACAATTTGTAGGTGTAATATATATAGGCTACTGTATATTGTTTTTGCAAAAATGTGGGTGCAAAGTTTCACCACAAGCGGACGCTGCGTTCAGGATTTGCGGCATTTTGTTCAAAACGGGCCACTCCTAGATGTCAATCTTAGCCAAACAGGATGGAACATGAAACATTTGCATGATGTATTTGTAGTGGCGCTATAACAGGGAGATTTGCCATTTCTGGTGTGAAATGGCATGAGGGACCTAGCCTCGCCCTCGCGTGCAGGCCAGACTCTAATCTGCCTGTGCAAAAAAAATGGCCTCAACCACGCAGTGATAGTCTGGCCATGCGGCGCTATAGGGACCCCCACGAAATGCACTGCGATGCGACCCATTGTGAGCTTGAAGATCTGCTATTTTCAAAACATTTGTATATGTGGTGGGGTGGTATTGATTAAGGTAGCCAACTACGCCACCTGGGGAATTGCACCCCAGGAGATACTTTACTAAGAATACTGAACACCCGGAGCACGTAATGACTCCCCAACACAGATTCAGTAACAAGAGAGCCGAGGCAGAAACGTGTGTAACCAATATACAAAATACTTTATTAAAGATTTGGTCAGCAATATATATAATTCATTAAAACATGGCATCAAGCAAGAAGACATTTCATTTATCAATATGACTGTGCAACAATAGCAATATCCAACAGGGTTAAAGTGCAAGTGACTATAAAGTGCCTAGAGCTAGGGATATCACACCACTACAAGCCAGTACTGGGGGGAGGAGGGGAGCTGGGCAGGCTCACCTGTCCAGGGTGGTGGCAATACAACAAAACACAACACAACACAGCAACTCAAAATAAACCACAAAGGAAAAGTAAACTAAGGGAAAAGGGCCGTCAACTGCTCCAGCGTAGCTTATCCCCAGCACCGGACCTATAAGGAGGATAAATATATATCAGCACTTCACAGTGGGAGGTATTCTAAGAGGACAGTATTCTCTTCAGCCGGTCGTATCTAAATCACAATGGTATATATAGTATAAGATATAAATATAAGTGCATATATATACATATGATATAATACACAATATACTTATATATATATAAGCCCAGAAACTGCGGGAATACAATATAATAGAGGAATTTAATCAAACAAGGGTTACAATGAACCAGACTCAGGCGAGCAGTAATCCAACCACGGGGACATTCGTGGCTGTGTGATTGCTCTCAAACTCGGTGGCACATGAGTGTGTGGAATGGTAAATATCAGCAAAGCAGCAGTTGTAGTGCTGGCCCTGAAACACAAACGGCCATATTAAGATACTACTTAACTACTATAGTTCACTGAGGCAAGAACAGAGAGGCGCACAATGGGACTCACCAGCTGTAATGAGGCCAACGCATACTGCCGTTGTGCTTCACCGCAGCGGTAGCCAGGTAGATAAGAGGAACTGTAAACAAAAGCCTGTTTATATTCCCCTGGCATCACCCCCGAGGCTAGAAACAAAACAAGTGGCCAATGTCACGTTCAAACTGTTAAGGTAGGCGCTAGAATACACAGCAATGTGGAGAAACGTACCTTCACAGATGTGTCAGCTAAACGCGCTGTTTCCCGACAGAACAGCCGTTTTAGAATGACCGCCTCAAATGAAGAGGAATAACTCCCAACAGTGGAGAGCGTTCCCAAGCAGAGCGGAGGAGAGACAGACAGCTAATGCACCCGGAAGACGCGCCGCCTTATAAATGCCACCACAAATCAAGCCATTAAGCAGTGGGCGGAGGACGGGCCGTGGGAACGCTCACGCCCATCCTGCCACAATCCGTCCCCCCCATTTGCATCGTCGCTATTTTCAGATACCTCATCAGATCTAGGGAGTGGAAGCAGCCTGCTGGACTGTGAGTCCACAGGCGCAACCGCGGGTGTTTCCAGCACCACCAGCACAGTGGGGGCTGAATCATTCCGATTTAGATCAGATCCCCCACACTCTGGACTCACCTGTTGATCACCGTCTCTGTTAATAAGCGGTTCGTCCAACCGAGGAACGGAGGGTTCTAACTCTAAAACTACCTGTCCCGTAGGGCTCTCTTCGGGGTTGACAGGCTCAGCCAAGGTGGAATCTGGCTGGCCAGCCCCTGCTGGAAGTAGATCTACGGGCAAAGACAAGTGGGCATGGGGCACTTCCGATGTCAGAACAAACCAGTCGCCATCGTTGTGATCGTCACCCACCTGATGGGGTGACTGCTCTACCTGTTGGTCGCTTGGAGAGTTACTGGTGGAAGACTCTTTCTCAATCCGGGGTTTGAGGAGAGTGCGATGAATATGCTTCACTTGGCTCGGTTCCTTCACAGGTGCAATAGTGTACACGGCCCCCCCAGGCTTGGGGGCTTTAATTACCCTATAGACCTCGGGATGCCATAGGTCATACATTTTGTGGCGGCCTCTCACGCTAAGGTCCCGGAGATACACCAGCTGGCCCTCCTCCAAGGACGGATCACGGACCTTTGGGTCATGAAGCGCTTTCCGGCGATCTGCCGCAATCTTCAAACGATCCCGAGCCCCCTCAAAGGCTATCTGCAGCCGATTCTGATGTTCGGTGACCCAAGCGTTTACACTGCCTGCTTTTGGTTCAGGGACCCTCCCCAACAGAAAGTCCACGGGAAGACGTGGTTCCTGACCAAACGGTAAGTAATGAGGAGTCTCCCCTGTGCCCTGATGGGGGGGGGTGGTGTTATAACAGAATAGCATCTGCGGAAGATAGTCCACCCAATCCGTTTTACGGAAGGATGGCAGTGTGCACCCAATCCGTCTTACGGAAGGATGGCAGTGTGCGCAAGAGGTTGTGTAGAGTTCGATTGAATCTTTCGCACTGTCCGTTGCCAGCAGGGTGGTACGGTGTAGTCCGAGACTTTTGAATCCCGTACAGACTACAGAGCTGTTGGATGAGGGATGCTTAAAAGTTTCGGCCCTGATCCGAATGAATGCGACCAGGGACCCCAAATTTATAAAACCAGTACCTGCGCCACAGTGGATGCCCGTTGGTCTCTAGTAGGAATGGCCAGCGTGTATTTGCTGAACACGTCAGTTATGACCAAGACGTTTTCTAGACCTGACCGGGAAGGTTCCAAGATGGTAAAGTCAATCGCCACAATCTCGTTGGGCCGTGAAGCAAGAAGGTGACCCATGAAGCTTTGTGCAGCCGGTCTGGTGTCCGTTGCCACCTGACACCGCTCGCATTCCAGACACCACCGAGCCACATCAGCGGACACGCCTGGCCATTAACAGTGCTGGCGTACCAACTCTGTGGTGCGCTCGACACCCTGATGCCCATGTTGCTGATGCAACTGCGTCAGGACATCATTCTTCAGGACTCCTGGCAAAACCAACTGAAGTGCCTCCTCCGCCCCATCTGGACGGCAAACCTTACGGTATACCACGCCTTCCCTCTCAACTAAGCGGCCCCATTGACCAAGTAGTATTGTCGCTGGTTTAGACAGTTGTTTGCGTTCCGCAGGGCTTGGGCGTGTCCCCTGCCTCCAGTGAACCAGAATTTCCTGAATGACCGTATCCCCAGCCTGTAAGGTCTGCAAGTCAGATACGCTATGGCCAGGCAAAGCTGTAATGGTGGCCTGAGTTGCCTGAACTGGTTGCTCCGGTGGTACAACCATCCGCAGCTCTGTTGGAAGGGTGGTACCAGGAATCAACTCCTGTAGCTCTGTCGACCCTGCTGGGTGTTGTCGAGACAGTGCGTCCGCATTCCCATTACTCCTGCCCGAGCGGTATTTCAGCAATCCACTGTGGCTGGCGTCCACTTCCAAGATGAAAGGCATGGAGAAGTCGACGTACGCCAGGACAGGCACAGATGTAAGCTTCTTCTTCAAGGCCTCAAAGCTTGATTGGCACTGCTCCGACCATAGAGAAGGAAAGTTCTGTTCTGAAACTCTAAGGGAAGCCCTCTTGGACTTTGTCCCCGCCAGCTCCGCTACCAGTGCATGCAGAGGGGCTGCCATTTTGGCAAACCCCTCCACAAAACGGCGGTAGTAGCTGGCAAAGCCATGCAGGAATGAGCGTAACTCTGAGACAGTGGCTGGTTGACTCCAGTTGGCGACAGCCTCAATTTTCCCGGGGTCTGTGGATACTCCCTGGCTGGAGATCACATGGCCCAAGTAGTGGACTTCACGTTGGAAGAAAGCACACTTTGACAGCTTGGCCTTCAAGCCCTGCCGTTGCAGCCTGCCAAGAACGATGTCCATCCGCTCCAAATGCTGAGCCACGGTGGAAGAGAAAATGACGATATCGTCAAGATAAAGAAGTAAAGTTTGGCATTGCTGATCCCCAAACAAGCGTTCCATCAGGCGCTGAAAAGTCCCAGGGGCATTGCAGAGCCCAAATGGCATTCGATTCCATTCGAAGAGGCCAAATGGGGTGCAGAATGATTCAAGATTCAAGATTCCGGTCCTTTTCAGCGACCGGAACCTGGTTGTACCTGCTGGCCAAGTCCATAGCCGAGAACCAGCGAGCTCCGGTCAACGCATCCAGGGACTCCTCGATCCGGGGCAGCGGAAATGCGTCCTTCCTCGTCTTAGCATTTAGCCGTCGGTAGTCGACGCACATGCGGAGACTACCATCTTTCTTCTTTACCAAGACGATGGGGGATGCGTATGGACTGCTACTCTCCCTGATAATGTGTGACTCCAGTAACTGATTTATATGGGCCTTTGCAACCTTGTATTCAGAGGGAGGTATGCGCCGATGCCTCTGGCGAACTGGCGCATCGTCCAGCAGCGGGATCTCGTGGGAAATCAAGTCCGTGCAGCCCAAGTCCCCTTCATGAGCAGAGAACACTCCGCTGTACTTCCGCAGCAGGGCTCTAGCCGGCCCTTGGTCTTCACTCGACAGAGCACCCAGATCCAGAGCCTCAATCTGGTCTGATATGGAAGTACACCCGGTTTGAGAAGAGATGGTCGCTGTGACTGATCCATCCTCGATGACGCCCGACGGCAAGGTAACCACCTGAGTGCTGCTCACTTGGCCCAAGACAACCCGTGGGTAAAGCAACACGTCAGTGGTTCCCACATTGACTACTGGGACGTAGACCGTGCCCCGAGTCACTGTAAGTAAGGCTGGAGAAGCCAACAAACCAGCAGGTAGACCAGACTCTGGGGGTTCGAAGAGGACCGAGGTGGGAACTTCGTGGTCTGTACATGTCGCCGCAACCAGCCTCATCATGCCCCCCGGGATGCGCCATGCGCTCCTGCCACGAACCTTTACCTTCCCCAGGTCAAACCTAGCTGGTTGAGTTTCCGCCCTATGGCATCGTTGTAAAGCCTCTACGATGGGACTGGGGGCCTGCAATACTGACAATGATTTGAAGAGTGCAGCCCCGTGCTGGCCAAAGAGCTCACGATAGCGCCGAACCAAGACGTTCATCCCCAGGACCCCAGGAGCCTGGGAAGCAAGAGTAGTTGGAGGGTCTCTGACGATTAGTATCCCGCACTTCGGCACCATCTTCCCACAAAGCTCTACGTCCAGCTCCATGTAGCCGACATAGGGGATAGGGAGACCATTAGCAGCGCTCAGCCGCAACCAGTGACACGATCGTAGGCGATCCTGGCCCCATGGCTTGAAGTTCTGTACAAAGAAGGACTCGGTTATTGTGGACACCATGGATCCGGTGTCGATCAAGCAAGGCACCCGTATCCCCCCAATACAAACATCCAAATGCGGACAAGATGACATCAAGCTTGATATTGTACCTGCATCAATAAGCCCTCTTGAGCCAGTAGGGTCAGTTTTCCGCCGGTGTGGGGGACAGATGCCCCACCCCTACCTGAAGATGGAAAAGGTGCCTCACATTCTCTCGCGTAGTGGCCACTCTTCTGGCCGGGCCACCACATGGTGGAGGCCTTGACTGACTAGGCTGTTGAGTATTGTGTAAGAGTGCCACGGTCTGTGTGAGCTGCAGGTCTAACTGCTCCTGTTGTTTTTTTAGTATGTCCTTCACTTCACTGAGCTCTGAGCGCTGAGGTGAGTTACCACCCAGTGGACGTGCACCGCCATGGACAGCATATTGGATGCCATGTGCCGAAGGAACAGAATAACTACGGCCCCTTGCACCCCCTGGCATGCCCTCCCGTTCCCACTGGATCGCTTCCTCTCTAACCTCCAACAAGGTACTGGTTGGACACCGACGTACCAATTGTTTTAACTCCCGTCGAAGGGAGCTATCCAAGACGTGTTCAGTAAACTGATCCCTCAACAAGACCCCTGCATTAGACATGCCGGCCGGTGCACGCTGTTTGACTCTCTCCATTAAGCTCATGAGAGCAAGAGAAAATTCCTGTAATGTCTCTCCATCTTGCTGCTTCCTGCAGAAAAATGCCTCCTGTAAAGCTACGTATGACTGTGAACACCCGTATAAGTCTTTCAAAATGCCAATAATTGTATTGGGGTCCTCCCTCTCTGCAGCAGGGCGATATTTTATCTCCTCCCGTGCCTCTCCCTCCAAATGATCGAATAGAAAAAAGCTTGGTCTATTACCAAAAGATAGCGAGTGCACATACAAGCCTGTGCCTCCTCAACCCATTCATTTATACTTGCACCTGACCTGCCGTTGAAGTACGGGCACTTCCTATCTCGCGGCACAAAGACCAACCTTTCTGGTGCGATAGCACTGGCCCCGCCCGAAGGCGGTGCCAAAGTGGATGGGACTGGCACCTCAGAGGAGACAATACTACTACCACCTGGTCGTGCATCTCTCTGTTCCTGCCTCAGCGAACTATTATCCGCCCTTAGCTGCGCTACCAGGTCCCTGAGCTCTTGTAGCTCAGCCTCCGTAGCCATGACGGGATCAGGAAAATTTCAAGACTTACGACCAATTGAAGCAGTACCCAACCCCTGCAGAGGAAACCAGGGAGCCAATTCAGGTGACCAAGGGGTCCTTTCACGTCCCACCACCACACACTGCTGCTTTGCTGCACACTGGAGAAAGAACAAATTACCAAAATCCACACCATATACACCATTTTTTTTAAACACCAGATACCAACTGTCCTAGCTAAATAAAAGAGGAAAAGAAAGAAACACGTCTCTGCCAAGCCTATTTTTAATTTGTACGCCAAATGTGGCGGGGTGGTATTGATTAAGGTAGCCAACTACGCCACCTGGGGAATTGCACCCCAGGAGATACTTTACTAAGAATACTGAACACCCGGAGCACGTAATGACTCCCCAACACAGATTCAGTAACAAGAGAGGCGAGGCAGAAACGTGTGTAACCAATATACAAAATACTTTATTGTCGAGCATCCTGCCACACTTGCTTCAAGGTTGAGCCGTATAGGGAGAAATAAAGCATGCAGGCTATTTTCAAGCTTGTAAAAGCATGCTTCAAAAATAAAATTGTATGCATATAGCTAACATTCACTGGACGGTATTCCCACCCCCTTCCTCAAAGAGGTGCTAGAGTGTGTACTTGGAGAAATCCTGCAAATTGTAAACAGCTCCTTACAATCAGGCATCTTTCCTGACTCACTGAAGACGGCTGTAGTTAAGCCACTACTTAAGAAAAATAACCTTGATCCCTCTGTGTTGGGAAATTACAGACCAATTTCCAATCTCCCTTTTCTGGGCAAGGTAATAGAAAAAAATCATCTTTCTCCAACTAGACATTTTTCTGCAGAACAATAATATACATAATACATTTCAATCCGGTTTCAGAAAAGGGCACAGCACTGAAACGGCACTTGTAAAAGTAATCAATGATCTCAGGGTATCCGCCGACAAGAAACATGTGTCCGTTCTACTACTCCTGGACTTAACGGCCGCTTTCGATACAATTGATCACTCAATTTTAATATAACGTCTCGAGCACTTGATAGGCCTCTCAGGCACGGCCTTATCCTGGTTCTCCTCATACTTATCAGGAAGAAGCTATTTTGTCAGCCTAGCCGACTTTGTATCGGACACGCACAATATTGATTCCGGTATTCCACAGGGCTCAATCCTTGGTCCTCTATTGTTCTCCCTCTATATATTGCCGCTGGGAGAACTCATTAGCGCCCTCGGAGTGAATTACCACTTCTATGCGGACGATACGCAGCTGTATCTTTCCGTAGCCCCTGATGACCCCTCTGCCCTTGACCCACTGCTATCCTGTCTGTCCAACATTAAATGCTGGATGAGTGAGAACTTTCTCCAACTGAACGAGGATAAGACAGAAGTTCTTATAATTGGCTCTAATGAGCAAAAATAATTGATAAAAAATAAACTCGGTAACCTAAATGTAGGAAGTAAGTCGACAGTAAAGAACCTAGGGGTTATTATCGATTCAGATCTGAATTTTAATGCGCACATTAATCAAGCTACCAAGACAGCTTTCTTTCATCTTCGAAACATCGCACGTATAAGAGCATATGTATCTTTAGATGATGCTAAAACATTGGTCCATGCTTTTGTATTTTCTCGATTAGATTATTGTAATGCCCTCCTCTCAGGCCTGCCAAAGAAATCGACGGATAGACTCCAACTTGTTCAAAATGCGGCTGCTAGAGTGTTAACTAGAACTAAAAGGAGAGAACACATTACTCCAGTTCTAACATCACTGCATTGGCTCCCAGTGGTTTTTAGAATAGATTTTAAAAGTCTTTTACTCGTTTATAAATCCCTAAATGGTCTTGCACCTTCGTACCTCCGTGACTGCCTTCCTAGATATGTCCCTAACCGCCCCCTCAGGTCCTCCACTGCTGGCCTGCTTGAAGTGCCTAAAAAATGTGCACAAAAAAATATGGTGAGGCAGCTTTTTGCTTCTACGGCCCAACAGCCTGGAATAAATTACCATTCCAGCTCAGACACGCACCCTCTGCAGACATTTTTAAATCTCAACTCAAGACTCACCTCTTCACTCTTGCTTTTAATTGAGTTTTAATATCTGCGTTCCTACTCTGTCCTGACTGATTTGCTGCATGTTGTGTTTTTATTTATTTTTTCTCTATGTTTTTATACTTTTATTTTGTTCTTTGCCATTGTTCTATCATTTTAACTACTTGACTGTGTTTTATTGTATTCTATTTGTGTGTCCTGCCCTGTGAAGCACTTTGAGCTGCATTTATGTATGAAAGGTGCTATACAAATAAAGTTTATTTATTATTATTATTAACATTGGAATGAGAAGCAGCTTCCTTATTTCAGCTAAGTTGGTGTTGTAACGTTTTGATAATTAAATTAACTGTTACTCTTTTTTTAAATCACGGGTTAGTGACTGATCTCCTTCGACACAATTGATTTATGCTGAATGACAGGAATAGCTTAATAGACATTGACAGCAAACACACTCAGTAAGAACACAGCGAAG
This sequence comes from Electrona antarctica, assembly GCF_951216825.1. Taxonomy (NCBI): domain Eukaryota; kingdom Metazoa; phylum Chordata; class Actinopteri; order Myctophiformes; family Myctophidae; genus Electrona; species Electrona antarctica. The sequence continues at coordinate 50,138,383 of NC_136809.1, forward strand.
TTGTGATGAAGTTATGATAGCTTGTATCTACTCAAATGAGAAATAATAATACAGCCAGGTATAAACGACAACAAACCCTGATGAATGAAAACAAGTTGAAACCCTTTGAACCGAATGTCCTCAATGCGCGCGCACGCACGTACGTCCGCTAAATTGTTTAATAGATAGGTCTGTAAGAAAATAATAATTAAAGTCCGCGTCTCACGCACGCGCCCGCACGCTATATTGTTCCTTATTGCTCCGTAAAACCAAACGGCTCCAAACCGCGTCCCAGAACAAACGAAAAGTGAAATGTCAATCCAAAAATGTTACTCCAAAAAGTTATCCAAAAAGTAAAGGGATCCCCAGCAACCACGTAATCCAAAAGTAATGACTCCAAAGGGAAAAAACAACAATGGATCCTCGCGGGGTATAAAATAAAATATAAACGGTCTCATTTAAGTCTTTTCTTCTCTGGTGTAGTACAGCGCGCTGCAGTGTGGCCTTAGCTATTTTCCACCTATAGCGTCCGAGTAGAGTTTATTATTAAATAAATAATGATCAAACTGGTCTAGGTCTCCTGTGGACTTCCTGGACGGTTTGCCTCTCTCGTTCGTTCCTCTCGCGGGCCGGCCACCAACGCCTACTTTACGTGCGTCAGACAGTCTCGGACCCGTCAATCAAAACAATCCCCTCAAATCATAACATAGGCTTTCAAAACACCCCTTAAACAATAATAAAATAAAACATATTAGGGCCTTACCCTTAAAGGATGGCGTTAATTAAGGATCATTATAGAATATCTGTGACACTTTTAAATGCCATAAATAAATTAAATCCTTCTTTTAACATATGTGGCAGCGCTACAGTGTGAATGAGGCTTTACACATGACAGAGAGAATTGTAAATGTGACTCGTATTAGCATAATAGCAGTACAAAGCAGTAGCATTATTCGTTACACTCTGCATGTGGTCTCAAACACAAAGAAAGAAAGAAAAGATGTATATAAATGTATCTATAGTCAGATCCTGCACACACACACACACACACACACACACACACACACACACACACACACACAGTATTGAAGCCCTGGGCTGTCCTTTTCTTTGATCGTTGTTAGCAATCATTAACCCATTAGGCCTGACGTCGAAATAAAAAAAGTCTTCTGAAAGAATATATATATATATATATATATATATATATATATATATATATATATATATTCAAAGATTTGTGCCGCATTTTCACAATTTTTCAAAAATAGCTAAAGTATAACATAATGCTTAGTTAAAACACCAAAAGGGGTTCCAAATCCCATGCATGCACGCACATGCACAAAAACACAAGACTTGTTTGTATTTTTCCGCACAAAAAAACAATACACTGCAATATTTTCTTAAAGCCTATAGGCCTACTATAGCAGTGGTTCCCAAACTTTTCAGGTCGAGAGCCGAAACAGAGACTAGATTGCCCGAGACCCAAACTAGTGAAAATAGCAGATCTACAAGGGCGCAACGCATCACTTTGCGCTGTGTTGCGAGCTTGTAGATTGGCTATTTTTATTATTTGCTCCGGTGGAAGCTACGTTGACCACTGAATTGATCACCAAGGCCAAGGCCTCCACCTGCTCCCTGGACCCAATGCCCACAGCATTGGTGAAGGCTTGCCTACCTACTCTCTGCCCCATCATAACAAATATCATTAACTCCTCTCTGCAATCAGGCACTGTACCCACCAGTCTCAAAATTGCCTCTGTCACCCCAATCCTGAAGAAGCCTGGTTTGGACCCTGATGACCTTGCCAACTACCGGCCGATCTCCAACCTGCCTTTCCTCAGTAAGACCCTGGAAAGAGTAGTTGCCGCACAGCTCCATCAGCTGTCCAATCATGAACTCTTCGAACCCCTCCAGTCTGGCTACAGAGCTCACCACAGCACGGAGACTGCCCTGATCAAAATTACCAACGATCTCCTCATGGCTGCTGACTCGGGCAACATCAGTCTCCTGATTCTTCTGGATCACTCAGCAGCCTTCGACACTGTCTCCCATTCCATACTCCTCAACCGCCTTTCCACCCACCTTGGACTCACCGGATCCGTTCTCTCCTGGTTCCACTCATATCTGTCCGACAGGCAGCAGTTTGTCTCCACCAATGGTTCCAGCTCCCACCATTCCCCAGTGAACCATGGAGTGCCACAAGGCTCTGTACTTGGTCCCATCCTTTTCACCATTTACATGCTTCCGCTCGGTCAGATCATCCATCAACACAATCTACAGTTCCACTGCTATGCTGATGATACACAGTTGTATCTCAGCACTTCACCAACCACTCTGCTCCCCCCACAGTCCATTGTCAACTGCCTTCACGCAATAAAGACCTGGATGACCACCAATCTCCTCAAACTCAACAGCAAAAAGACTGAGCTCATGTTCATGGGTCCCAAGACGCAACTTGAGAAGATAGGAAATGTTCTTCTCCAGGTGGATGGCTGTTCCATCTCTCCATCCCCTGAAGTTCGCAACCTGGGTGTCATCCTGGACTCTACCCTCTCCTTTCAGTCCCACATTAAATCTGTCACTAAATCTGCCTTCTTCCACCTCAAAAACATTTCCAGACTCCGCCCCTCACTCCCAGACTCTGTTGCAGAAACCCTAATCCATGCTTTCATCTCCTCCCGGCTGGATTATTGCAACGGTGTTCTGCTCGGCCTCCCCAAGAAGTCCCTTGACAGATTGCAGTACGTGCAAAACTCGGCTGCCAGAGTGCTCACCCGCACAAAACGCTGGCAGCACATCACCCCCACCCTCAAACACCTCCACTGGCTCCCGGTTAAGTTCCGCATAAACTACAAACTGCTCCTCCTCACCTACAAATCCCTCCATGCCCTTGCCCCACAGTATTTGACAGACCTCCTCAAGGACTACACCCCTGAGCGGAACCTGAGGTCTTCTGACATGGAACTCCTCACCATCCGTCATGCAAAAAGGCGGACCCTCGGCGATAGAGCCTTCTTTGTGGCAGCCCCTGCCCTCTGGAACTCTCTCCCCTTGGAGATTCGCCAGACTCCTACATTGGACTCTTTCAAGTCTGCACTGAAGAGACATTTGTTCACTTTGGCTTTTGGCAACTAGTTTGTTTTGTTTTTTGTTTTGTAAAGCGTCCTTGGATTTCTTGAAAGGCGCTATATAAATCCAAGTTATTATTATTATTATTATACTCGTTAATTATATTTTTATATTTCTGTTTTTCTTTGTTTGTTTCATTTAAAAAATGTATTTTGGGGGGAGGGCAAAATCCTATATAGTTTTTTTTAAATGTATATAGGAAGATAAATGGGATTCTTACTCAAGTCGTGATCCAAACAAATTGTTCCGTGACCCACAAATGGGTCCCGACCTTAGAGTATATATGAATAGAGACGGCACCCGGATGAAACCCTGAGGCGAAATGGACATAGTGGCCGAATTTGATATTGCAGCGTGGGCCCAAACACATGAACGCGCTGGTCCGTTGACTATCATTGTGCACGTTCACGATGACACGTGAACGCTGAATGCCTGCAATGATAGTCAGCGGCAGCACGTTCATGTGTTTGGGCCCAATCCATCCCAGAATGCACTCTGTTCCTACCCAGAATGCACAGTGAAATCGCCTCATGCGCTTTTGAGCAACTTAATGCAAGTGGATGGGAGGAGAACTTGGGTGCCGTCTCTATTCATATATACTCTAAGGTCCCGACCCACTGTTTGGGAAGGGGTGTACTATAGGATACTGCTATGTAGTTTACGTCAAACAAAACAAAACACTTGCAAACTGACACTCCGTTTCCCGTCTCACAGTACATCCCAGGTGAGGTGCACACGTGGGGCTGATACAGCCCACCACTCGTTGGTTGCATGGTTAACTTCCTGTGTCCTTCATTTCCCTTTGCTCTCATGGTCCGTTCTTAGATGTCTCTCTCTCTGAGACATTATGTTCAGTGATGCAGTCCTGCATCTTATGAATAAAAGATAATCTGGCTGGAGCCTGTTCTGCTCTCTAAAGACCTCCAGGAAGAAGCCGCGTTAAGAATGCTTATTCTTGACTGTCTTTCACTCTGTGTCTCTGTTGATGTCCGTTGGAAAGGTTTTTGAGTGGTGCTTTGTTATTTCTCACAAACATCTCAACTCAGATCACGGCTCATGGACTGAAACATGTAATTGTGAACCATGGCAATTATTTCATATTATTAGTGTGATAGTAATAACACCTTATTATTTATTTATTATTTGTTTCTAGAGCAACCCTAAAGTTTGCCGGACTAGGGCCTACTTGTCCCACAGTTTTGGTGGCACGCACTTGAGCCATATGTCAAACCGAAAGGCTTCATCAGGAATCGTGTGCTTGCTCTTTGCTAAGAGATATGTTGTATAGTTTAACTGATATTAATGTATCCGTGCATTACATTTCCCCTTTGACATGAATTGGAAAATGCAAAAACTCACATTCAAGTATTTTTTTCTTCTCGGAGACCATAAGGGCAATATAGAACAAAACTTGGAGGGGAAGTTCATAATAAATACGAAAATTAATTTACATAATTATATCGGTCAGCCTCATGCAGGTTGGGCTATAACAGTCGTTACGTTTTGGCTTATAACTCTTGAACCATAGGTGGTCAAATAAAAAAATCCTGTTCCCTGGGTTCCTTGGGTCATGGTGCATCTCTCCATGTAGGCCACATCTGTAGATCCTTCACCTACAGGTTTTGTCTACTTACACATGATCACAAGGGTGATGTGACATTGTAATTGGCTAGCACAATGGGAGGGGGCTATATTAGTGATTGCGGTAACCACACTTTTAAAGAATTGCATCTTTTGTTTGTTCAGCTGTTGCAATTTGCCCTCATCTCCTCACTATCACACAGGTTAACATTGTACATCTTAAAGAAACACTTTCATGACATTCACTATATTAATTAGGACGACTTATTTAACATTCACTCACATATAGCATTATATTTGTTAGACTCTATGTTTTGCAGAGATGGTAATTGGTTTTTTTACATAGTTTATTTCGATTTTTTCCAGAGATACTAATTGTTGCTTGTGCATTCTGTTGATAAGTATATACATTGTTACGACCCCTAGTCTAGAGTTAGGGAAAGCAACATAAAATAGAAAGGACAATTGGAATAAAACTGAATATATATTTATTTACAGACCAAATTTGGAATAATTACAAAACACGCAACACAAATCAAATAATATAACTCAAGACTTATGTGTGAACACAGTCTCTTTCAAGGCTTTCAAAGACGGATGGTTGAAGGATTGGTTTGGGGTGAAAGGACAGAGAAAGACTGCATCCACACTGTAGATTCACGAAGATGCCAAATGCCGCGAGCGGCAGGCGTCTCTTCCTGTTTTTTAGACAGCTGGTGGATGGAAATGAAGCTCCACCCATGCGGCAACTTGCAGCGTCGGCAAAGTGTTTCCGGTTTTCTGGCCGACGCTGCAAGTTGCCGCGTGGGTGGAGCTTAATTTCCATCCACCAGCTGTCTAAAACAAAGAAGAGACTCATGCCGCTCGTGGCATCTGGCATCTTCGTAAATCTACTGTGTAGATGCAACCGAAGCGATGCTCTGCTGCCGAAGCTGACAGTCCTCTGATCAGAATTGTTTGTGGATGAGCTTCATACCGGTATTAGTGTGGCCACCATCCAATCCACTGTCTGTGTCATAGGGCTCATCATCCAATCCACTGCCTGCGTCATTGGGTTAATCAGAAACGGCCAGTCTGTGGAGAGGACCAATAGACCGTTGCAGTCCCGCCCCCTGCGAGGGCACCGGCAGAGAATTTCCCATTCATTTCCCCATAGAAGTTGCAGCCTCCCGTAATTTCTCTTTGAGTGGTTTTGAAGGAGTCTAGGGATTCACATTTCTTAACAGCTGTTGGTAGGGCGTTCCACATTTTAGTGGCATAGGAGAGAAATGAATTTATCCCCCTGTTGGAGCCGAATCTGGGTTGAACGTGGTTTGTGGAACTACCTCTGGTGTTGTGAACATGTAGTTTGTTGACATTGAGGAAGTACTTTGACAGGTACATACATGGGTATCTGTAGCGAATATTGTAGACCAAGCCCATTGCAAGATGCTGTACTCTGTCAACTCTAAGCCATGTTTAAAATCTCACATTTTGAATGAATTGGTGATTATTTGTTAAGCTTTAATGTCTTACTGTATCATGTGCCGTTTACATGTCTGACTAGTAAAGTAATCAAACAAAAATACACATGACACATACATATAGCATGATTGTAGGTAGGTACAGTGAGGTAAACTATCCATGCACTGGTGTTTATGGTAACTTCAGTATTCATAGATATTATTACATTTTCAAGTGGCCAATCACCACCAGGGATTAAAATTCAAAGTTGGTTTGATAATTTTCACATACATCTCAACTCACATCACAGCTCATATTGAACTGTATTTTTTGTTGCTGTTGCAATTTTGCCTTCATCTCCTCACTAACACACAAGGGTTAACAAACAGCACATCCCATCTTAAAGACATGCATCCCATGCAGAATGGATAGCAGTGACCTTTACAGAAACAGGTGAAATGTTACCATACTTTTCAGTCAGATAGGCCTACAGTTTGAGGTGAACTATATTCATACACTGTGTGTGTGTGTGTGTGTGTGTGTGTGTGTGTGTGTGTGTGTGTGTGTGTGTGTGTGTGTGTGTGTGTGTGTGTGTGTGTGTGTGTGTGTGTGCCACCTCCGTTTTGTTATTCAAGCGGAACCTTTTGTACAGGATTGCTCCAAATTCCTACAACAATATAACCAGGTGTAGAGAAGGGACTGAATCTTACATCTTACATGGTAGGCATATGTTCTCTAGTAGTACAAGGTTATGTTATGGTCACATTTCAGTGATCCTATTGCAACAAAATAAACAGTGAAGTTTCCTACACGCATGGTGGCAAAACGTTTAGGTTAATAGGTAAAACTATATAGTCTTGCAGTGTGGTCAAAGTAATAACTATCCTGCATGTTCTTTTCACACTGACCACAAGGGAACAGTTTAAATCCAGTATGTACAACCGTGTGAACTTCTAAATCATTTGAATTACTAAAAGCTTTTCCACACATCACAATGATTTGGGTTTCTCTCCAGTGTGAATTCTCTGGTGTCTTTTAAGGCTGGACATTCTAGGGAAGTGTTGGCCACACTGATCACATCCATAGGGTTTCTCTCCAGTATGAATTATCTGGTGGCTTTTAAGCTGTGTCATTCTAGGGAAGTGTTGCCCACACTGATTACATCCATACGGTTTCTCTCCCGTGTGAATTATCTGGTGTCTTTTAAGGCTGGACATTTGAGAGAAGTTTTGTCCACACTGATCACATCCATAAGGTTTCTCTCCAGTGTGAATTCTCTGGTGGCTTTTAAGGCTGGACATTCCAGAGAAGTGATGACCACACTGATCACATCCATAAGGTTTCTCTCCAGTGTGACTTCTCTGGTGTGTTTTAAGTTGTGCCATTCTAGGGAAATGTTGTCCACACTGATCACATCCATAGGGTTTCTCTACAGTGTGAACTCTCTGGTGTCTTTTAAGTTTGCACATTTGAGAGAAGTGTTGTCCACAATGATCACATCCATAAGGTTTCTCTCCAGTGTGAATTCTCTGGTGGATTTTAAGGCTGGACATTTCAGAAAAGTGTTGTCCACACTGAACACATCCATAGGGTTTCTCTCCAGTGTGACTTCTCTGGTGTGTTTTAAGGTGTGCCATTTGAGAGAAGTGTTTTCCACACTGATCACATCCATAGGGTTTCTCTCCAGTGTGAATTCTCTGGTGGCTTTTAAGGTGTGCCATTTGAGAGAAGTGTTGTCCACACTGATCACATCCATAAGGTTTCTCTCCAGTGTGAATTCTCTGGTGGCTTTTAAGGCTGGACATTCCAGAGAAGTGTTGGCCACACTGATCACATCCATACGGTTTCTCTCCAGTGTGAATTCTCTGGTGGCTCTTAAGGCTGGACATTCCAGAGAAGTGTTGTCCACACTGATCACATCCATAAGGTTTCTCTCCAGTGTGAATTCTCTGGTGGCTTTTAAGGCCGGACATTCCAGAGAAGTGTTGGCCACACTGATCACATCCATACGGTTTCTCACCAGTGTGAATTCTCTGGTGGCTTTTAAGGCTGGACATTCCAGAGAAGTGTTGGCCACACTGATCACATCCATACGGTTTCTCTCCCGTGTGACTTCTCTGGTGGCTTTTAAGGTGTGACATTGTAGAGTAGTGTTGTCCACACTGATCACATCCATAGGGTTTCTCTCCAGTGTGAATTCGCTGGTGGCTTTTAAGGCTGGACATTACAGAGAAGTGTTGACCACACTGATCACATCCATAGGGTTTCTCTCCAGTGTGAATTCTCTGGTGTTTTTTAAGGGTGGACATTTCAGAGAAATGTTGTCCACACTGATCACATCCATAGGGTTTCTCTCCAGTGTGAACTCGCTGGTGTATTTTAAGATTGGACATTTTAGGGAAGCATTTTCCACACTGATCACATCCATAGGGTTTCTCTCCAGAGTGAATTCTCTGGTGTGTTTTAAGGTTAATCATTTGAGAGAAGTGTTGTCCACAATGATCACATCCATAAGGTTTATCTCCAGTGTGAATTCTCTGGTGGCTTTTAAGGCTGGACATTATAGAGAAGTGTTGGCCACACTGATCACATCCATACGGTTTCTCTCCAGTGTGAATTCTCTGGTGGCTTTTAAGGCTGGACATTTCAGAGAAATGTTGTCCACACTGATCACATCCATAGGGTTTCTCTCCAGTGTGAACTCTCTGGTGTATTTTAAGTTTGGTCATTTGAGGGAAGCATTTTCCACACTGATCACAGCAGTGGCGTTTTTGCTTAGCCAAGCTTCTTTGTTCATTCACCTCTGGTACAACAGGGAAGCCAGACTGATGATGCAACACTGAATTGGAAACAAAGATAAAGGAAATATGTTTTAGAAGTAGACTGTACTTAATGGACTTAAAATCACAAACTAGTTAATGACTGATAGCTTTTTTAAATATTGTTTATAAACATTCTCTCAAGGCTTGGCCATCATTAATTATTTTTGTGCCGCTAGGTGGCAGCATAAGCATAGTTAACCTGTGCCATCGTTTGGTCACTTTAAGAGCGTCTGTTTCATTTCCGCTCTAGCAGGCTGCAGACGTCATCCATGGCGGTAAAGGATCGGCTATGATTAGCATTAGCGCACACCGTTTACCTCTCGCCAGAAACGTTTACATGTCGGGAGCGATGCAAGAGAAAGTCACAAATTACATCCGAACATCGGATGGGCGACGGATCACCAAGGACAGAGCTCGTAGTTTCAGAGTTACGGGGCTTTGAAAATCCTGCTTTTAACGGAGGTAAATTGTAAAGAACCCATAGCTGGTGGTGATGGAGGCGTTTCATGGCAACAGGACCAATGTTAAAGGTAAATTAGTCCTTCGCTAAGTCGTTGTTTTCTTACCTTATGGGCAAATTAGTCCATTCCATGAATTATTTCGCTCAGTTGTGTTGTTTATTAGCAATTTAAGAAATACAAATAGGGACTCATTGACTTCCATTGTAACGGGAAATAGCTCTCAAAGTCACTGGTTAATTGGCTAAAGCATTGGTTCCCAAAGTGGGGTCCGGGGACACCCAGAGGTCCTTGAGGGAGTTCCAGGGGATCCCCAGCTAAATTATATAGTTTGGAACCAAATGGACTCTAATGGGTCTGTAACTCTGAGTGTACAAATGGAACATTGATTTTACAATATAAATTGGGGTCCCATAGATAGAAATGCCATTACATGTGGGTCTGTACTCTGTAAATGGGTTGAGAATCACTGCTAGAGCCGTACAAATCTTCTCTTGTGGGGGTCCCTGGCATAGCTTTTCAAATGGGGGTCTGCAGGCTAACTAGTGTCAATTTGTTGGTCTTTGACGTAAAAAGGTTTGGGAACCACTGTAATTGGAACCAATTTAAAGGGCATTTCACTCATCCTGGGTAACTGAGGTATTTATATTAATTAATTTGATCATTTGGTTCCAATTTTGGGCTTTCTTAAACGTTCTTACTGTCTTAAACTGACAGTCCTATATTTCTATAATACGTTCTTTGGGGTTTTTCATATATACATTTTTCTGTTATTGATCACAAATAATGGTTAAAATAGAACCATCAATGACCACAATCAACATTTGTACCACAACATTTATCATTTATTCCTACAATCTAATTCTGTGTGCATTTTAGAAAAAGAGACAACAAATGTATTAAAGGAACTAAAACATGCATTTTAAAACTGTTTTTAATATTTAATATATTGTCCCTCAAACGTATTTCCAATGGCTTGAGCCTAATAAATCACCACTCTGATATAACCATGGGTTCTTTCTGGCTTCTGAAGCCGTTTTAGCTGCAGTATCACAATGCCCTGAGGTGATTGCACTGATATGCAAATCATTTTATTTATAGTCATTATAATACTGATGCTAGATAAACCCAGGCTTGTTTCCATTCCATGTCAACTTGGAAAATCAACAATGAAGTGGAAATGTTCATTTGGAACTGAAGATTGAAGAGGGGGGGGGGGGGGGGGGGAATTTTACAAAGTAGGGTGATACAGATGACATCACACGTATGACCAAATCAGTTGAGCTGTTCAGTTGAGCAATTTCCATAAAAGTCCCTATTGATGAGATAGCCTGATTGTTCAAAATTGCGTATTTGTGAGGATAGAAAACACCTGGAGCACAAAAAACACCAATCATTTTTGAAAAGTAATTTCATGTTGTAGGACCTTTAAGTCCATGCTAATATTAAAACAAATAACAATGACTAGATAAATACATCCTTATGACATGCTGTATATACCCATATAGACACTTAATATACAGTGGTGGAAAGAAACTAAGTAGGCTACTGTACTTAAGTACAATTTTGAGGTATTTGTACTTTACTTGATTATATTTCCTCACAATGGGTCACAATGTGAGCTTGTAGATCTGCTATTTTCAAAAGCTTTTAATACATTTGAAAACTAGAAATGAGACAATATTCTGCATAACAATATTATTTTGGTACTTTAAGTACATTTCGACGCCAATACGTTTTACTTTTAATCAAGCACATTTTGATTTCCAGACTTTTACTTGTAACAGAGCATTATTTCTACACTGCAGTATTTATAATATAGGGTAGGACCACTTTTTAGAGGTTGGAGTTGTTTTCTTACCTTATTATGGGCAAACTAGTCCATCCATGAGTTATTTCGCTCCGTTGTGTTGTTTATTAGCAATTTAAGAAATAAAATAGTCGCTCATTGACTTCCATTGTAAAGGGGAAACAACTCTCAAAGTCACTCTTTTAGCGCATAAACCAACGCAACAAAAGCTGATTCTGACAGTTTGTGACATCATCATCTTTTAAATTAGATTTATAAAGTACTATTTTGGTTGGAGATAAACAAGTCGCCAAGCTGTTTGAGATGCACCCAGCTGCATCCTCGCATACGAGCAGTCCCACACACAGACACTTCTCCTAAAGTGTCTCCCTCAAACACGTCCATTCTCCATATTCAGACCGCAGCCATCTTGCCAGCAAGGTGCAGGTGACACTTCCCATAGAAAGCCCATTCATCCAAAAGTCCTCTAATTATATTAAACAACGTCAAAATCACCAGCATTGCAGCTGTAGGGAAAGCTTGAATTATCCTCTTTCAATCTGTTAGTTTTTGTTTAATACAAATCCACCATAGACATTTTATGAGCTACTTCCTGTCAAGAAATTCCTTGCAGATGATTATTTTCTAAGGCCCAGGCCACACCACTCTGGATCTTTTGCAAAACGCACATTTCTTTGTGCGTTTGGGCCTTTCAGCCACACGCAAACGGCGTTTTCGGCCACTCAAACGGAGGTTTTTGGAAACGGATAAATAAGTGAAGATTTTCGAAAATATCCGGATCGGTGGAGCTGTGTAATCATGCAAAACGGAGCTTTTGAGAAATGATGATGTCACCGCTTATTAGCGCATATCATTTTTACTATAATTAGGTGAGAAATGCAGCTTGTGCCTGCATGGAAACTACACAGATATCTATCCAATTGTTCATGTTTATATATCACTGTTAACAACTTTAAAACGTATTATGTTGCATCAACTGCAGTGAGCAAAGGCTCTGCTCTGCTGCATCCAATAATAAATATATCAGCCTACTAGTCCAGTGCGGACTGGTGATTTCATTTGTATTGGTGCCGAGTGCTAAGCACTTGTGAGGTCCTCACAAGTATAGGTAAAACACTGCCAGTCCTCAGCGCAATGGCCCGTTGCGCAAAGAAGTTGAGATTTTACTTGTGTGATATTCAGATAATCTTCAACCGATTGTTATAATTCGAAGTGGTATATATTCTGTGAAGTTTATATTTTCATTGGGTGTACAAGTCATGTTTTTAATATGCCTTTATCAAATGATATAGAGAGATGGGTAGTGCCCAAGTCCTGTTAGCCATGCAGCCTATATGATCTGTGGTGCGCTTGCTAGGCCTATACACTCTCTCAATTAGGGATTTTCCCAGAGGTTAATTTCACTGATGTGTACAACCTTTATTCAAATAGTTTAATTTGTATTGGAGTGCGAAGCTTGAACAATATAGGTTCATTGCGGACCGTTACGGATAAACTGTGGATATTAACCTACCAATAAGGACACAGGCCAAATGCCATTGCGCAGTAGCCTACCTACACCAACAAGTCTATGCGTGGTGTGTGCATAGCCGCATGTGAAACTATATCGTGCTGTATTTTGCTCTCCATTTCATGGTCATGCGAGGAGAGAGAGAGAGAGAGAGAGAGAGAGGGTGCAGAGAGAGAGAGAGGTGTGAATGGAATCGCATCGTGCGTATATGGCACATCTCTCTCATGTTTAGGTAATTATGGGCGCACCATTGAATGCATGTCACTGTGCCTACATGCTGACAATGTGCGCGCGTGAACTTGTATTAGCCAGCCTAACGTGACATTTATTATACAGCTCGAAAATATAGCCACTCTACAAGCTCACAACTTGTTACTTCTATAGGTCTGACTCTGCTATTAATTTATGTGCAGGACTTGCCAAGTCGCCAGAGCAATGGTAAAGTGTCTATCATTTTTAAATTGAGAAAAGTCGAGAGTCGGGATTTGGAGATTTACGCACATAGTGTGACATGCTGACAGACAATGAAAGAAACATGTTCCACTTCCACTCACAATTTAGGTGGCTTTTAAAATGCGGTACTTATTCCTTCATTAAAAAATATGATTGGCACCTCATAAGTGTAAATATAAAAGCAAGTATAATATAGCCTACAATTGAAACCTGCTACTGCAGTGATTTTATCCTGTGTTCAATGCGTTTCTGCGTTTGGGTGTGGACATAGATATCTCTGTCGTATGGCCAGGGATTTTTTCTAAAACGGACGAAAATATCCGTTTTGCAAAAGATCCAGAGTGGTGTGGCCTGGGCCTAAGTATCAGAGTATGGAAGTGCTCGTTATCAGTAAAGCAACCTCCTGCATTATGTGCACATTCAAAACAGGTGGTGCGCATGGGCCGTTGAGTGATAGTCAACGAGCACTTCCAAACTCCAGCACTTAGAGAAAAAGTAGCTCATAAAATGTCTACGGTGGATTTTTATGAAACAAACACTTTACAGATTGAAAGAGGATAATTCAAGCTTTCCCTACAGCTTTAATGTTGGTGATTTTGACGTTGTTTAATATAATTAGATAGGACTTTTCAGTTTGGATGAATGGGCTGTCTATGGGAAGTGTCACCTAGGTATCACCTTGCTGGCAAGATGGCTGCGGTCTGAATATGGAGAAATGTTTTTAGCGGCAAGCGGACGAAATCAAATCCATTTGTTTACATCCCCGTAGTGGCTCAACGGCATTCCAATAATACGCTTCAGGAGTGGGTGTATACAGTTTTGGTCCAATCAGATCGTTTTGTACTCAACGCGAACAGCAGTGATCCAGGCGTAGGCATACCTACCGGATCTTCTTTCTACACATATCAGTCAAAACAAGACAACATTGAATTTTCTTATTAAAAATAAAACCGCAACCGAGTTTTCCTGATGTCATAAACTGTCAGAATCAGCTTTTGTTGCGTTGGTTTATGTGCTAAAAGAGTGAATTTGAGAGCTGTTCCCCCATTACAATGGAAGTCAATGAGCGACTGTTTTTATTTCTTAAATTGCTAATAAACAACACAACGGAGCGAAATAAATAACTCATGGAATGGACTATAGTTTGCCCATAAGGTAAGAAAACAACCCAAACCTCTAAAAAAGTGGTCTTACCCTTTAAGTAAACATTTGAGTACTTTTTCCACCATGCACTGAAAAGCGATAAGTAAGCCTGGGACCGAGGGTAACTGAAAGTATAAGTAACTTACAGAGGTCTTGGTGGTCATTGGGTCCTCCGTGTTGAGCAGAATTGTTCCCGGTGGGGTCGAGAGAGTTCATGTTCACCTGAAGTTTGGAGTCCACACTGTCAGATGTGATCAGAAATGATTGATATCCTGGAGGACTCGAGACGAGAGTTGTGGAGAAACTTAAAGGACAACTACAAACTCTGTTTAGCTTGAGTTGGAGGTTATTGGTTAACCGCATGGATTCATTGGTCAAAGAGGAGAACGATAGGCCCATCTCTCCACCAATCACAACCTAACAAAGTGCGGCATGTGCCCCCCCTCCCCTTCTCCCCCCCCCCCCCCCCCTTCTCCTCCCCCCCCCTTCCCCTCCCCCTTCCCAGGTCATGCAACATTGTAGAAATCAACTGGTAACTGTGAGATTGCTTTGTAAGCTTCATATTTAATGAATCTAAACTATATCCAATACATATATGAAACATTGATGTATGGACACAAGTAGGCCTACATCCTAACAGTCTAAGTCTAAGTAAAGTCAAAGCAGCATAAATCGAAAAGAACAGACACTGTCAGAGTCAAAGCATATAATAGCTACATGATTATAATATGATAGGCATTTTATATGTTGGCTATTCAAAAATAATCTTTAGAAAATATATTTTCTTTTGGGGGGTCCCTGGCAAAACCCTTTCAGATGAGGGGGTCCGCAGCCAAATGCATATGGTTTTGGGGGTTTGGGGGGTCCTCCAACTCCTTGACATGAAAAAGTTAAAGAGCTCTCTAACAATGCAGAGTGCGGGCCGTGTCCCTCCCTACCCCCCTGCTGTGGGAACCCTCAGAGCAGGAAGGGAGGGGACCTTTATGCTAGCGGGTGAGTGGCAGTGTTGCCAGATTGTGTGAGAGAAATAAGCAGCCAGGTCTATGAAAACAAGCCCAAAATAAGTGACTAGCCTACTAGTCTAGGACGAAGGCTAGCACGTTAAACCACATTGGCTATTTGAAAATAGCAGATCTACAAGCTCATAGCGAGCGTGTAGATCTGCTTGTAGATCTGCTATTTGCAAAAAAAGTGACAAATATCTTTGAAACACAAATGTGGGGGTCCCTGGCACAAAATATTTGTAGGTCCATCCATGGACAACTACATCAATCTGAGGCTCCTCGACATGAAAATGTGAGAATCACTGGTTTAGGTATATATTCAGGGATTTCACTTAATTCAAATATCACTTCTTTTTTTGTTTTGTTGTGATAATCCTCCCTACTATAGTGTGTGCTGACCATATAATGAATTCCTCCCTGTCCCCAGTTAACCCCTGGGGGTCAAAAAACCTTATGTTTCGTTTTTTGGCTAGGTGGCCAAGCCTTCATCCAATCAGGTTAGAGAGGGGCCTTCCGCCAATCATGATCGAGCAGGGACGGGCCTTGGTGTGCAAGCTGTTGGCCTGTCGCGTGGCGGACCGGGGGGGGGGGGGGGGGGGGGGGGGGGGGGGTTTCCAAACTTGGAGTATATATGAATAGAGACGGCACCTGCAGAGTTCTCCTCCCATCCACTAGCATTAAGTTGCTCAAAAGCGCATGAGGCGATTTCACTCCTCCTTCCGGGTATGAACAGAGTGCATTCTGGGAAGGATTTGCCCCAATAACATGAACGCGCTGCCGTTGACTATCATTGCGCGCGTTCACGTATGAAACAGCGTTCACGTGTCATGGGCCCAATAATATGAACGTGCGCAATGATAGTCAACGGACCAGCGCTGGCTCGAGCTGCAATGACAAATCCGGCCACTATGTCCATTTCGCCTCAGGGTTTCCTCCGGGTGCCATCATATATACTCTAAGTCTAAGGTTCCAAATCACCCGAATCACTAAATGCTCCTTTTAACAACATTAGGAAAACAGCCCAAATAAACATTCTGCACTTTTAGAAACAAGCCGCTTATAAATAAGCAGACATGGCAACACTGGTGAGTGGGGCTGGGGGCAGTGGGGGAGAACCTTTATGCTGCCGGACACGGGCAGGAGCATTCCTCCACAGCTGGCCCACACGGTCAAAGAAAAGACACACACGCGCACATGCACATGCACATGCACACGCACAGTCAAATAAAAAAGAGGACTCTGAGGATGGCAGCTTAAACCAGACATTTGTCTGATAGTGATAATCCCCCCCCCCCCCCCCCCCCACTACAGTACAGTACGCACAGCACAAGTACAGTACAGAACCACTCTGTTCAGATTGGTCTGATTTTACTAAACAGTTTATATTTGGTTTTATAAGAAGATGAAAAAAGGTAGATTGCTGAATTTCCTTTTCCCCTGTTATAGCGCCACCAGGAGTTCGCTTTGTGCAAAACAAGTTTTTGGACAGTACACCTACAGATTCTGTCCAAACATCACGCAAATTTGTACACAGTCTCTCTAGAGCCATTCAACGAAACGGGTCTTTCAGATTTCTCAGACTCCATCCTGATTGGCTAAGATTGGCTTCCAAAGTTTGCAGGAGTGCTCAGTTTCAAACAAAATGCTGCAAATCATGAACACATTGTGTGATTTCCGTGAAATTGTGCACGCACATTCCCACTAGGCCGAGGAAGAAATGTCATGTGAACATTTTCAACTCAGCCTCATGGTGGCGCTATAACTCGCCAAAAGGTGTTTTTACCTCTAACTGCACGGATCTATGGATAACTTTGTATGCCAACTCCCTAGAGGCCAAGGAAAAACCTTTGCCTGGAATTTTTCACATCTGCTCTTTATAGCACCACCAGGAGGCCGACATATGTAAAACACATTTTCTAATATCGGTACACATCGGTACTCTCCATAGTCATGTGATCAAGACGGGTTTGTTTGATTTCTCATAATCCACCCTCATTGGCTACGATTGGCTTCTAAACCTTTCAGGAGTAGCCCGCTTTGTACCCGTTTTGTACAAATCGCCACAACTACTCAACGCAGCGTCCGATTGTGGTGAAACTGTGCATGCATATTCCCACTAGGCTTTGGAAGAAATGCCACTTGACAGTTTTCAAATCAGCCAAATGGTGGTGCTACAACAGGCCAAGCCGCGACACACACACACACACACACACACACACACACACACACACACACACACACACACACACACACACACACACACACACACACACACACACACACACACGTTTATATTGCTCCTAAACATTTTGCCAAACATCAAACACACACTCCTATCCTCCTGGTGGAGACCTGTGCTTCTAGTTTTGTCTTTAACCAGTCTGTCTGTGAACCAATCTCACAAACCGCTACTACAAGTTGCTATAGCTTTCCCTACAGTGTGGAATTAGTTCTTCCAACCTACAGCATTTAAATTCCCCTTTCATGAGTTATTGACATGACCTTCACTGCACCTGACTGTGAGTTGATATTCAGATATTCCACTAATGGGCCAAAGCTGTGAAAATAACAGTCATTCTCAATATTAGTTTTTTGCATTAAAATGTGTTTTTTCCCCCTACATTTTCTACTTATTTCAGACGACTTGTTATTCCAGCAGTTTTACAGTTACAGCACATATGCTATTTAGCTATATGTTTTCTTGTCTACAATGTTGTGTGTGTGTGCGTGCGCGTGTCTTGATAAATCACTTGGACATGGTCTGGGCTCAAATTGAAGCTGGTTTCTACGTTACATTGATAAATGAGAGCCAATGGATACCGATTTGCGTGAAGTCTGGGCACAATTTGTAGGTGCAATATATATAGGCTACTGTATATTGTTTTTGCAAAAATGTGGGTGCAGAGTTTCACCACAAGCGGACGTTGCGTTCAGGATTTGCAGCATTTTGTTCAAAACGGGCCACTCCTAGATGTCAATCTTAGCCAAACAGGATGGAACATGAAACATTTGCATGATGTATTTGTAGTGGCGCTATAACAGGGAAATTTGCCATTTCTGGTGTGAAATGGCATGAGGGACCTAGCCTCGCCCTCACGTGCAGGCCAGACTCTAATCTGCCTGTGCAAAAAAAATGGCCTCAACCACGCAGTGATAGTCTGGCCATGCGGCGCTATAGGGACCCCCACGAAATGCACTGCGATGCGACCCATTGTGAGCTTGAAGATCTGCTATTTTCAAAACATTTGTATATGTGGCGGGGTGGTATTGATTAAGGTAGCCAACTACGCCACCTGGGGAATTGCACCCCAGGAGATACTTTTCTAAGAATACTGAACACCCGGAGCACGTAATGACTCCCCAACACAGATTCAGTAACAAGAGAGGCGAGGCAGAAACGTGTGTAACCAATATACAAAATACTTTATTAAAGATTTGGTCAGCAATATATATAATTAATTAAAACATGGCATCAAGCAAGAAGACATTTCATTTATCAATATGACTGTGCAACAATAGCAATATCCAACAGGGTTAAAGTGCAAGTGACTATAAAGTGCCTAGAGCTAGGGATATCACACCACTACAAGCCAGTACTGGGGGGAGGAGGGGAGCTGGGCAGGCTCACCTGTCCAGGGTGGTGGCAATACAACAAAACACAACACAGCAACTCAAAATAAACCACAAAGGAAAAGTAAACTAAGGGAAAAGGGCATTACCACCACCACTGGACGGCCGTCAACTGCTCCAGCGTAGCTTATCCCCAGCACCGGACCTATAAGGAGGATAAATATATATCAGCACTTCACAGTGGGAGGTATTCTAAGAGGACAGTATTCTCTTCAGCCGGTCGTATCTAAATCACAATGGTATATATAGTATAAGATATAAATATAAGTGCATATATATACATATGATATAATACACAATATACTTATATATATCTATATAAGCCCAGACACTGCGGGAATACAATAAAATAGAGGAACTGAATCAAACAAGGGTTACAATGAACCAGACTCAGGCGAGCAGTAATCCAACCACGGGGACATTCGTGGCTGTGTGATTGCTCTCAAACTCGGTGGCACATGAGTGTGTGGAATGGTAAATATCAGCAAAGCAGCAGTTGTAGTGCTGGCCCTGAAACACAAACGGCCATATTAAGATACTACTTAACTACTATAGTTCACTGAGGCAAGAACAGAGAGGCGCACAATGGGACTCACCAGCTGTAATGAGGCCAACGCGTACTGCCGTTGTGCTTCACCGCAGCGGTAGCCAGGTAGATAAGAGGAACTGTAAACAAAAGCCTGTTTATATTCCCCTGGCATCAACGACACCAAAAGAATATATATAGAGAAGGAGAACCACCAATAACGTACCGGGGTGGCGTTGTGCCAGTTCACCACACAGAACTCCAGAAGGAGATATTCACTGTGTAGCCCCGAGGCTAGAAACAAAACAAGCGGCCAATGTCATGTTCAAACTGTTAAGGTAGGCGCTAGAATACACAGCAATGTGGAGAAACGTACCTTCACAGATGTGTCAGCTAAACGCGCTGTTCCCCGACAGAACAGCCGTTTTAGAATGACCGCCTCAAATGAAGAGGAATAACTCCCAACAGTGGAGAGCGTTCCCAAGCAGAGCGGAGGAGAGACAGACAGCTAATGCACCCGGAAGACGCGCCGCCTTATAAATGCCACCACAAATCAAGCCATTAAGCAGTGGGCGGAGGACGGGCCGTGGGAACGCTCACGCCCATCCTACCACAATCCGTCCCCCCCATTTGCATCGTCGCTATTTTCAGATACGATCTAGGGAGTGGAAGCAGCCTGCTGGACTGTGAGTCCACAGGCGCAACCGCGGGTGTTTCCAGCACCACCAGCACAGTGGGGGCTGAATCATTCCGATTTAGATCAGATCCCCCACACTCTGGACTCACCTGTTGATCACCGTCTGTTAATAAGCGGTTCGTCCAACCGAGGAACGGAGGGTTCTAACTCTAAAACTACCTGTCCCGTAGGGCTCTCTTCGGGGTTGACAGGCTCAGCCAAGGTGGAATCTGGCTGGCCAGCCCCTGCTGGAAGTAGATCTACGGGCAAAGACAAGTGGGCATGGGGCACTTCCGATGTCAGAACAAACCAGTCGCCATCGTTGTGATCGTCACCCACCTGATGGGGTGACTGCTCTACCTGTTGGTCGCTTGGAGAGTTACTGGTGGAAGACTCTTTCCCAATCCGGGGTTTGAGGAGAGTGCGATGAATATGCTTCACTTGGCTCGGTTCCTTCACAGGTGCAATAGTGTACACGGCCCCCCCAGGCTTGGGGGCTTTAATTACCCTATAGACCTCGGGATGCCATAGGTCATGAATTTTGTGGCGGCCTCTCACGCTAAGGTCCCGGAGATACACCAGCTGGCCCTCCTCCAAGGACGGATCACGGACCTTTGGGTCATGAAGCGCTTTCCGGCGATCTGCCGCAATCTTCAACCGATCCCGAGCCCCCTCAAAGGCTATCTGCAGCCGATTCTGATGTTCGGTGACCCAAGCGTTTACACTGCCTGCTATTGGTTCAGGGACCCTCCCCAACAGAAAGTCCACAGGTAGACGTGGTTCCTGACCAAACGGTAAGTAATGAGGAGTCTCCCCTGTGGCCTGATGGGGGGGTGGTGTTATAACAGAATAGCATCTGCGGAAGATAGTCCACCCAAACCGTCTTACGGAAGGATGGCAGTGTGCACCCAATCCGTCTTACGGAAGGATGGCAGTGTGCACCCAATCCGTCTTACGGAAGGATGGCAGTGTGCGCAAGAGGTTGTGTAGAGTTCGATTGAATCGTTCGCACTGTCCGTTGCCAGCAGGGTGGTACGGTGTAGTCCGAGACTTTTGAATCCCGTACAGACTACAGAGCTGTTGGATGAGGGATGCTTCAAAGTTCCGGCCCTGATCCGAATGAATGCGACCAGGGACCCCAAATTTATAAAACCATTCATTGACCAGCACCTGCGCCACGGTGGATGCCCGTTGGTCTCTAGTGGGAATGGCCAGCGTGTATTTGCTGAACACGTCAGTTATGACCAAGACGTTTTCTAGACCTGACCGGGAAGGTTCCAAGATGGTAAAGTCAATCGCCACAATCTCGTTGGGCCGTGAAGCAAGAAGGTGACCCATGAAGCTTTGTGCAGGCGGTCTGGTGTCCTTTGCCACCTGACACCGCTCACATTCCAGACACCACCGAGCCACATCAGCGGACACGCCTGGCCAATAACAGCGCTGGCGTACCAACTAGGCATGTCCCGATACCGATACTTGTATCGGAATGCCCTCTGATATGCCCTTATTTGGTCATATCGGAATCGGCAAGTACGCCCCGCACCAATCCGATACCACATTTTATTTAATCACGTAATGCGCGCAGCACGGTGAGACGGGGCCGCCGGTATTGAAAACGCGCATCTCCAGCCGTAGGTGTGAACGCCTTTGCCGACGTGCGAATGGGGGACAATTTAAAACAAAGGCGGCTTGCTGTAGTTTGCGACTAACATAAATTTGCATGCACAAGGGCTGCCAAGTAGACTTTTGTTGTTTTTCTTTCTCCCCCTCTCTTCGAAGTTAGACTGGACAAATAAACTCTAAACTGACTGGGCCACGGTGGTCTGACGCTCATGGTAACTTGCGCCGTGGGTGGAACGGGTGGAAAAGTTTGGTTACATTTTAATGCATCTGTCAATAATGCATTGTATTAAACCCAAATGCGATACCTTTGCATCAGGTCTGCACCGAGTCGAAACAACACGGGAGCCGTCAGCTGCTAGCCTGGCGCGGCCAGACTCATAGCGAGGATTCACTGACGCTTCCTCCCCGCATATGATATATATTTGCGGGGAGGAAGCTTAGTTATAATATCTCCCGCAGATCGATTGAATAGTCTCACATAATACGTGACGTATTCCAATGTGCATCAGTGCATGCAACTTCTCAATCTATCATTGCTGAAAAGGCAGAGCTACAAGCTCACAACGCAGTGCAACCAGACGCGGTGTGAGCTTGTAGACTGGCTATTTTTGGTGCGTGACACCAACGTACGATGATGTATACATTACGCATTTAAAGTGGCGGTACACAATTAACAGTTCCCTCTGACTTTTAGAAAGGTAATGCCCTAGTAAAATGTAGTGCAAAGGGATGCCTTGGTTGGTTAAAATAAAGAGAAGATTATTAAAATATAATAAGCATATATATAATATGCATAGTGTGTGTGTGTGTGTGTGTGTGTGTGTGTGTGTGTGTGTGTGTGTGTGTGTGTGTGTGTGTGCTTGCATGCAAAGTGGAACATCGCCAGGGCTAAACTTCACGTTATTCTACGTGATAACGCAACCAACATGAGTACATGTACTTTACACTTTTTTAAAAAAAAAAGCACTGGTATCGGTATCGGTATACACAAATTGTTGGATCAGAATCGGATCGGAAACGAAAAAAGGGTATCGGGACATCCCTAGTACCAACTCTGTGGTGCACTCGACACCCTGATGCCCATGTTGCTGATGCAACTGCGTCAGGACATCATTCTTCAGGACTCCTGGCAAAACCAACTGAAGTGCCTCCTCCGCCCCATCTGGACGGCAAACCTTACGGTATACCACGCCTTCCCTCTCAACTAAGCGGCCCCATTGACCAAGTAGTATCGTCGCTGGTTTAGACAGTTGTTTGCGTTCCGTAGGGCTTGGGCGTGTCCCCTGCCTCCAGTGAACCAGAACTTCCTGAATGACCGTATCCCCAGCCTGTAAGGTCTGCAAGTCAGATACGCTATGGCCAGGCAAAGCTGTAATGGTGGCCTGAGTTGCCTGAACTGGTTGCTCCGGTGGTACAACCATCCGCAGCTCTGTTGGAAGATTCCATTCGAAGAGGCCAAATGGGGTGCAGAATGATTCAAGATTCAAGATTCCGGTCCTTTTCAGCGACCGAAACCTGGTTGTACCCGCTGGCCAAGTCCATAGCCGAGAACAAGCTTGCTCCTGTCAACGCATCCAGGGACTCCTCGATCCGGGGCAGCGGAAATGCGTCCCTCCTCGTCTTAGCATTTAGCCGTCGGTAGTCGACGCACATGCGGAGACTACCATCTTTCTTCTTTACCAAGACGATGGGGGATGCGTATGGACTGCTACTCTCCCTGATAATGTGTGCTCACTTGGCCCAAGACAACCCGTGGGTAAAGCAACACGTCAGTGGTTCCCACATTGACTACTGGGACGTAGACCGTGCCCCGAGTCACTGTAAGTAAGGCTGGAGAAGCCAACAAACCAGCAGGTAGACCAGACTCTGGGGGTTCGAAGAGGACCGAGGTGGGAACTTCGTGGTCTGTACATGTCGCCGCAACCAGCCTCATCATGCCCCCCGGGATGCGCCATGCGCTCCTGCCACGAACCTTCCCCAGGTCAAACCTAGCTGGTTGAGTTTCCGCCCTATGGCATCGTTGTAAAGCCTCTACGATGGGACTGGGGGCCTGCAATACTGACAATGATTTGAAGAGTGCAGCCCCATGCTGGCCAAAGAGCTCACGATAGCGCCAAACCATGACGTTCATCCCCAGGACCCCAGGAGCCTGGGAAGCAAGAGTAGTTGGAGGGTCTCTGACAATTAGTATCCCGCACTTCGGCACCATCTTCCCACAAAGCTCTACGTCCAGCGCCATGTAGCCGACATAGGGGATAGGGAGACAATTAGCAGCGCTCAGCCGCAACTAGTGACACGATCGTAAGCGATCCTGGCCCCATGGCTTGAAGTTCTGTACAAAGAAGGACTCAGTTATTGTGGACACCATGGATCCGGTGTCGATCAAGCAAGGCACCCGTATCCCCCCAATACAAACATCCAAATGCGGACAAGATGACATCAAGCTTGATATTGTACCTGTAACCTGCATCAATAAGACCTCTTGAGCCAGTAGGGTCAGTTTTTCCGCCGGTGTGTGGGGGACAGATGCCCCACCCCTACCTGAAGATGGAAAAGGTGCCTCACATTCTCTCGCGTAGTGGCCACTCTTCTGGCACCTCCTACAGATCACCGGGCCACCACGTGGTGGAGGCCTTGACTGACTAGGCTGTTGAGTATTGTGTAAGAGTGCCACGGTCTGTGTGAGCTGGTCTAACTGCTCCTGTAGTTTTATTAGTATGTCCTTCACTTCACTGAGCTCTGAGCGCTGAGGTGAGTTACCACCCAGTGGACGTGCACCGCCATGGACAGCATATTGGATGCCATTTGCCGAAGGAACAGAATAACTACGGCCCCTTGCACCCCCTGGCATGCCCTCCCGTTCCCACCGGATCGCTTCCTCTCTAACCTCCAACAAGGTACTGGTTGGACACCGACGTACCAATTGTTTTAACTCCCGTCGAAGGGAGCTATCCAAGACGTGTTCAGTAAACTGATCCCTCAACAAGACCCCTGCATTAGACATGCTGGTCGGTGCACGCCGTTTGACTCTCTCCATTAAGCTCATGAGAGCAAGAGAAAATTCCTGTAATGTCTCTCCATCTTGCTGCTTCCTGTAAAGCTACGTATGACTGTGAACACCCGTATAAGTCTTTCAAAATGCCAATAATTGTATTGGGGTCCTCCCTCTCTGCAGCAGGGCGATATTTTATCTCCTCCCGTGCCTCTCCCTCCAAATGATCGAACAGAAACAAAGCTTGGTCTATGGCCGAAAGATAGCGAGCGCGCATACAAGCCTGTGCCTCCTCAACCCATTCATTTATACTTGCACCTGACCTGCCGTTGAAGTACGGGCACTTCCTATCTCGCGGCACAAAGACCAACCTTTCTGGTGCGATAGCACTGGCCCCGCCCGAAGGCGGTGCCAAAGTGGATGGGACTGGCACCTCAGAGGAGACAATACTACTACCACCTGGTCGTGCATCTCTCTGTTCCTGCCTCAGCGAACTATTATCCGCCCTTAGCTGCGCTACCAGGTCCCTGAGCTCTTGTAGCTCAGCCTCCGTAGCCATGACGGGATCAGGAAAATGTCAAGACTTACGACCAATTGAAGCAGTACCCAACCCCTGCAGAGGACACCAGGGAGCCAATTCAGGTGACCAAGGGGTCCTTTCACGTCCCACCACCACACACTGCTGCTTTGCTGCACACTGGAGAAAGAACAAATTACCAAAATCCACACCATATACACTCCCCACAGTTTTTTTTTTTTTTTTTAACACCAGATACCAACTGTCCTAGCTAAATAAAAGAGGAAAAAAAAGAAACACGTCTCTGCCAAGCCTATTTTTAATTTGTAAGTCCTGCCGACATACGCCAAATGTGGCGGGGTGGTATTGATTAAGGTAGCCAACTACGCCACCTGGGGAATTGCACCCCAGAAGATACTTTACTAAGAATACTGAACACCCGGAGCACGTAATGACTCCCCAACACAGATTCAGTAACAAGAGAGGCGAGGCAGAAACGTGTGTAACCAATATACAAAATATTGGTGTGAATGAGGCTTTACACATGACTGAGAGAGAATCGTAAATGTGACACGTATTAGCATAATAGCAGTACAAAGCAGTAGCATTATCCGTTACACTCTGCATGTGGTCTCAAACACAAAGAAAGAAAGAAAATGTATAAATGTATCTATAGTCAGATCCTGCACATAGACACAAACACATACATACAGTATTGAAGCCCTGGGCTGGCCTTTTTTATGATCGTTGTTAGCAATCATTAAATCCCATGCATGCACGCACGTGCACAAAAACACAAGACTCATTTACAATCAGAGGCAATCTATGGAATTACTGTCAGAGATATAGGCTGAAATGTGTGGTTGTTTGTATTTTTCCGCAAACAAAACAAAACACTGCAATATTTTCTTAAAGCCTACTATAGCAGTGGTTCCCCAACTTTTCAGGTCGAGAGCCGAAACAGAGACTAGATTGCCCGAGACCCAAACTAGTGAAAATAGCAGATCTACACGGGCGCAACGCATCGCTTTGCACTGTGTTGCGAGCTTGTAGATCGGCTATTATTATACTCCTTAATTTCTTAGCTGTGTCTGCTTCTCTTTGTTTGTTTCATTTAAAAATATATATTTTGGGGGGAGGGCAAAATCTTATATAAATATAGTTTTTTTTTAATGTATATAGGAAGATAAATGGGATTCTTACTCAAGTCGTGATCCAAACAAATTGTTCCGTGACCCACAAATGGGTCCCGACCCACTGTTTGGGAAGGAGTGTACTTGTAGTTTACGTCAAACAAAACAAAACACTTGCACACTGACACTCCGTTTCCCGTCTCACAGTACATCCCAGGTGAGGTGGACACGTGGGGCTGATACAGCCCACCACTCGTTGGTTGCATGGTTAACTTCCTGTGTCCTTCATTTCCCTTTGCTCTCATGGTCCGTTCTTAGATGTCTCTCTCTCTCTGAGACATTATGTTCAGTGATGCAGTCCTGCATCTTATGAATAAAAGATAATCTGACTGGAGCCTGTTCTGCTCTCTAAAGACCTCCAGGAAGAAGTCGCTTTAAGAATGCTTATTCTCTGTTGATGTCCGTTGGGAAGGTTTTTGAGTGGTGCTTTGTTATTTCTCACAAACATCTCAACTCAGATCACGGCTCATGGACTGAAACATGTAATTGTGAACCATGGCAATTATTTCATATTATTAGTGTGATAGTAATTATAACACATTATTTATTTATTATTTGTTTCTAGAGCAACCCTAAAGTTTGCCGGACTAGGGCCTACTTGTCCCACAGTTTTGGTGGCACACACTTGAGCCATATGTCAAACCGAACGGCTTCATCGGGAATCGTGTGCTTGCTCTTTGCTAAGAGATATGTTGTATAGTTTAACTGATATTAATGTATTCGTGCATTACATTTCCCCTTTGACATGAATTGGAAAATGCAAAAACTCACATTCAAGTATTTTTTTCTTCTCGGATACCATAAGGGCAATATAGAACAAAACTTGGAGGGGAAGTTCATAATAATTACGAAAATTAATTTACATAATTATATCAGTCAGCCTCATGCAGGTTGGGCTATAACAGTCGTTACGTTTTGGCTTATAACTCTTGAACCATAGGTGGTAAAATAAAAAAAATCCTGTTCCCTGGATTCCTTGGGTCATGGTGCATCTCTCCATGTAGGCCACACCTGTAGATCCTTCACCTACAGGTTTTGTCTACTTACACATGATCACAAGGGTGACGTGACATTGTAATTGGCTAGCACAATGGGAGGGGCCCGGGGGCTATATTAGTGATTGCGACAACCACACTTTTCAAGAATTGCATCTTTTGTTTGTTCATCGGTTGCAATTTGCCCTCATCTCCTCACTAGCACACAGGTTAACATTGTACATCCCATCTTAAAGAAACACTTTCATGACATTCACTATATTAATTAGGACGACTTATTTAACATTCACTCACATATAGCATTACATTTGCAGAGATTTACATAGTTTATTTAGATTATTTTGTTGCTTGTGCATTCTGTTGATAATAAGTATATACATTGTTACGACCCCTAGTCTAGAGTTAGGGGAAGCAACATAAAATAGAAAGGACAATTGGAATAAAACTGAATATATATTTATTTACAGACCAAATTTGGAATAATTACAAAACACGCAACACAAATAAAATAATATAACTCAAGACTTATGTGTGAACACAGTCTCTTTCAAGGCTTTCAAAGACGGATGGTTGAAGGATTGGTTTGGGGTGAAAGGACAAAGAAAGACTGCATCCACACTGTAAATTCACGAAGATGCCAAATGCCGCGAGCGGCAGGAGTCTCTTCCTGTTTTTTAGACAGCTGGTGGATGGAAATGAAGCTCCACCCATGCGGCAACTTGCAGCGTCGGCAAAGTGTTTCCGGTTTTCTGGCCGACGCTGCAAGTTGCCAGCTGTCTAAAACAAAGAAGAGACTCATGCCGCTCGTGGCATCTGGCATCTTCGTAAATCTACTGTGTGGATGCAACCGAAGCGATGCTCTGCTGCCGAAGCTGACAGTCCTCTGATCAGAGTTGTTTGGAATGAGGCTCATCATCCAATCCACTGCCTGCGTCATCGGGTTAATCAGAAACGGCCAGTCTGTGGAGAGTACCAATAGACCGTTGCAGTCCCGCCCCCTGCGAGGGCACCGGCAGAGAATTTCCCATTCATTTCCCCATAGAAGTTGCAGCCTCCCGTAATTTCTCTTTGAGTGGTTTTGAAGGAGTCTAGGGATTCACATTTCTTAACAGCTGTTAGTAGGGCGTTCCACATTTTAGTGGCATAGGAGAGAAATGAATTTATCCCCGTTGGAGCCGAATCTGGGTTGAACGTGGTTTGTGGAACTACCTCTGGTGTTGTGAACATGTAGTTCGTTGACATTGAGGAAGTACTTTGACAGGTACATACATGGGTATCTGTAGCGAATCTTGTAGACCAAGCCCATTGCAAGATGCTGTACTCTGTCAACTCTAAGCCATAAGTACATGTTTAAAATCTCACATTTTGAATGAATTGGTGATTATCCGTTAAGCTTTAATGTCTTACTGTATCATGTGCCATTTACATGTCATGACTAGTAAAGTAATCAAACAAAAATACACATGACATAAATATAGCATGATTGTAGGTAGGTACAGTGAGGTAAACTATCCATGCACTGGTGTTTATGGTAACTTCAGTATTCATAGATATTATTACATTTTCAAGTGGCCAATCACCACCAGGGATTAAAATTCAAAGTTGGTTTGATAATTTTCACATACATCTCAACTCACATCACAGCTCATATTGAACTGTATTTTTGCTGTTGCAATTTTGCCTTCATCTCCTCACTAACACACAAGGGTTAACAAACAGCACATCCCATCTTAAAGACATGCATCCCATGCAGAATGGATAGCAGTGACCTTTACAGAAACAGGTGAAATGTTACCATACTTTTCAGTCAGATAGGCCTACAGTTTGAGGTGAACTATATTCATGCACTGTGTGTGTGTGTGTGTGTGTGTGTGTGTGTGTGTGTGTGTGTGTGTGTGTGTGTGTGTGTGTGTGTGTGTGTGTGTGTGTGTGCGCCACCTCCGTTTTGTTATTCAAGCGGAACCTTTTGTACAGGATTGCTCCAAATTCCTACAACAATATAACCTGGTGTAGTGAAGGGACTGAATCTTACATCTTACATGGTAGGCCTATGTTCTCTAGTAGTACAAGGTTATGTTATGCAGTGATCCTATTGCAACAAAATAAACAGTGGAGTTTCCTACACGCATGGTGGCAAAACATTTAGCTTAATAGGTGAAGCTATATAGTCTTGCAGTGTGGTCAAAGTTCTAACTATCCTGCATGTTCTTTTCACACTGACCACAAGGGAACAGTTTAAATCCAGTATGTACAACTTTGTGAACTTCTAAATCATTTGAATTACTAAAAGCTTTTCCACACATCACAATGATTTGGGTTTCTCTCCAGTGTGAATTATCTGGTGTCTTTTAAGGCTGGACATTCTAGGGAAGTGTTGGCCACACTGATCACATCCATAGGGTTTCTCTCCAGTATGAATTATCTGGTGGCTTTTAAGGTGTGCCATTGTAGAGAAGTATTGCCCACACTGATCACATCCATAGGGTTTATCTCCAGTGTGAATTCTCTGGTGGCTTTTAAGGCTGGACATTCTAGGGAAATGTTGTCCACACTGATCACATCCATAAGGTTTATCTCCAGTGTGAATTCTCTGGTGGCTTTTAAGGCTGGACATTCTAGGGAAATGTTGTCCACACTGATCACATCCATAAGGTTTATCTCCAGTGTGAATTCTCTGGTGGCTTTTAAGGCTGGACATTTTAGAGAAGTGTTGTCCACACTGAACACATCCATAGGGTTTCTCTCCAGTGTGAATTCTCTGGTGGTTTTTAAGGCTTGCCATTTGAGAGAAGTGTTGTCCACAATGATCACATCCATAGGGTTTCTCTCCAGTATGAATTCTCTGGTGGCTTTTAAGTTGTGCCATTCTAGGGAAGTGTTGCCCACACTGATTACATCCATAGGGTTTCTCTCCAGTGTGAATTCTCTGGTGTATTTTAAGGCTCGACATTCTAGAGAAGTGTTGTCCACAATGACCACATCCATACGGTTTCTCTCCAGTGTGAATTATATGGTGTCTTTCAAGGCTGGACATTCTAGGGAAATGTTGTCCACACTGATCACATCCATAAGGTTTATCTCCAGTGTGAATTCTCTGGTGGCTTTTAAGGCTGGACATTTTAGAGAAGTGTTGTCCACACTGAACACATCCATAGGGTTTCTCTCCAGTGTGAATGCTCTGGTGGTTTTTAAGGCTTGCCATTTGAGAGAAGTGTTGTCCACAATGATCACATCCATAGGGTTTCTCTCCAGTATGAATTCTCTGGTGGCTTTTAAGTTGTGCCATTCTAGGGAAGTGTTGCCCACACTGATTACATCCATAGGGTTTCTCTCCAGTGTGAATTCTCTGGTGTATGTTAAGGCTCGACGTTCTAGAGAAGTGTTGTCCACAATGACCACATCCATACGGTTTCTCTCCAGTGTGAATTATATGGTGTCTTTCAAGGCTGAACATTCTAGGGAAGTGTTGGCCACACTGATCACATCTATAGGGTTTCTCTCCAGTATGAATTATCTGGTGGTGTTTAAGGTATGCCATTGTAGAGAAGTATTGCCCACACTGATCACATCCATAGGGTTTCTCTCCAGTATGAATTCTCTGGTGGCTTTTAAGCCGTGTCATTCTAGGGAAGTGTTGTCCACACTGATCACATCCATAGGGTTTCTCTCCAGTGTGAATTATCTGGTGTGTTTTAAGGCTTGCCATATGAGAGAAGTGTTGTCCACACTGATCACATCCATAGGGTTTCTCTCCAGTGTGAATTCGCTGGTGGCTTTTAAGGCTGGACATTTCAGAGAAGTGTTGACCACACTGATCACATCCATAGGGTTTCTCTCCAGTGTGAACTCTCTGGTGTATTTTAAGAATGGACATTTTAGGGAAGCATTTTCCACACTGATCACAGCAGTGACGTTTTTCCTTAGCCAAGCTTCTTTGTTCATTCACCTCTGGTACAACAGGGAAGCCAGACTGATGATGCAACACTGAATTGGAAACAAAGATAAAGGAAATATGTTTTAGAAGTAGACGGTACTTAATGGACTTAAAATCACAAAATAGTTAATGACTGATAGCTTTTTAAAATATTGTTTATAAACATTCTCTCAAGGCTTGGCCATCATTAATTATTTGTGTGCCGCTAGGTGGCAGCATAAGCATAGTTAACCTGTGCCATCGTTTGGTCACTTTAAGAGCGTCTGTTTCATTTCCGCTCTAGCAGGCTGCAGACGTCATCCATGACGGTAAAGGATCGGCTATCATTAGCATTAGCGCACACTGTTTACCTCTCGCCAGAAACGTTTACATGTCGGGAGTGATGCAAGAGAAAGTCACAAATGACATCCGAACATCGGATGGGCGACGGATAACCAAGGACAGAGCTCGTAGTTTCAGAGTTACGGGGCTTTGAAAATCCTGCTTTTAATGGAGGTAAATTGTAAAGAACACATAGCTGGTGGTGATGGAGGCGTTTCATGGCAACAGGACCAATGTTAAAAGGTAAATTAGCCCTTCGCCAAGCCCACCCCAACCCGTTCTTGGCCAATACCACGTTAGCGACGTTACTAAGTAAGGAGACTGGTCAAGCTTTCAATGCGGGTCAAAATGGATACATGGTGTGCATATGGAACTTGCAACTCAGATAGGCTACAAGGTATCCAGAACGTTTGCATGGTGGCGTTGTATTTTTCCCGTTTCTGAAACCAATCACCACAAAGGATATAGGAACCAGATTTATTTAGCCTCCCCTGGGTTGTTCCATTGTTGTGGCAAACTAGTGCAAGCTCTTATTGGGCTTTCCACTTACACTATCATGACATCCAGCGTATTCCACTTTGACAGGTTTGGGGGTTTTTTTACATTATTATGGGCAAATTAGTCCATTCCATGAATTATTTCTCTCCGTTGTGTTCCAGACACTTCTAAAGTGTCTCCCTCAAACACATCCATTGTGTATGTTTTAGTGACAAGCGGACGGCATCAAATCAGTTTGTTTACATCAACGGCATTCCAATAATACGCTTCAGGAGTGGGTGTACAGATTTGGACCAATCAGATCGTTTTTTACTCAACACGAACAGAAGTGATTTGGTCGGCGTAGGCATACCTACCGGATCTTCTTTCTACACAAATTAGACAAAACAAGACAAAGTTGACATTTTTTATTAAAAATAAACCTGCATGAGTTTCAGAATCAGCTTTTGTTGCGTTCGTTTTTGTGCTAAAGAGTGACATTGTTTCCCCGTTACAATGGAAGTCAATGAGTCCCTATTTTTATTTCTTAAATTGCTAATAAACAACACAGCGGAGAGAAATAATTCATGGAATGGACTATTGCCCATAATAAGGTAAGAAAACAACCCAAACCTCTCAAAGTGGAATACGCTGGATGTCATGATAGCGTAAGTGGAAAGCCCAATAAGAGCTTGCACTAGTTTGCCAAAACAATGGCACAAACCGAGGGGAGGCAAAATAAATCTTGTTCCTATATCCTCCGTGGTGGTTGGTTTCAGAAACGGGAAAAATATGCCACCATGCAAACGTTCTGGATACCTTATAGCCTATCCGAGTTGCAAGTTCCATATGCACACCGCTTAACCATTTTGACCCGCATTGAAAGCTTGACCATTCTCCTTAACCGTCACTAACGTGGTATTGGCCAAGAACGGGCTGGGGGGGACTTAGCGAAGGGCTAATTGGGGCTAGCCCGCTTGTTATATGGAGTATACGGGTCCCCTAGCTGGGGTGTACGAATATATACGTAGTTAATATTTTTCCCACCTTCAACTCATTACTCAAGATGTCATGTCACAATGATTATTGATCATTGCCAGCTCAACTTTCAATATTAGGAGCTTTGTTTATCAGTTCTCTGCAATTTGGAATTATGTGAAGTCAGGGTTTTTATCTAAACAGGTTGTCATGACAACACGATCAACTTCATGCACTTCCTGCATGAGACTTCGTCATTGCCTTGTGACCCAACCAGGAACAGACAGCATCGCCACGCCGGGTCATCATCATCATCCTCAGCACTGGATATGAACTATATCCTCAACAGTCCAGGAACTTCTTCTATCCAATGAACTAACATCAACAAACTGACATCATGTTCTCCTTAAAAACCATGGACAATGCCAGAAACACTATTTGGAATTTTTGGAACATTGGATTATTTCTGTACATTTGGATTATGTACTGTAATTGCATCTCTGAATCTGCAATACATTCCTTGAGAATTGAATTTTCTACACTAAATTATCTAAGCCTATCTCGGTACTGTGGTCTGGATCCTTTCGTGTCGTCCAAATTACCTTTTTAGGGGTGTTTTCAATTTTGGGTCTTTCAAAAGGTTGTGATATATTGCCTGGTTAATTGGCTAAAGCATTGGTTCCCAAAGTGGGGTCCGAGGACACCCAGAGGTCCTTGAGGGAGTTCCAGGGGATCCCCAGCTAAATTATATAGTTTGGAACCAAATGGACTCTTATGGGTCTGTAACTCTGAGTGTACAAATGTGTACACCATCAGAGTTAACTTAACATTGATTTTACAATATAAATTGGGGTCCCAGAGATAGAAATGCCATTACATGTGGGTTTGTACTCTGTAAATGGGTTGAGAATCACTGCTAGAGCCGTGAAAATCTTCTCTTGTGGGGGTCCCTGGCATAGCTTTTCAAATGAGGGTCTGTGGGCTAATTAGTGTCAATTTGGGGGTCCTTGACGTAAAAAGGTTTGGGAACCACTGGAATTGGAACCAATTTAAAGGGTATTTCACTCATCCTTGGTAACTGAGGTATTTATATTAATTAATGTGATCATTTGGTTCCAATTTTGGGCTTTCTTAAACGTTCTTACTGTCTTAAACTGACAGTCCTATATTTCTATAATACTTTCTTTCTTCCGATATGATCTCATTCTGTATTAAAAAATTATAATTTTGACCATTCTGAAAAATACATGTAACAGGGTGTCTGCACTGCAGGCTTAGGCAAGTCAGATTTAACTTAAATACCTTTTATATTTAATATTGTGAGCTTGTAGATCTGTTCAAGCTGTTACTTTGGGCTTGTTTATCTGTAAAGACACTAGACAGACCGATTAATCGGACCGATTAATTAATCAGTCTGATTGATTAATCGAACCGATGCCGATTAATCTAAAAACTAAAATCGGCCGATACCGATGTGTTTGCCGATTAATCTCCCATCACTACTTGAGCCTAATAAATCACACTGATATAACCAGGTTCTTTCTGGCATCTGAAGCCGTTTTAGCTGCAGTACCACAATGTCCTGAGGTGATTGCACTGATATGCAAATATTTTTTATCTTTGAGTCATTATAATACTGATGCTAGATAAACCCAGGCTTGTTTCCAATCCATGTCAAGTTGTCAACTTGGAAAATCAACAATGGCGGACATTGTAAACTAAGTGGAAATGCTCATTTGGAACTGAAGATTGAAGAGGGGGGGAATTTTACAAAGTAGGGTGATACAGATGACAGATCACACGTACGACCAAATCAGTTGAGCTGTTCAGTTGAGAAATTTCCATAAAAGTCCCTATTGATTGTTCAAAATTGCGTATTTGTGAGGATAGAAAACACCCGGAGCACAAAAAACACCAATCATTTTTGAAAAGTAATTTCATGTTGTAGGACCTTTAAGTCCATGCTAATATTAAAAGAAATAACAATGACTAGATAAATACATCCTTATGACATGCTGTATATACCCATATAGACACTTAATATACAGTGGTGGAAAGAAACTAAGTACATTTACTTAAGTAGACATTTTATGAGCTACTTCCTGTCAAGAAATTCCTTGCAGATGATTATTTTCTAAGTATCAGAGTATGGAAGCGCTCGTTATCAGTAAAGCAACATCCTGCTGCCTCCTGCAGCGGCGTGGTTATAAACACAACCCGTGTAGGAATTAGTATGTCGCCCCCCTGCATTATGTGCACATTCAAAACAGGTGGTAGGCCTACGCATGGGCCGTTGAGTGATAGTCAACGAGCACTTCCAAACTCCATCACAATCATCTGCCAGGAATTTCTTGACAGGAAGTAGCTCATAAAATGTCTACGGTGGATTTTAATGAAACAAACACTTTACAGATTGAAAGAGGATAATTGAAGCTTTCCCTACAGCTGCAATGTTGGTGATTTTGACGTTGTTTAATATAATTAGAGAGGACTTTTCAGTTTGGATGAATGGGCTGTCTATGGGAAGTGTCACCTAGGTATCACCTTGCTAGCCTGGCTTGGCCAGCCTCATAGCGGGGATTCACTGAAGATTCTTCCCGGAGGAAACATCAGTGAACCCTCGCTATGAGTCTGGCCGTGCCAGGCTATCACCTTGCTGGCAAGATGGCTGCGGTCTGAATATGGAGAATTGTGTATGTTTTTAGCGACAAGCGGACGAAATCAAATCCATTTGTTTACATCCCCGTAGTGGCTCAACGGCATTCCAACAATACGCTTCAGGAGTGGGTGTATACAGTTTTGGTCCAATCAGAGGCTCCGTCTTTTTGGCAAATCTAGAACTTCCTGTTTGAGAGCTAGCACCTTTCACCTCGCTGTATGGCGTGCCAA
Organism: Electrona antarctica; assembly: GCF_951216825.1. NCBI lineage: Eukaryota > Metazoa > Chordata > Actinopteri > Myctophiformes > Myctophidae > Electrona > Electrona antarctica. The sequence goes on from NC_136809.1 coordinate 50,174,466, forward strand.
TTTTTTTTTTACACCTCTGCTGCTTAGCGGACAGTGTGGTGTTGTAGAGGAGGTCTCCCCGGACATGTGCATATGTCACACTAGTCGATACATAGCAGGGATATTTGTCCAGTGTCCACTTTATAAAGTCCATGCACTCCAGTGAATAGCATTTATCCATTTAGATAACTTTTTAATTACTTATCTTTACACAGAAACATTACTTATTACTTATTTTTACACAGAAACATAATGTGTGTCCTATAGCATCGTTTAAATGCTTAATTTATAGTTTTAATGTGCAAATTAATCTTTTTTTCAATACTCTAGAGGATACTCTTATTTTGAAGAGATCGTCAACCGGAAGTGTTATATTTGCTAGCTTAGATTTGCCAGAAAACAGTGCCCCAATCGGCTCGTTTTTTACTCAACGCGAACAGCAGCAGTGATACGGTCGGCGTAGGCATACCTACCGGATCTTCTTTCTACACATATTAGTCAAAACAAGACAACGTTGAATTTTCTTATTACAAATAAAACCACATGAGTTTTCCTGATGTCAAACTGTCAGAATCAGCTTTTGTTGCTTTGGTTTTTAGAGCTGTTCCCCGTTACAATGGAAGTCAATGAGCGACTGTTTTTATTTCTTAAATTGCTAATAAACAACACAACGGAGCGAAATAACTCATGGAATGGACTATACTTTACCCATAATAAGGTAAGAAAACAACCCAAACCTCTAAAAAAGTGGTCTTACCCTTTAAGTAAACATTTGAGTACTTTTTCCACCATGCACTGAAAAGCGATAAGTAAGCCTGGGACCGAGGCTAACTGAAAAGTATAAGTAACTTACAGAGGTCTTGGTGGTCATTGGGTCCTCCGTGTTGAGCAGAATTGTTCCCGGTGGGGTCGAGAGAGTTCATGTTCACTTGAAGTTTGGAGTCCACACTGTCAGATGTGATCAGAAATGATTGATATTCTGGAGGACTCGAGACGAGAGTTGTGGAGAAAGGACAACTACAAACTCTGCTTAGCTTGAGTTGGAAGTTAACCGCATGGATTCATTGGTCAAAGAGGAGAACAAATAGGCCCATCTCTCCACCAATCACAACCTAACAAAGTGCTGCATGTGCCCCCCATGTGCCCCCCTCCCCCTTCTCCTCCCCCTTCTCCTCCCCCCCTTCCCAGGGCATGCAGTAGAAATCAACTGGTAACTGTGAGATTGCTTTGTAAGCTTCATATCCAATACATATATGATACATTGATGTATGGACACAAGTACATCCTAATTGTCCCTCCCTACCCCCCTGCTGTGGGAAGTTACCCTCAGAGCAGGGAGGGGGGGACCTTCATGATAGCGGGTGAGTGGCAGTGTTGCCAGATTGTGTGAGAGAAATAAGCAGCCAGGTCTATGAAAACAAGCCCAAAATAAGTGACTACTAGTCTAGGACGAAGGCTAGCACGTTAAACCACATCGGCTATTTGAAAATAGCTGATCTACAAGCTCATAGCGAGCGTGTAGATCTGCTTGTAGATCTGCTATTTGCAAAAAGAAAAGGAAATATTGGAAAAAAGTGACAAATATTTTTGAAGCACAAAATATTTGTAGGTCCATCCATGGACAACTACATCAATCTGAGGCTCCTCAACATGAAAATGTGAGAATCACTGGTTTAGGTATATATTCAGTGATTTCACTTAATTCAAATATCACTTAGTTTTTTGTTTTGTTGTGATAATCTTAATTTGGCTAGGTGGCCAAGCCTTCATCCAATCAGGTTAGAGAGGGGCCTTCCGCCAATCATGATCGAGCAGGGACGGGCCTTGGTGTGCGAGCTGTTGGCCTGTCGCGTGGCGGACCCGGGGGGGGGTTCCAAACTTAGAGTATATATGAATAGAGACGGCACCAGAGTTCTCCTCCCATCCACTAGCATTAAGTGGATGGGAGGGGGGGGTTCCAAATCACCTGAATCACTGAATGCTCCTTTAAACAACATTAGGAAAACAGCCCAAATAAGCGTTCTACACTTTTAGAAACAAGCCGCTTATAAGCAGACATGGCAACACTGGTGAGTGGGGCTGGGGGCAGTGGGGGAGAACCTTTATGCTGCCGGACACGGGCAGATAGTGGAGCATTCCTCCACAGCTGGCCCACACGGTCAAAGAAAAGACACGCACGCGCACATGCACACGCACACGCACACGCACAGTCAAATAAAAAAGAGGACTCTGAGGATGGCAGCTTAAACCAGACATTTGTCTGATAATTACATCTGAATGCTAGACCCACAAGATCCCCACTCCAACACACACACACACACACACACACACACACACACACACACACACACACACACACACAGGCCAGGGAGGAGAGCTTGTACATACAGTACAGTACGTACAGCACAAGTACAGTACATAACCACTCTGTTCAGACCGGTCTGATTTTACTAAACAGATGTTTATATTTGGTTTTATGTATGGGAAAAAGAAGACGAAAAAAGGTAGATTGCTGAATTTCCTTTTCCTTTCTCTCTCTCTCTCTCTCTCTCTCTGACATGACCTTCACTGCACCTGACTGCGAGTTGATATTCAGATATTCCACAGACATCTGCTCTCCTGAATATGTATTCGTGAAAGCCACTAATGGGCCAAAGCTGTGAAAATAACTTTCTCAATATTTTATTCATTCGTTTTTTGCATTAAAATGTGTTTTTTCCCCTAAATGTTCTACTTATGTCAGACGACTTGTTATTCCAGCAGTTTTACAGTTACAGCAAATATGCTATTTAGCTATATGTTTTCTTGTCTACAATGTTGTGTGCGTGTGCGGGTGCGTGTGTCTTGATAAATCACTTGGATGTGGTCTGGGCTCAAATTGAAGCTGGTTTCTACGTTACATTGATAAATGAGAGCCAATGGATACCGATTTGCGTGAAGTCTGGGCACAATTTGATATATTTAATATATATAGGCTACTGTATATTGTTTTTGCAAAAATGTGGGTGCAAAGTTTCACCACACGCTGCGTTCAGGATTTGCGGTATTTTGTTCAAAACGGGCCACTCCTAGATGTCAATCTTAGCCAAACAGGATGGAACATGAAACATTTGCATGATGTATTTGTAGTGGCGCTATAACAGGGAAATTTGCCATTTCTGGTGTGAAATGGCATGAGGGACATAGCCTCGCCCTCGCGTGCAGGCCAGACTCTAATCTGCCTGTAAAAAAATGAACAGTGACCACACAGTGATAGTCTGGCCATGTGACGCTATAGGGACCCCCACGAAATGCACCGCGATGCGACGCATTGTGAGCTTGAAGATCTGCTATTTTCAAAACATGTGAAATGGGACATTCTGCATAATGACTACTTTCACTATTGGTAGTATACATTTTGATGCCATTACTATTGTACTCAAGTGCATTTTGAATTCCGGACTTTTACTTGCAGCAGAGTATTTATACATTGCAGTGTACTGCACTTAAGTAAAACGTTTAATTTGAGCACTTTTCCCACCACAGCACACACTGTTCTGTTCCATCTGTTGTGTTGGGGCTGAGTGCACACAGGGAACCACCTTGCACCTTAATGTACTCTGTATTCATCGGGCATGTCAGAGAGGAGTTCGTGGAGGTTAATTATGAAGGGAGGGTTGATGTTTGGGTTTTGTTTAACCTTATCATCCATCTTGTGTTTTCCTTAATGTGCAGTAGGCTATAAGTGATGTTTTTTTTGTTATCGTGTTATCGTGCATAAACGCTATTCATAAGTTATATTCAATAATGTTCATACAATGTTGTTCATTCAACTCACTGATAGCAGGAGTCTAGGAGACTTGTCTTCATGGGAAGTCTTAATAACACCTCAGAGATTCATATGCAGGCACCCCATTTTCTCTTATCCTTTGAAGCCTGCCATAGGTGTAAACCATTGTCTTGTATATACGGGGAAGCTCTGCTATTTTATACTCTGCTAATAAATGGTCACTCGGAGAACTTCATCTGCCTGCGTCTCCACATCTCTTTGCCTGGTTGTTTTTCAGTACCGTTGTTTAGCTTAAGAACTATTGTTAATGTGGAAAAACACTTTCCGATCAGGAGAGGAGAGAGAACCAATACGCGATACGGGATAAACAAGTGATATTGGATGTGAGCAAAGAAATGAACATACACATTATAAACTGGAACACTGTAAAATGAAGCTGATAAATGGGTATACTCTCTCGTGATTGAATGAAATTGGCAACCCACCCAGCACTCTAAGTCTAAAGCATTGATTTATATCACAATATACTGTAGAGCAAAACTTATACACCATACAATAACTTCACTTCACTTCACTACCATCAATGTTTGTGTTATTTGTATTTCCTTAAATTGTAAATTGGATATGTTTATACTGGAAAGTGGCAAGTACCATGTGTCAACTTGGAAATTAAGTTGATATACGCAGAGTTGTCACTTTTAGCTGATTGGATGCATGGTTTGAGCCGATTTGTCACCTGACCAACTCTGTGGACCCCCTGCTGAAGACCCCTGCTGAAGACCCCTGCTGTAGCTGTTGGTCACATGCTACTGTAGATTTGGTTACAGCTTGAGAAAAAACTCACAAGAATAACCTCACATATGCCAGTGTCCTGACTCGCCTCTGACTCATGATGCGCGTGCGGGCGCACGCGTGCGGGCGCACGCGTGCGGGCGCGCGCACGCACGCACGCACGCGTGCGTGCGTGCGTGTGTGTGTGTGTGCGCACGCGCGCGCGTTATAGTATGTAATAATGATAGAGCTGTATTGTAACAGGTTACTTACAGGTTCTCTTTATTGTAGTTGGGTTATAATAAAGACTAAACTTATATGATCTGACAGTTAGCATGCTGTGGGAAACCCAATCCAGATCTGATTAATCTATCTGCAGTCTCTGTATGTTTGTACGTCTGTAATCCACGTAACTCGATAGCCGTTCGCTCCACCGACTTCAAATTCAACAACACGTTCCACACCACAGTGCCCGTTGTCGAGTCGGTTGGATACACCGTTGTCCAGAACCAGAACAAAAGCCTCTGCCCAGGCTCTGGACAGGGCCCAAATTAGCCAATTGATCACACCTGATCACCCCTAGATCTCATATGGAGCTGGCCTGTTCTCACATCACAATGATGTTCTGACATCTGCATAGACTCCATATTTGGGCATGCCTGACAAATAACTTTATACAGTATATGGGCATAAAAGGGACACAGCCATAATAACTGGGTGGGGAATTAATTTCCAAAAAAATCTATTTTTTAACCCCTCAAGTAGATGGCCTGTTTTTTTTTTGGTGGATCTTAGATAATGTATTTATGAATGTATTAAAAACAACTTCTGGTTCATTATGATGTATACAATTGTCTAAGGAGTGACATTTTGTGATGTATATTTATTGTTGATTTTCTATCATCACTTTACTCTCTATCATTGCCTTGTACCATCTCCGACTTGTTGTGATCATGTGATTTTGTACACAGCTGTCACCCATTCCATGTGATCATGATTGACAAGAGGGTTGTATAAAGATGTGTTCCTCTGTGTTCATCTTTAGTCTGAGGAAGAGCATTGTGCTCAAAACGTCACAGTCATCCATTTGTGCAAATAAAGGCACTCGTCACTAGCATCGGAGCCCACAGTGTGCGAGCGTCTTCATTTCTGATCCTTGTATACACTACTCATCGCTCGGCACCTGCCCAAGTTTGGGTTGGATGTGCATGTCTTAAAGAAAGAAATGTTTCTGTATAAAGCAAAGAGAACAGGACATGTACTGTACGACAGCAGGTGCTTGAGTAGGGCAAATGTCTTTATGAGGATGCAAAATGGGAAGCGCTAGGGATGCCTCACATAGGCTCATACAGTCTTATCTTCCCCCTGTGGCTGTCAGAGCCCTGAATGAGGACATGGTACCAAAAACAAAGACTAAAAAATGCTAGTGAAATAGACACGTGACCTCCTTCCGATACGGTATACGACACGTGCCTTTCTGCTTCTTTTGCACATTTACTACTGATACTGATACTGCTGATAATGCTGATACAAGATATGCCTCTGCTCTGCTCTTGCAAAAAAAAATTACTCCACAAGGCTAAATGGCTGAAGGCCGGAGATGATGTTATCACCCAGTGTCTGTCTGTTTGTCTGTCCACCTGTGTCCACCCCTCCGGACAGATTGGGCGTGACAATTTGCACGCAGACTCCAGGAAAAAGCCTTCGCCCCAAAAATGTAACGGGCTGTGACATGTGTAAAGCGCAGCTCACTCTGCCATCTCATCAGATCTCTCTCTGCTCAGCCACCAATCTTCTCAATTCCATCTTGCTCTTCTTTCCCTGCAATCCCCTCTGGGAGGTCATCAGTATGGTTTACTTGGAGAATTAACGTCTATCGAATCACATGAAGCGTGGACTCAGGGGGGAGGGGAGAGGGGAGGGAGGAAAAGGTCAGTAGAATGAGAAAATATAGAAAGAATAATTGAATCCCCCCCCCCCCCCCCCCCCCCTTCTCTTTCTCTCTCTCTCTCTCTCTCTCCCCCCCCCACCCCCCGCTGGGCAGACTTGTGATATTTTGATCAAAGCCAGGTACACACACCAGGGCTAGTGTGAGTCAGTGAGTCAGTACTATAAGCAATAATATCATGAAAGGTATTCACACACATTCCCTCTCCTGTCGGGAGCAATAAGCATGAGTAACATGCAGGGTAAACAATAGGATATGTCATTCAAAAAAAAGAAAGAAAACGTACTTTGGAATTTTTGGAAAGAGAGCTTGAAAAGTTAAATTGCGATTATATTCATAATCTTAATCTGCTAATTTATTTGTTTTGCTACAAGTATGGCGCTTGTAATATCCAAATATGGCATTTCAGAAAAAGTACATTTAAAATCAGTATTGAGTCCTTTTAATAATTACGTTATCTGCAGTTTATATTGTGCAATTCTTTACACAACGCAGCATTATCTAACAGTATGATTATGTCCTGTCCTTGTTCATTTGTTTCTTTCTGTTAGGACGTAAGTGAGACTTCCCTGCATGTACAATGAGACACCAGTGGGAATCCTCTGCATCAATCCATTAAGTCCTCAGCGCAACCCATCCAAAGTCGGGATCATCTCGGATGATGTGTGTGGTGGAGGTGGTCTTCTTTTCGGTCTGATTTATGCCCTGCACCTTGACTATACCCAAAGCACATGAACAATACATGCAACTTCATACAACTCAGCCTGGGTGGAAGTGAGCTGCGACCCAAATATTCAAAGTTTGAATGATCAGCTGGAAGCATAAAACACGGGTTCAAAACTAACCACTCTATGCCTCTCGGTGTATCCCCATAGAGCGTCGCAGTCCCGCCCCCTTTCATGACAATGCCAGGCCCAGGAAATAGTTCCCAATGCATTTTTCCCATAGACATTTCAAAACGTATTTATTTAAAGACCTTATAAGCGTCGTACAAAGCCAACTCTTGTCGTGACAAATCATGACAACAAACACAATATTTTGGACCAAACAAATAATTACAAAGAAGAAAAACAATAAAAAAGTTGTTTTTCTTCCGTTTTCTTCTTCTTTCTAATTATTTGTTCATCCCGAACAAGAGAGTTGGCTTTGTCCGCGGCGTAAATGTCTTTAAATAAATACTTTCTGAAAAGTCTATGAGGAAAATGAACGGGAATTTATTTTCCGGGTCTCTCGAGGGGGCGGGACTGCGACGCTCTATAGGGAGGTCCTCGAGGCATGTCCCACTGGGAGTAGACCCCGGGGGAGACCAAGGCACAGTTGGAGGAATCACATGAGACTCACTGGCCTTGGAATGTTTTGGAGGACGTTACTAGAAGGACATTACTAATGTTGCTCTGTAGAGGGAAGTCTGGAGCTCTCTGGTGGAGCTGTTGCCCCCGTGACCAGACTACGGATAAGCGGATGAAGATGGATGGATGGATGGATGGATGTACCCTCTATTTAAGGCTTGAAAAGCTGAGCCCAGAGTGAGATGTAGAGAACAAAGAGAAACAACTAGAAGATGCTGGAAGGTCAGAGGAATTAAGAGCAACATAAGTGTAGCGAAGTGGCTCACTGCATCAGCCTGATGGCCTCAAAAGTCTCTCCCCTGATCCATAGGCAAAATTGACCTTTGCCTTAGTGGTTAAGATGTTGCTTTTCCACGTGGAAGACCCAGGTTCGATTCCCAGGCGTTACAATGGTGCCGTGACCAGGATCGGGTTTCCCCGTGGGAGGAGGTCAAAAGGGGGGTGAGTGTACCAGAGTGGCTCACACAGCCTCAGCCTGATGGCCTAACGTCTATCTTCCCCGAGCCAGATGTTGGCTTTCCACGTGGGAGAGCATTCCCGGGTGTTACATAAATACAGTACAATGTTGAAGACGGGAACTGAAAAGATTGATGCACAGCTTATATGTTGTTCCATACAGAATTACTGCCATCGTTGTTGGTCATATTCATTTCCCATTAAAAATGCATTGGGGCCTATAGTCTTCATTGCACATAATGGTTTAAAATAGAAACCAAAATGGATGACCCAATGGAGAGGTGTCTGTGGTCGGAGACGGGTTCGATTCCTCCATCCATCTCTGTTATTCAGGAAGGTCAGCTGCAGAACAGAACCACATTACGAGTCCTAGGTGGTTTGAAATCTGATTCAAATCTGATTTCTATAGATTGCTGGTTCCCAAACACTGGTTCGGGACCCATTTGTGGGTTGCGGACACATTTATGGGTCCCTTTTTTAATTATCACATGTAATGTTTTCATTATTTAAAAACAAAATTCAATGATTTCAGTCATTTCGTGAAGAAATCTAAGAAGAATCTAAGACATTTTTAATTCCGGACTTGATACTTTTACTTAAGTAAAACATTTGAGTGCTGAATCCACCTATGGTTTGTTATTTGTCTCTGCTGAATCTCTGTCCCCTTGTGTTAAATTTGTATTAATGAAAAAAACAAAAAAAAACAATGGCTGTTCATTGTCATCATTAACCCTAATGATTGTCTGTTCTCGGACAGCTATTGATTTTATTCTTTATTTCATTAAGACTCCTCCTGACACCCACAGGAAAACATTGACCAGCTGGCCCATCTCTCTTCCTCTGTCTATGTATCTCTCTCTCTCTCTCTCTCTCTCTCTCTCTCTCTCTCTCACACTGGGAACACAGACCCAGTACAGGGGCTGCATGGAGGGACTGGTGGCAGCCCGTCTTAGGGTGGAGTTTGCCTACCGCAAGTGGACAATTTACAGGCTTTTAGCCTTTTCTGGGCTCAGGGAGACGTGCTGTGTGTGGTGTATGACGGAGAATTAAGCCTTTCTTTTTGTAAAAGTGTTTTTAACACAAATAATGTCCCAACTAACTGAAACTGTGACTTTATTGCAGTGTTTTAATGAAGGTCAAAGGTCTCTCTCTCTCTCTGGGTAAGAAAAGGAGGATACTGAAATCCTCATAAGTTTATGGATACCAGAATGCTTGCCTCAAAACACAGTCACCTCGGGCGTACAGCCAGCGTAACGGCTCTGCCAGCATGGTATTCCTAAACGTAACCTCAGTAAACTATGCCTAAACGGTTCGACCTAACCTTATACCTAAACGTAACCTCAGTACGCTATGCCTAAACGGTTCAACCTAACCTTATACCTAAACAGAACCTCAGTAAACTATGCCTTAACGGTTCAACCTAACCTTATACCTAAACGTAACCTCAGTAAGCTATGCCTAAACGGTTCAACCTAACCTTATACCTAAACAGAACCTCAGTAAACTATGCCTAAACGGTTCGACCTAACCTTATACCTAAACGGAACCTCAGTAAACTATGCCTAAACGGTTCAACCTAACCTTATAACTAAACGTAACCGCAGTAAACTATGCCTAAATGGTTCAACCTAACCTTATACCTAAACGTAACCGCAGTAAACTATGCCTAAACGGTTCAACCTAACCTTATACCTAAACGTAACCGCAGTAAACTATGCCTAAACGGTTCGACCTAACCTTATACCTAAACGGAACCTCAGTAAACTATGCCTAAACGGTTCAACCTAACCTTATACCTAAACGTAACCGCAGTAAACTATGCCTAAACGGTTCAACCTAACCTTATACCTAAACGGAACCTCAGTAAACTATGCCTAAACGGTTCGACCTAACCTTATACCTAAACGTAACCGCAGTAAACTATGCCTAAACGGTTAGATAGACCTAACCTTATACCTAAACGGAACCTCAGTAAACTATGCCTAAACGGTTAGACCTAACCTTATACCTAAACGGAACCTCAGTAAACTATGCCTAAACGGTTCAACCTAACCTTATACCTAAACGGAACCTCAGAAAGCGGTGCCAAAACCTCACCCTATTCTTATGGAGGTGAAAAACTTCCACATCTATGAACAAACAAATAGATATAAAAAATAAATACAATTTCATGATTTTCATCATTTTCTTAGATCGGCGAAACTGTAGGAAAAAGCTTTCGCACACCTAGAAATCAGGTGTATGCACAGGTGCGTATATAGGCCAGTGGACATCAATGAAAGAAAGGAATGAAAATACACCTGACACAGTGTATCTGCTGAAGTGTATTTTCTTTTAATAATGCAACGTTTCGGTCCCTCCGGACCTTCTTCACGCATAACACATAATTTTGACAGTTACTTATATACAAACATTTGAAAAGGAATCAACCAACCGGCGAAATAATTTGGTTTGGAAAACCATGAAAAAGGTTAAGCGTGTTTTAAAGGCGAGCACTCCGCTTACCGAATGTATCTCCACTCTTGTTTTACACCTGTGGAATATTTGAAACCACATAATTCAACATAGCTCATATTCTTGGACAAGTAATGTGTGCATATACAGTACAGGGACCTAATCTTAGACTTGATGCGTGCGTCCTCCAGGTTGTGATTTTGGGTAAACCAATTGGTCATTGTCTTAGTTGACACCTCCTGTGAAGTCCATTGATCTAGTAATTGATATCCTTGAAACTGTATAGTGTTTGCTTATCTATTTATGCGTCACGTGTGACAGATAATAGCCATTGTTAAGTCTGGAGGAGCTTCACCTTCTAGGGGTGTCAAGAAACCAAACCCTGCATGTACAGTATACACCTCTGTCTTCTTTGTATATATTCTTGGCTTGGCTCTTTTCTTTGCTTTTGAATGTTCAACTTTATTTATTTCTTTTAGTGCAAGGACCATGTCAACAGGACAATATAGAGAGCAAATGCCAAAGGGTCCTTGATGATGAGATTGTGTTAATATTTGAAAAGTCTTCCCATGCAGCCACAGAAGAATCAGACGAGTGCAATATTTCAATCTGATGAAAACATGGATGTACTGTAACTTAACAGGACAGAGAGGACATTAGCCATACGTAGCCAACAGGCACGACAGTGTGTAGACCAAAAACGGTCTCAATTCTTTATACACACACTTTAGAACACTTTACCGGAACGCACATTATAATATATCACTCTACTCTAGACAGGGTTATAACTCAACAAGACAGAAAGGTCACAAAATGTGCTGCAATGAATATGATCAACTGTACGTTTCTACTACAGCCATAAGCTTGAGGTATGGGAAACCAGTTGAATAATTAAGTGGTAATAGTGCCCCGCATGAATCTCAATTTGCATCACATATTGTGATTAAGTACTATAGGAAAAGTATAGTCAAGGTCTTTTGGTCCGCAAAGGAACACCAACCCCGCCAACACACCAGTGGTTTTCAACCAATGGTCCTTGAGGGGGTCAGGTGTTCCCCAGCTACATTCATTAATTGCATTTTTATAGCGCTTTTCCAAGTGCTCAAGTGCGCTTTACAATGGTTCATTCATACATTGGGAGGTGAAGGTTCATCCATTCATACATTGGGAGGTGAAGCGGCGAACAGTCGACACCAGCGTTCCCACATTCACACACCAATGGTGGTGAGCTCACACCGACCAACTCATTGGAGGCAATGTAGGGTTCAGTGTCTTGCCCAAGGACACTTCGACATGTGTACAGGAGTCAGGAGGAGCCAGGATTCGAACCGCCGACCCAGGGATCATTGGACGACCTGCTCTACCTCCTGAGCCACAGCCGCCCACAAAATGATGAACATTGTTGGTAACCAAATGGACCCTTATAGATCTTTAACTCTTGAGAGCGTAAAAATGAAAGTGGTCCGTCCCCGGACCACTTTGATTTTACGCTCATGAGTTACATTATTGTTAAACATCTGCATTACTTAATTTACAAGAAGTCTACACAATAAGAGAATGTAGAAAAATTGTTATTTTGATTGTTGGCCTCCTAATGGTACCACATCAATACAGCATAGAATTGTGGACAAGATCTTATCTTACGATAATTCTAGGCTTTGGGTCTGAAAAAGGTTGAAAACCACTGCAATACAGTGTTAATGATGCATTTATATAGTAAATTATGCAGTGCCTTTATCCAAGGCACTTTACATAGATTGTGCATTACATTCACCAATTCACACACACACACACACACACACACACACACACACACACACACACACACACACACACACACCGATGGTGGAGGAAACCATGCAAGGCACCAACCAATCGGGAGCAATTAGGGGTTCAGAGTCTTGCTCAAGGACACACCTCGACACTAACTCTGAGGGAGCCCGGGTTCGAACTGGGAACCTTGTGGTTCCCATCTGGCCATCTGGCCACTTTTTTTGTCATATTTTTTATCCCACGATTTTGTAACCCATTTTTCACCCATGTCAATTATCTAATGTGATCCTGGGCTCTACACACCCTCCGCCAACCTAGTCCCCATATATGGGGGACATGGGGAGAGCAACGGACTTGAACTCATGCTTCCTTCATGCCTGAGGTTCCCATCTGGCCACTCTACCCCTGAACCACCGCTGCCAGTGTAGGTGCCACAACTGTGCATTGGTGGAAAGTAAAGTAAATGATAATATACTCAAGTAGGCCTACTGTATGTTGTGAATTATATCCATGCTGGCAGCCTCTGGTGGACATTTCCCATCCCCCTAATTAAGAGCAGAATGAATGAGCTGTGTGATCTTCTCCAACATGGTGAACAAGTGTTATTTTTGGAACTGTAAATGACAACAAAACTAAAACTAAGGCACTGGTGTGGTACTCCTGGTTTACCGGAACGGGGTTCAACTCCCTGCAGTGTCCTGCTCTATTTGTTGCATTTACATGGTTTATTGTCTCCACCAGGCCGAAGGCATGGGGAGAGAGTATGTTTTGCACTCCCTCCATGTGTCTGTCCGTCCGTCTGTTATCAGCTAAGCTCCGGCACCGTTAACCCGGTCGATGCCAAATTTTGCACACACACACTCCCCTGGATGCCAACAATGAACCTCTGCCCCAAATGTTCCAGAACGGCCTGTTATAGCGCCACCAGGAGGCCCACTTTTGAAAAACACCAGTGGATATATCGGATGATATCCGTAGAATACCTAGTGTGTAAGTTCAAACGCAACGCACTCCTAGTAGGACGATGCTGGTTCAAATTGCCAACACCTAGAGTAGGTAGGGGAAGAGTGAGTAAGTGTAAGTCAGTAGTAGCCTGGCTAATAAGCCAGACCGAATCAGCCGTTGGCAAAAGAAATTGCCTGCCGGCGGATTACGGTCTGGAGAGGCTCAATTGTACGCCCATTTCCTACACCAGAGAACTGGTGTGGCCAATCGGGACACGGTATGCAATATGGGCGGGCTTTGGTACAGTGACGTTCAATGCTTGAGACCTTTGACTGACAGTAGCACTGACCAATTGCGTCAAAGAGAAAATGTTTGAACCCGCCCCCCGGGAAACAAGATCCATACACAGCATCTCCAGACTCAAATACCACACGACAGCTTATTAGCCAGGCTAAGTCACTAGGGGGAGAGTCGGCCTGGGAGGGTGGATCACATAGAGTGGGTTCAGGTAGGGTGTAGAGTAGCCTGTTGCTTTTCTTTTTTCAAATCCTCCGAAATCATAAAAAATGGCACACTATAGTATGCGGTCCGAGACCATGGACTATAGCCTGTCGCTTTTCCTTGGTTTTCAATTTTTTTTCAAATCCTCCAAAATCGTGAAAGTGGCACACTATAGTATGTGGTCTGAGACCATGGACTATAGCCTGTCGCTTTTCCGTCATTTTCACCTTTTTTTTCAAATCCTCCGAAATCGTGGAAAATGCCACACTATAGTCTGAGAAATTGTACATTTCTCAATTTTGAAAGCACTATATTTCTAAAACTATGAGACATTTCAAAGATTCCTTTTCAGGCAAAGATGTCCACCGTAGGATGAACCTAAATAGGTTTGAATGGGGTTTCTAGGTGTAAGTATGTAGGACTAGTAGCATGCCAAAGTTCGTGCTATTGTCATTGAGAATGCATTGGGCGTTTAAGTTAAATAACTCAGAAACTACAAAACATTTCAAAGTAAAAAGTTCCAGCATGTGTGCCCACAGTAAGCTGAATTATAAAAAGTGTGAATGGAGTTTCTAGGTGAAAGTGCTTTTTTGACGTGCCAATATCTGCCATTGAGCCCCATTGTAAAATGCTCAAATTTGAAAGCACTATATTTCTAAAACTAGGAAACATTTAAAAGATTCCTTTTCAGGCAAACATGTCCACCGTAAGATGAACCTAAGTAGGCTTGAATGGGGTTTCTAGGTGTAAGTATGTAGGACTAGTAGCATGCCAAAGTTTGTGCTATTGCCATTGAGAATGCATTGGGCGTTAAAGTTAAATAACTCAGAAACTACAAAACATTTCAAAGTAAAAAGTTCCAGCATGTGTCTCCACAGTAAGCTGAACTATAAAAAGTGTGAATGGAGTTTCTAGGTGAAAGTGCTTTTTTGACGTGCCAATATCTGCCATTGAGCCCCATTGTAAAATTCTCAAATTTGAAAGCACTATATTTCTAAAACTATGAAACATTTCAAAGATTCCTTTTCAGGCAAACATGTCCACCGTAAGATGAACCTAAATAGGTTTGAATGTGGTTTCTAGGTGTAAGTATGTAGGACTAGTAGCATGCCAAAGTTTGTGCTATTGCCATTGGGAATGCATTGGGCGTTTAACCTAAATAACTCAGAAACTACAAAACATTTCAAAGTAAAAAGTTCCAGCATGTGTCTCCACAGAAAGCTGAATTATAAAAAGTGTGAATGGAGTTTCTAGGTGAAAGTGCTTTTTTGACGTGCCAATATCTGCCATTGAGCCCCATTGTAAAATTCTCAAAATTGAAAGCACTATATTTCTAAAACTATGACAAATTTCAAAGATTCCTTTTCAGGCAAAGATGTCCACCGTAAGATGAACCTAAGTAGGCTTGAATGGGGTTTCTAGGTGTAAGTATGTAGGACTAGTAGCATGCCAACGTTTGTGCTATTGCCATTGAGAATGCATTGGGCTTTAAAGTTAAATAACTCAGAAACTACAAAACATTTCGAAGTAAAAAGTTCCAGCATGTGTCTCCACAGTAAGCTGAACTATAAAAAGTGTGAATGGAGTTTCTAGGTGAAAGTGCTTTTTTGACGTGCCAATATCTGCCATTGAGCCCCATTGTAAAATTCTCAAATTTGAAAGCACTATATTTCTAAAACTATGAAAAATTTCAAAGATTCCTTTTCAGGCAAAGATGTCCACCGTAAGATGAACCTAAGTAGGCTTGAATGGGGTTTCTAGGTGTAAGTATGTAGGACTAGTAGCATGCCAAAGTTTGTGCTATTGCCATTGGGAATGCATTGGGCGTTTAACCTAAATAACTCAGAAACTACAAAACATTTCAAAGTAAAAAGTTCCAGCATGTGTCTCCACAGTAAGCTGAATTATAAAAAGTGTGAATGGAGTTTCTAGGTGAAAGTGCTTTTTTGACGTGCCAATATCTGCCATTGAGCCCCATTGTAAAATGCTCAAATTTGAAAGCACTATATTTCTAAAACTAGGAAACATTTAAAAGATTCCTTTTCAGGCAAACATGTCCACCGTAAGATGAACCTAAGTAGGCTTGAATGGGGTTTCTAGGTGTAAGTATGTAGGACTAGTAGCATGCCAAAGTTTGTGCTATTGCCATTGAGAATGCATTGGGCGTTAAAGTTAAATAACTCAGAAACTACAAAACATTTCAAAGTAAAAAGTTCCAGCATGTGTCTCCACAGTAAGCTGAACTATAAAAAGTGTGAATGGAGTTTCTAGGTGAAAGTGCTTTTTTGACGTGCCAATATCTGCCATTGAGCCCCATTGTAAAATTCTCAAATTTGAAAGCACTATATTTCTAAAACTATGAAACATTTCAAAGATTCCTTTTCAGGCAAACATGTCCACCGTAAGATGAACCTAAATAGGTTTGAATGTGGTTTCTAGGTGTAAGTATGTAGGACTAGTAGCATGCCAAAGTTTGTGCTATTGCCATTGGGAATGCATTGGGCGTTTAACCTAAATAACTCAGAAACTACAAAACATTTCAAAGTAAAAAGTTCCAGCATGTGTCTCCACAGAAAGCTGAATTATAAAAAGTGTGAATGGAGTTTCTAGGTGAAAGTGCTTTTTTGACGTGCCAATATCTGCCATTGAGCCCCATTGTAAAATTCTCAAAATTGAAAGCACTATATTTCTAAAACTATGACAAATTTCAAAGATTCCTTTTCAGGCAAAGATGTCCACCGTAAGATGAACCTAAGTAGGCTTGAATGGGGTTTCTAGGTGTAAGTATGTAGGACTAGTAGCATGCCAACGTTTGTGCTATTGCCATTGAGAATGCATTGGGCTTTAAAGTTAAATAACTCAGAAACTACAAAACATTTCGAAGTAAAAAGTTCCAGCATGTGTCTCCACAGTAAGCTGAACTATAAAAAGTGTGAATGGAGTTTCTAGGTGAAAGTGCTTTTTTGACGTGCCAATATCTGCCATTGAGCCCCATTGTAAAATTCTCAAATTTGAAAGCACTATATTTCTAAAACTATGAAAAATTTCAAAGATTCCTTTTCAGGCAAAGATGTCCACCGTAAGATGAACCTAAGTAGGCTTGAATGGGGTTTCTAGGTGTAAGTATGTAGGACTAGTAGCATGCCAAAGTTTGTGCTATTGCCATTGGGAATGCATTGGGCGTTTAACCTAAATAACTCAGAAACTACAAAACATTTCAAAGTAAAAAGTTCCAGCATGTGTCTCCACAGTAAGCTGAACTATAAAAAGTGTGAATGGAGTTTCTAGGTGAAAGTGCTTTTTTGACGTGCCAATATCTGCCATTGAGCCCCATTGTAAAATTCTCAAATTTGAAAGCACTATATTTCTAAAACTAGGAAACATTTAAAAGATTATTTTTCAGGCAAACATGTCCACCGTAGGATGAACCTAAGTAGGCTTGAATGGGGTTTCTAGGTGTAAGTATGTAGGACTAGTAGCATGCCAAAGTTTGTGCTATTGCCATTGAGAATGCATTGGGCTTTAAAGTTAAATAACTCAGAAACTACAAAACATTTCGAAGTAAAAAGTTCCAGCATGTGTCTCCACAGTAAGCTGAATTATAAAAAGTGTGAATGGAGTTTCTAGGTGAAAGTGCTTTTTTGACCTGCCAATATCTGCCATTGAGCCCCATTGTAAAACTCTCAAATTTGAAAGCACTATATTTCTAAAACTATGAAACATTTCAAAGATTCCCTTTTAGGCAAACATGTCCACCGTAAGATGAACCTAAGTAGGCTTGAATGGGGTTTCTAGGTGTAAGTATGTAGGACTAGTAGCATGCCAAAGTTTGTGCTATTGCCATTGGGAATGCATTGGGCGTTTAACCTAAATAACTCAGAAACTACAAAACATTTCAAAGTAAAAAGTTCCAGCATGTGTCTCCACAGTAAGCTGAACTATAAAAAGTGTGAATGGAGTTTCTAGGTGAAAGTGCTTTTTTGACGTGCCAATATCTGCCATTGAGCCCCATTGTAAAATTCTCAAATTTGAAAGCACTATATTTCTAAAACTATGAAAAATTTCAAAGATTCCTTTTCAGGCAAAGATGTCCACCGTAAGATGAACCTAAGTAGGCTTGAATGGGGTTTCTAGGTGTAAGTATGTAGGACTAGTAGCATGCCAAAGTTTGTGCTATTGCCATTGAGAATGCATTGGGCTTTAAAGTTAAATAACTCAGAAACTACAAAACCTTTCAAAGTAAAAAGTTCCAGCATGTGTCTCCACAGTAAGCTGAACTATAAAAAGTGTGAATGGAGTTTCTAGGTGAAAGTGCTTTTTTGACGTGCCAATATCTGCCATTGAGCCCCATTGTAAAATTCTCAAATTTGAAAGCACTATATTTCTAAAACTATGAAAAATTTCAAAGATTCCTTTTCAGGCAAAGATGTCCACCGTAAGATGAACCTAAGTAGGCTTGAATGGGGTTTCTAGGTGTAAGTATGTAGGACTAGTAGCATGCCAAAGTTTGTGCTATTGCCATTGAGAATGCATTGGGCTTTAAAGTTAAATAACTCAGAAACTACAAAACCTTTCAAAGTAAAAAGTTCCAGCATGTGTCTCCACAGTAAGCTGAACTATAAAAAGTGTGAATGGAGTTTCTAGGTGAAAGTGCTTTTTTGACGTGCCATTATCTGCCATTGAGCCCCATTGTAAAATTCTCAAATTTGAAAGCACTATATTTCTAAAACTATGAAAAATTTCAAAGATTCCTTTTCAGGCAAAGATGTCCACCGTAAGATGAACCTAAGTAGGCTTGAATGGGGTTTCTAGGTGTAAGTATGTAGGACTAGTAGCATGCCAAAGTTTGTGCTATTGCCATTGAGAATGCATTGGGCTTTAAAGTTAAATAACTCAGAAACTACAAAACATTTCAAAGTAAAAAGTTCCAGCATGTGTCTCCACAGTAAGCTGAACTATAAAAAGTGTGAATGGAGTTTCTAGGTGAAAGTGCTTTTTTGACGTGCCAATATCTGCCATTGAGCCCCATTGTAAAATACTCAAATTTGAAAGCACTATATTTCTAAAACTATGAAAAATTTCAAAGATTCCTTTTCAGGCAAAGATGTCCACCGTAAGATGAACCTAAGTAGGCTTGAATGGGGTTTCTAGGTGTAAGTATGTAGGACTAGTAGCATGCCAAAGTTTGTGCTATTGCCATTGAGAATGCATTGGGCTTTAAAGTTAAATAACTCAGAAACTACAAAACATTTCAAAGTAAAAAGTTCCAGCATGTGTCTCCACAGTAAGCTGAACTATAAAAAGTGTGAATGGAGTTTCTAGGTGAAAGTGCTTTTTTGACGTGCCAATATCTGCCATTGAGCCCCATTGTAAAATTCTCAAATTTGAAAGCACTATATTTCTAAAACTATGACAAATTTCAAAGATTCCTTTTCAGGCAAAGATGTCCACCGTAAGATGAACCTAAGTAGGCTTGAATGGGGTTTCTAGGTGTAAGTATGTAGGACTAGTAGCATGCCAAAGTTTGTGCTATTGCCATTGGGAATGCATTGGGCGTTTAACCTAAATAACTCAGAAACTACAAAACATTTCAAAGTAAAAAGTTCCAGCATGTGTCTCCACAGTAAGCTGAACTATACAAAGTGTGAATGGAGTTTCTAGGTGAAAGTGCTTTTTTGACGTGCCAATATCTGCCATTGAGCCCCATTGTAAAATTCTCAAATTTGAAAGCACTATATTTCTAAAACTAGGAAACATTTAAAAGATTCTTTTTCAGGCAAACATGTCCACCGTAGGATGAACCTAAGTAGGCTTGAATGGGGTTTCTAGGTGTAAGTATGTAGGACTAGTAGCATGCCAAAGTTCGTTCTATTGTCATTGAGAATGCATTGGGCGTTTAAGTTAAATAACTCAGAAACTACAAAACATTTCAAAGTAAAAAGTTCCAGCATGTGTGCCCACAGTAAGCTGAATTATAAAAAGTGTGAATGGAGTTTCTAGGTGAAAGTGCTTTTTTGACGTGCCAATATCTGCCATTGAGCCCCATTGTAAAATTCTCAAATTTGAAAGCACTATATTTCTAAAACTATGAAACATTTCAAAGATTCCTTTTCAGGCAAACATGTCCACCGTAAGATGAACCTAAGTAGGCTTGAATGGGGTTTCTAGGTGTAAGTATGTAAGACTAGTAGCATGCCAAAGTTTGTGCTATTGCCATTGAGAATGCATTGGGCGTTAAAGTTAAATAACTCAGAAACTACAAAACATTTCAAAGTAAAAAGTTCCAGCATGTGTCTCCACAGTAAGCTGAACTATAAAAAGTGTGAATGGAGTTTCTAGGTGAAAGTGCTTTTTTGACGTGCCAATATCTGCCATTGAGCCCCATTGTAAAATTCTCAAATTTGAAAGCACTATATTTCTAAAACTATGAAACATTTCAAAGATTCCTTTTCAGGCAAACATGTCCACCGTAGGATGAACCTAAGTAGGCTTGAATGGGGTTTCTAGGTGTAAGTATGTAGGACTAGTAGCATGCCAAAGTTCGTTCTATTGTCATTGAGAATGCATTGGGCGTTTAAGTTAAATAACTCAGAAACTACAAAACATTTCAAAGTAAAAAGTTCCAGCATGTGTGCCCACAGTAAGCTGAATTATAAAAAGTGTGAATGGAGTTTCTAGGTGAAAGTGCTTTTTTGACGTGCCAATATCTGCCATTGAGCCCCATTGTAAAATTCTCAAATTTGAAAGCACTATATTTCTAAAACTATGAAACATTTCAAAGATTCCTTTTCAGGCAAACATGTCCACCGTAAGATGAACCTAAGTAGGCTTGAATGGGGTTTCTAGGTGTAAGTATGTAAGACTAGTAGCATGCCAAAGTTTGTGCTATTGCCATTGAGAATGCATTGGGCGTTAAAGTTAAATAACTCAGAAACTACAAAACATTTCAAAGTAAAAAGTTCCAGCATGTGTCTCCACAGTAAGCTGAACTATAAAAAGTGTGAATGGAGTTTCTAGGTGAAAGTGCTTTTTTGACGTGCCAATATCTGCCATTGAGCCCCATTGTAAAATTCTCAAATTTGAAAGCACTATATTTCTAAAACTATGAAACATTTCAAAGATTCCTTTTCAGGCAAACATGTCCACCGTAGGATGAACCTAAGTAGGCTTGAATGGGGTTTCTAGGTGTAAGTATGTAGGACTAGTAGCATGCCAAAGTTCGTTCTATTGTCATTGAGAATGCATTGGGCGTTTAAGTTAAATAACTCAGAAACTACAAAACATTTCAAAGTAAAAAGTTCCAGCATGTGTGCCCACAGTAAGCTGAATTATAAAAAGTGTGAATGGAGTTTCTAGGTGAAAGTGCTTTTTTGACGTGCCAATATCTGCCATTGAGCCCCATTGTAAAATTCTCAAATTTGAAAGCACTATATTTCTAAAACTATGAAACATTTCAAAGATTCCTTTTCAGGCAAACATGTCCACCGTAAGATGAACCTAAGTAGGCTTGAATGGGGTTTCTAGGTGTAAGTATGTAAGACTAGTAGCATGCCAAAGTTTGTGCTATTGCCATTGAGAATGCATTGGGCGTTAAAGTTAAATAACTCAGAAACTACAAAACATTTCAAAGTAAAAAGTTCCAGCATGTGTCTCCACAGTAAGCTGAACTATAAAAAGTGTGAATGGAGTTTCTAGGTGAAAGTGCTTTTTTGACGTGCCAATATCTGCCATTGAGCCCCATTGTAAAATTCTCAAATTTGAAAGCACTATATTTCTAAAACTATGAAACATTTCAAAGATTCCTTTTCAGGCAAACATGTCCACCGTAAGATGAACCTAAATAGGTTTGAATGGGGTTTCTAGGTGTAAGTATGTAGGACTAGTAGCATGCCAAAGTTTGTGCTATTGCCATTGGGAATGCATTGGGCGTTTAACCTAAATAACTCAGAAACTACAAAACATTTCAAAGTAAAAAGTTCCAGCATGTGTCTCCACAGTAAGCTGAACTATAAAAAGTGTGAATGGAGTTTCTAGGTGAAAGTGCTTTTTTGACGTGCCAATATCTGCCATTGAGCCCCATTGTAAAATTCTCAAATTTGAAAGCACTATATTTCTAAAACTATGAAAAATTTCAAAGATTCCTTTTCAGGCAAAGATGTCCACCGTAAGATGAACCTAAGTAGGCTTGAATGGGGTTTCTAGGTGTAAGTATGTAGGACTAGTAGCATGCCAAAGTTTGTGCTATTGCCATTGAGAATGCATTGGGCTTTAAAGTTAAATAACTCAGAAACTACAAAACATTTCAAAGTAAAAAGTTCCAGCATGTGTCTCCACAGTAAGCTGAACTATAAAAAGTGTGAATGGAGTTTCTAGGTGAAAGTGCTTTTTTGACGTGCCAATATCTGCCATTGAGCCCCATTGTAAAATTCTCAAATTTGAAAGCACTATATTTCTAAAACTATGAAAAATTTCAAAGATTCCTTTTCAGGCAAAGATGTCCACCGTAAGATGAACCTAAGTAGGCTTGAATGGGGTTTCTAGGTGTAAGTATGTAGGACTAGTAGCATGCCAAAGTTTGTGCTATTGCCATTGAGAATGCATTGGGCTTTAAAGTTAAATAACTCAGAAACTACAAAACATTTCAAAGTAAAAAGTTCCAGCATGTGTCTCCACAGTAAGCTGAACTATAAAAAGTGTGAATGGAGTTTCTAGGTGAAAGTGCTTTTTTGACGTGCCAATATCTGCCATTGAGCCCCATTGTAAAATTCTCAAATTTGAAAGCACTATATTTCTAAAACTATGAAAAATTTCAAAGATTCCTTTTCAGGCAAAGATGTCCACCGTAAGATGAACCTAAGTAGGCTTGAATGGGGTTTCTAGGTGTAAGTATGTAGGACTAGTAGCATGCCAAAGTTTGTGCTATTGCCATTGAGAATGCATTGGGCTTTAAAGTTAAATAACTCAGAAACTACAAAACATTTCAAAGTAAAAAGTTCCAGCATGTGTCTCCACAGTAAGCTGAACTATAAAAAGTGTGAATGGAGTTTCTAGGTGAAAGTGCTTTTTTGACGTGCCAATATCTGCCATTGAGCCCCATTGTAAAATTCTCAAATTTGAAAGCACTATATTTCTAAAACTATGAAAAATTTCAAAGATTCCTTTTCAGGCAAAGATGTCCACCGTAAGATGAACCTAAGTAGGCTTGAATGGGGTTTCTAGGTGTAAGTATGTAAGACTAGTAGCATGCCAAAGTTTGTGCTATTGCCATTGAGAATGCATTGGGCGTTAAAGTTAAATAACTCAGAAACTACAAAACATTTCAAAGTAAAAAGTTCCAGCATGTGTCTCCACAGTAAGCTGAACTATAAAAAGTGTGAATGGAGTTTCTAGGTGAAAGTGCTTTTTTGACGTGCCAATATCTGCCATTGAGCCCCATTGTAAAATTCTCAAATTTGAAAGCACTATATTTCTAAAACTATGAAAAATTTCAAAGATTCCTTTTCAGGCAAAGATGTCCACCGTAAGATGAACCTAAGTAGGCTTGAATGGGGTTTCTAGGTGTAAGTATGTAGGACTAGTAGCATGCCAAAGTTTGTGCTATTGCCATTGAGAATGCATTGGGCTTTAAAGTTAAATAACTCAGAAACTACAAAACATTTCAAAGTAAAAAGTTCCAGCATGTGTCTCCACAGTAAGCTGAACTATAAAAAGTGTGAATGGAGTTTCTAGGTGAAAGTGCTTTTTTGACGTGCCAATATCTGCCATTGAGCCCCATTGTAAAATTCTCAAATTTGAAAGCACTATATTTCTAAAACTATGAAAAATGTCAAAGATTCCTTTTCAGGCAAAGATGTCCACCGTAAGATGAACCTAAGTAGGCTTGAATGGGGTTTCTAGGTGTAAGTATGTAAGACTAGTAGCATGCCAAAGTTTGTGCTATTGCCATTGAGAATGCATTGGGCGTTAAAGTTAAATAACTCAGAAACTACAAAACATTTCAAAGTAAAAAGTTCCAGCATGTGTCTCCACAGTAAGCTGAACTATAAAAAGTGTGAATGGAGTTTCTAGGTGAAAGTGCTTTTTTGACGTGCCAATATCTGCCATTGAGCCCCATTGTAAAATTCTCAAATTTGAAAGCACTATATTTCTAAAACTATGAAAAATTTCAAAGATTCCTTTTCAGGCAAAGATGTCCACCGTAAGATGAACCTAAGTAGGCTTGAATGGGGTTTCTAGGTGTAAGTATGTAGGACTAGTAGCATGCCAAAGTTTGTGCTATTGCCATTGAGAATGCATTGGGCTTTAAAGTTAAATAACTCAGAAACTACAAAACATTTCAAAGTAAAAAGTTCCAGCATGTGTCTCCACAGTAAGCTGAACTATAAAAAGTGTGAATGGAGTTTCTAGGTGAAAGTGCTTTTTTGACGTGCCAATATCTGCCATTGAGCCCCATTGTAAAATTCTCAAATTTGAAAGCACTATATTTCTAAAACTATGAAAAATTTCAAAGATTCCTTTTCAGGCAAAGATGTCCACCGTAAGATGAACCTAAGTAGGCTTGAATGGGGTTTCTAGGTGTAAGTATGTAGGACTAGTAGCATGCCAAAGTTTGTGCTATTGCCATTGAGAATGCATTGGGCTTTAAAGTTAAATAACTCAGAAACTACAAAACATTTCAAAGTAAAAAGTTCCAGCATGTGTCTCCACAGTAAGCTGAACTATAAAAAGTGTGAATGGAGTTTCTAGGTGAAAGTGCTTTTTTGACGTGCCAATATCTGCCATTGAGCCCCATTGTAAAATTCTCAAATTTGAAAGCACTATATTTCTAAAACTATGAAAAATTTCAAAGATTCCTTTTCAGGCAAAGATGTCCACCGTAAGATGAACCTAAGTAGGCTTGAATGGGGTTTCTAGGTGTAAGTATGTAAGACTAGTAGCATGCCAAAGTTTGTGCTATTGCCATTGAGAATGCATTGGGCGTTAAAGTTAAATAACTCAGAAACTACAAAACATTTCAAAGTAAAAAGTTCCAGCATGTGTCTCCACAGTAAGCTGAACTATAAAAAGTGTGAATGGAGTTTCTAGGTGAAAGTGCTTTTTTGACGTGCCAATATCTGCCATTGAGCCCCATTGTAAAATTCTCAAATTTGAAAGCACTATATTTCTAAAACTATGAAACATTTCAAAGATTCCTTTTCAGGCAAACATGTCCACCGTAAGATGAACCTAAATAGGTTTGAATGGGGTTTCTAGGTGTAAGTATGTAGGACTAGTAGCATGCCAAAGTTTGTGCTATTGCCATTGGGAATGCATTGGGCGTTTAACCTAAATAACTCAGAAACTACAAAACATTTCAAAGTAAAAAGTTCCAGCATGTGTCTCCACAGAAAGCTGAATTATAAAAAGTGTGAATGGAGTTTCTAGGTGAAAGTGCTTTTTTGACGTGCCCACTGCCAATATCTGCCATTGAGCCCCATTGTAAAATTCTCAAATTTGAAAGCACTATATTTCTAAAACTAGGAAACATTTAAAAGATTCTTTTTCAGGCAAACATGTCCACCGTAGGATGAACCTAAGTAGGCTTGAATGGGGTTTCTAGGTGTAAGTATGTAGGACTAGTAGCATGCCAAAGTTTGTGCTATTGCCATTGAGAATGCATTGGCCTTTAAAGTTAAATAACTCAGAAACTACAAAACATTTCAAAGTAAAAAGTTCCAGCATGTGTCTCCACAGTAAGCTGAACTATAAAAAGTGTGAATGGAGTTTCTAGGTGAAAGTGCTTTTTTGACGTGCCAATATCTGCCATTGAGCCCCATTGTAAAATTCTCAAATTTGAAAGCACTATATTTCTAAAACTATGAAACATTTCAAAGATTCCTTTTCAGGCAAAGATGTCCACCGTAAGATGAACCTAAGTAGGCTTGAATGGGGTTTCTAGGTGTAAGTATGTAGGACTAGTAGCATGCCAACGTTTGTGCTATTGCCATTGGGAATGCATTGGGCGTTTAACCTAAATAACTCAGAAACTACAAAACATTTCAAAGTAAAAAGTTCCAGCATGTGTCTCCACAGTAAGCTGAACTATAAAAAGTGTGAATGGAGTTTCTAGGTGAAAGTGCTTTTTTGACGTGCCAATATCTGCCATTGAGCCCCATTGTAAAATTCTCAAATTTGAAAGCACTATATTTCTAAAACTATGAAAAATTTCAAAGATTCCTTTTCAGGCAAAGATGTCCACCGTAAGATGAACCTAAGTAGGCTTGAATGGGGTTTCTAGGTGTAAGTATGTAGGACTAGTAGCATGCCAAAGTTTGTGCTATTGCCATTGAGAATGCATTGGGCTTTAAAGTTAAATAACTCAGAAACTACAAAACATTTCAAAGTAAAAAGTTCCAGCATGTGTCTCCACAGTAAGCTGAACTATAAAAAGTGTGAATGGAGTTTCTAGGTGAAAGTGCTTTTTTGACGTGCCAATATCTGCCATTGAGCCCCATTGTAAAATTCTCAAATTTGAAAGCACTATATTTCTAAAACTATGAAACATTTCAAAGATTCCTTTTCAGGCAAAGATGTCCACCGTAAGATGAACCTAAGTAGGCTTGAATGGGGTTTCTAGGTGTAAGTATGTAGGACTAGTAGCATGCCAAAGTTTGTGCTATTGCCATTGAGAATGCATTGGGCTTTAAAGTTAAATAACTCAGAAACTACAAAACATTTCAAAGTAAAAAGTTCCAGCATGTGTCTCCACAGTAAGCTGAACTATAAAAAGTGTGAATGGAGTTTCTAGGTGAAAGTGCTTTTTTGACGTGCCAATATCTGCCATTGAGCCCCATTGTAAAATTCTCAAATTTGAAAGCACTATATTTCTAAAACTATGAAAAATTTCAAAGATTCCTTTTCAGGCAAAGATGTCCACCGTAAGATGAACCTAAGTAGGCTTGAATGGGGTTTCTAGGTGTAAGTATGTAAGACTAGTAGCATGCCAAAGTTTGTGCTATTGCCATTGAGAATGCATTGGGCGTTAAAGTTAAATAACTCAGAAACTACAAAACATTTCAAAGTAAAAAGTTCCAGCATGTGTCTCCACAGTAAGCTGAACTATAAAAAGTGTGAATGGAGTTTCTAGGTGAAAGTGCTTTTTTGACGTGCCAATATCTGCCATTGAGCCCCATTGTAAAATTCTCAAATTTGAAAGCACTATATTTCTAAAACTATGAAACATTTCAAAGATTCCTATTCAGGCAAACATGTCCACCGTAAGATGAACCTAAATAGGTTTGAATGGGGTTTCTAGGTGTAAGTATGTAGGACTAGTAGCATGCCAAAGTTTGTGCTATTGCCATTGGGAATGCATTGGGCGTTTAACCTAAATAACTCAGAAACTACAAAACATTTCAAAGTAAAAAGTTCCAGCATGTGTCTCCACAGAAAGCTGAATTATAAAAAGTGTGAATGGAGTTTCTAGGTGAAAGTGCTTTTTTGACGTGCCAATATCTGCCATTGAGCCCCATTGTAAAATTCTCAAATTTGAAAGCACTATATTTCTAAAACTAGGAAACATTTAAAAGATTCTTTTTCAGGCAAACATGTCCACCGTAGGATGAACCTAAGTAGGCTTGAATGGGGTTTCTAGGTGTAAGTATGTAGGACTAGTAGCATGCCAAAGTTTGTGCTATTGCCATTGAGAATGCATTGGGCTTTAAAGTTAAATAACTCAGAAACTACAAAACATTTCGAAGTAAAAAGTTCCAGCATGTGTCTCCACAGTAAGCTGAACTATAAAAAGTGTGAATGGAGTTTCTAGGTGAAAGTGCTTTTTTGACGTGCCAATATCTGCCATTGAGCCCCATTGTAAAATTCTCAAATTTGAAAGCACTATATTTCTAAAACTATGAAACATTTCAAAGATTCCTTTTCAGGCAAACATGTCCACCGTAAGATGAACCTAAATAGGTTTGAATGGGGTTTCTAGGTGTAAGTATGTAGGACTAGTAGCATGCCAAAGTTTGTGCTATTGCCATTGAGAATGCATTGGCCTTTAAAGTTAAATAACTCAGAAACTACAAAACATTTCAAAGTAAAAAGTTCCAGCATGTGTCTCCACAGTAAGCTGAACTATAAAAAGTGTGAATGGAGTTTCTAGGTGAAAGTGCTTTTTTGACGTGCCAATATCTGCCATTGAGCCCCATTGTAAAATTCTCAAATTTGAAAGCACTATATTTCTAAAACTATGAAAAATGTCAAAGATTCCTTTTCAGGCAAAGATGTCCACCGTAAGATGAACCTAAGTAGGCTTGAATGGGGTTTCTAGGTGTAAGTATGTAGGACTAGTAGCATGCCAACGTTTGTGCTATTGCCATTGGGAATGCATTGGGCGTTTAACCTAAATAACTCAGAAACTACAAAACATTTCAAAGTAAAAAGTTCCAGCATGTGTCTCCACAGTAAGCTGAACTATAAAAAGTGTGAATGGAGTTTCTAGGTGAAAGTGCTTTTTTGACGTGCCAATATCTGCCATTGAGCCCCATTGTAAAATTCTCAAATTTGAAAGCACTATATTTCTAAAACTATGAAACATTTCAAAGATTCCCTTTCAGGCAAACATGTCCACCGTAAGATGAACCTAAGTAGGCTTGAATGGGGTTTCTAGGTGTAAGTATGTAGGACTAGTAGCATGCCAAAGTCTGTGCTATTGCCATTGAGAATGCATTGGGCGTTAAAGTTAAATAACTCAGAAACTACAAAACATTTCAAAGTAAAAAGTTCCAGCATGTGTCTACACAGTAAGCTGAACTATAAAAAGTGTGAATGGAGTTTCTAGGTGAAAGTGCTTTTTTGACGTGCCAATATCTGCCATTGAGCCCCATTGTAAAATTCTCAAATTTGAAAGCACTATATTTCTAAAACTAGGAAACATTTAAAAGATTCTTTTTCAGGCAAACATGTCCACCGTAAGATGAACCTAAGTAGGCTTGAATGGGGTTTCTAGGTGTAAGTATGTAGGACTAGTAGCATGCCAAAGTTTGTGCTATTGCCATTGAGAATGCATTGGGCTTTAAAGTTAAATAACTCAGAAACTACAAAACATTTCGAAGTAAAAAGTTCCAGCATGTGTCTCCACAGTAAGCTGAATTATAAAAATCACACCCGTGTGAACTGAGTGGTGTAAGGTTTTATATAGCATGATCAGCTGTGGTCTGACGTAATGTCTGACGTTAAAGATCTTTGGCTAGGTAGACTCGTCTTCTGATGTGATGATTTGTGACCATGAAGTTGATTCAGCTGGAGTTTTTGTCCGATGTGAGGTATTATATAAGGTAAGGTATTATATAGCCTGATCAGCTCTGATCTGACGTAATGAAATCACACCTGGATGTGATTTCACAACTGGCTTTTTTTGTGCAGAGAAAATGACCATGGTTGCTACGGTCATCCAGTTCACCCGGGTGTGATTTAATTACGTCAGAAATTATTTTGAACATAGCAACCATGCTCATTTTTTTCTGCACACAAAAGCCAGTTGTAGGAGTGGTTTACACCACTCAAAAAGTGTGAATGGAGTTTCTAGGTGAAAGTGCTTTTTTGACCTGCCAATATCTGCCATTGAGCCCCATTGTAAAACTCTCAAATTTGAAAGCACTATATTTCTAAAACTAGGAAACATTTAAAAGATTCTTTTTCAGGCAAACATGTCCACCGTAAGATGAACCTAAGTAGGCTTGAATGGGGTTTCTATAGGTGTAAGTATGTAGGACTAGTAGCATGCCAAAGTTTGTGCTATTGCCATTGAGAATGCATTGGGCTTTAAAGTTAAATAACTCAGAAACTACAAAACATTTCGAAGTAAAAAGTTCCAGCATGTGTCTCCACAGTAAGCTGAACTATAAAAAGTGTGAATGGAGTTTCTAGGTGAAAGTGCTTTTTTGACGTGCCAATATCTGCCATTGAGCCCCATTGTAAAATTCTCAAATTTGAAAGCACTATATTTCTAAAACTATGAAACATTTCAAAGATTCCCTTTCAGGCAAACATGTCCACCGTAAGATGAACCTAAGTAGGCTTGAATGGGGTTTCTAGGTGTAAGTATGTAGGACTAGTAGCATGCCAAAGTTTGTGCTATTGCCATTGAGAATGCATTGGGCGTTAAAGTTAAATAACTCAGAAACTACAAAACATTTCAAAGTAAAAAGTTCCAGCATGTGTCTACACAGTAAGCTGAACTATAAAAAGTGTGAATGGAGTTTCTAGGTGAAAGTCCTTTTTTGACGTGCCAATATCTGCCATTGAGCCCCATTGTAAAATTCTCAAATTTGAAAGCACTATATTTCTAAAACTATGAAACATTTCAAAGATTCCCTTTCAGGCAAACATGTCCACCGTAAGATGAACCTAAGTAGGCTTGAATGGGGTTTCTAGGTGTAAGTATGTAGGACTAGTAGCATGCCAAAGTTTGTGCTATTGCCATTGAGAATGCATTGGGCGTTAAAGTTAAATAACTCAGAAACTACAAAACATTTCAAAGTAAAAAGTTCCAGCATGTGTCTACACAGTAAGCTGAACTATAAAAACTGTGAATGGAGTTTCTAGGTGAAAGTCCTTTTTTGACGTGCCAATATCTGCCATTGAGCCCCATTGTAAAATTCTCAAATTTGAAAGCACTATTTTTCAAAAACTATGAAACATTTCAAAGATTCCCTTTCAGGCAAACATGTCCACCGTAAGATGAACCTAAGTAGGCTTGAATGGGGTTTCTAGGTGTAAGTATGTAGGACTAGTAGCATGCCAAAGTTTGTGCTATTGCCATTGAGAATGCATTGGGCGTTAAAGTTAAATAACTCAGAAACTACAAAACATTTCAAAGTAAAAAGTTCCAGCATGTGTCTACACAGTAAGCTGAACTATAAAAAGTGTGAATGGAGTTTCTAGGTGAAAGTCCTTTTTTGACGTGCCAATATCTGCCATTGAGCCCCATTGTAAAACTCTCAAATTTGAAAGCACTATATTTCTAAAACTATAAAACATTTCAAAGTAAAAAGTTCCAGCATGTGTCTCCACAGTAAGCTGAACTATAAAAAGTGTGAATGGAGTTTCTAGGTTAAAGTGCTTTTTTGACGTGCCAATATCTGCCATTGAGCCCCATTGTAAAATTCTCAAATTTGAAAGCACTATATTTCTAAAACTAGGTAACATTTAAAAGATTATTTTTCAGGCAAACATGTCCACCGTAAGATGAACCTAAGTAGGCTTGAATGGGGTTTCTAGGTGTAAGTATGTAGGACTAGTAGCATGCCAAAGTTTGTGCTATTGCCATTGAGAATGCATTGGGCTTTAAAGTTAAATAACTCAGAAACTACAAAACATTTCGAAGTAAAAAGTTCCAGCATGTGTCTCCACAGTAAGCTGAATTATAAAAAGTGTGAATGGAGTTTCTAGGTGAAAGTGCTTTTTTGACGTGCCAATATCTGCCATTGAGCCCCATTGTAAAATTCTCAAATTTGAAAGCACTATATTTCTAAAACTATGAAACATTTCAAAGATTCCTTTTCAGGCAAAGATGTCCACCGTAAGATGAACCTAAGTAGGCTTGAATGGGGTTTCTAGGTGTAAGTATGTAGGACTAGTAGCATGCCAACGTTTGTGCTATTGCCATTGGGAATGCATTGGGCGTTTAACCTAAATAACTCAGAAACTACAAAACATTTCAAAGTAAAAAGTTCCAGCATGTGTCTCCACAGTAAGCTGAACTATAAAAAGTGTGAATGGAGTTTCTAGGTGAAAGTGCTTTTTTGACGTGCCAATATCTGCCATTGAGCCCCATTGTAAAACTCTCAAATTTGAATGCACTATATTTCAAAAACTATGAAACATTTCAAAGATTCCCTTTCAGGCAAACATGTCCACCGTAAGATGAACCTAAGTAGGCTTGAATGGGGTTTCTAGGTGTAAGTATGTAGGACTAGTAGCATGCCAAAGTTTGTGCTATTGCCATTGAGAATGCATTGGGCTTTAAAGTTAAATAACTCAGAAACTACAAAACATTTCGAAGTAAAAAGTTCCAGCATGTGTCTCCACAGTAAGCTGAATTATAAAAAGTGTGAATGGAGTTTCTAGGTGAAAGTGCTTTTTTGACCTGCCAATATCTGCCATTGAGCCCCATTGTAAAACTCTCAAATTTGAAAGCACTATATTTCTAAAACTAGGAAACATTTAAAAGATTCTTTTTCAGGCAAACATGTCCACCGTAAGATGAACCTAAGTAGAATTGAATGGGGTTTCTAGGTGTAAGTATGTAGGACTAGTAGCATGCCAAAGTTTGTGCTATTGCCATTAAGAATGCATTGGGCTTTAAAGTTAAATAACTCAGAAACTACAAAACATTTCGAAGTAAAAAGTTCCAGCATGTGTCTCCACAGTAAGCTGAACTATAAAAAGTGTGAATGGAGTTTCTAGGTGAAAGTGCTTTTTTGACGTGCCAATATCTGCCATTGAGCCCCATTGTAAAATTCTCAAATTTGAAAGCACTATATTTCTAAAACTATGAAACATTTCAAAGATTCCCTTTCAGGCAAACATGTCCACCGTAAGATGAACCTAAGTAGGCTTGAATGGGGTTTCTAGGTGTAAGTATGTAGGACTAGTAGCATGCCAAAGTTTGTGCTATTGCCATTGAGAATGCATTGGGCGTTAAAGTTAAATAACTCAGAAACTACAAAACATTTCAAAGTAAAAAGTTCCAGCATGTGTCTACACAGTAAGCTGAACTATAAAAAGTGTGAATGGAGTTTCTAGGTGAAAGTCCTTTTTTGACGTGCCAATATCTGCCATTGAGCCCCATTGTAAAATTCTCAAATTTGAAAGCTATATATTTCTAAAACTATGAAACATTTCAAAGATTCCCTTTCAGGCAAACATGTCCACCGTAAGATGAACCTAAGTAGGCTTGAATGGGGTTTCTAGGTGTAAGTATGTAGGACTAGTAGCATGCCAAAGTTTGTGCTATTGCCATTGAGAATGCATTGGGCGTTAAAGTTAAATAACTCAGAAACTACAAAACATTTCAAAGTAAAAAGTTCCAGCATGTGTCTACACAGTAAGCTGAACTATAAAAAGTGTGAATGGAGTTTCTAGGTGAAAGTCCTTTTTTGACGTGCCAATATCTGCCATTGAGCCCCATTGTAAAATTCTCAAATTTGAAAGCACTATTTTTCAAAAACTATGAAACATTTCAAAGATTCCCTTTCAGGCAAACATGTCCACCGTAAGATGAACCTAAGTAGGCTTGAATGGGGTTTCTAGGTGTAAGTATGTAGGACTAGTAGCATGCCAAAGTTTGTGCTATTGCCATTGAGAATGCATTGGGCGTTAAAGTTAAATAACTCAGAAACTACAAAACATTTCAAAGTAAAAAGTTCCAGCATGTGTCTACACAGTAAGCTGAACTATAAAAAGTGTGAATGGAGTTTCTAGGTGAAAGTCCTTTTTTGACGTGCCAATATCTGCCATTGAGCCCCATTGTAAAATTCTCAAATTTGAAAGCACTATATTTCTAAAACTATGAAACATTTCAAAGATTCCCTTTCAGGCAAACATGTCCACCGTAAGATGAACCTAAGTAGGCTTGAATGGGGTTTCTAGGTGTAAGTATGTAGGACTAGTAGCATGCCAAAGTTTGTGCTATTGCCATTGAGAATGCATTGGGCTTTAAAGTTAAATAACTCAGAAACTACAAAACATTTCAAAGTAAAAAGTTCCAGCATGTGTCTCCACAGTAAGCTGAACTATAAAAAGTGTGAATGGAGTTTCTAGGTGAAAGTGCTTTTTTGACGTGCCAATATCTGCCATTGAGCCCCATTGTAAAATTCTCAAATTTGAAAGCACTATATTTCTAAAACTATGAAAAATTTCAAAGATTCCTTTTCAGGCAAAGATGTCCACCGTAAGATGAACCTAAGTAGGCTTGAATGGGGTTTCTAGGTGTAAGTATGTAGGACTAGTAGCATGCCAAAGTTTGTGCTATTGCCATTGAGAATGCATTGGGCTTTAAAGTTAAATAACTCAGAAACTACAAAACATTTCAAAGTAAAAAGTTCCAGCATGTGTCTCCACAGTAAGCTGAACTATAAAAAGTGTGAATGGAGTTTCTAGGTGAAAGTGCTTTTTTGACGTGCCAATATCTGCCATTGAGCCCCATTGTAAAATTCTCAAATTTGAAAGCACTATATTTCTAAAACTATGAAAAATTTCAAAGATTCCTTTTCAGGCAAAGATGTCCACCGTAAGATGAACCTAAGTAGGCTTGAATGGGGTTTCTAGGTGTAAGTATGTAAGACTAGTAGCATGCCAAAGTTTGTGCTATTGCCATTGAGAATGCATTGGGCGTTAAAGTTAAATAACTCAGAAACTACAAAACATTTCAAAGTAAAAAGTTCCAGCATGTGTCTCCACAGTAAGCTGAACTATAAAAAGTGTGAATGGAGTTTCTAGGTGAAAGTGCTTTTTTGACGTGCCAATATCTGCCATTGAGCCCCATTGTAAAATTCTCAAATTTGAAAGCACTATATTTCTAAAACTATGAAACATTTCAAAGATTCCTATTCAGGCAAACATGTCCACCGTAAGATGAACCTAAATAGGTTTGAATGGGGTTTCTAGGTGTAAGTATGTAGGACTAGTAGCATGCCAAAGTTTGTGCTATTGCCATTGGGAATGCATTGGGCGTTTAACCTAAATAACTCAGAAACTACAAAACATTTCAAAGTAAAAAGTTCCAGCATGTGTCTCCACAGAAAGCTGAATTATAAAAAGTGTGAATGGAGTTTCTAGGTGAAAGTGCTTTTTTGACGTGCCAATATCTGCCATTGAGCCCCATTGTAAAATTCTCAAATTTGAAAGCACTATATTTCTAAAACTAGGAAACATTTAAAAGATTCTTTTTCAGGCAAACATGTCCACCGTAGGATGAACCTAAGTAGGCTTGAATGGGGTTTCTAGGTGTAAGTATGTAGGACTAGTAGCATGCCAAAGTTTGTGCTATTGCCATTGAGAATGCATTGGGCTTTAAAGTTAAATAACTCAGAAACTACAAAACATTTCGAAGTAAAAAGTTCCAGCATGTGTCTCCACAGTAAGCTGAACTATAAAAAGTGTGAATGGAGTTTCTAGGTGAAAGTGCTTTTTTGACGTGCCAATATCTGCCATTGAGCCCCATTGTAAAATTCTCAAATTTGAAAGCACTATATTTCTAAAACTATGAAACATTTCAAAGATTCCTTTTCAGGCAAACATGTCCACCGTAAGATGAACCTAAATAGGTTTGAATGGGGTTTCTAGGTGTAAGTATGTAGGACTAGTAGCATGCCAAAGTTTGTGCTATTGCCATTGAGAATGCATTGGCCTTTAAAGTTAAATAACTCAGAAACTACAAAACATTTAAAAGTAAAAAGTTCCAGCATGTGTCTCCACAGTAAGCTGAACTATAAAAAGTGTGAATGGAGTTTCTAGGTGAAAGTGCTTTTTTGACGTGCCAATATCTGCCATTG
The DNA here is from genome assembly GCF_951216825.1 of Electrona antarctica. Taxonomy (NCBI): domain Eukaryota; kingdom Metazoa; phylum Chordata; class Actinopteri; order Myctophiformes; family Myctophidae; genus Electrona; species Electrona antarctica. Next base: position 50,209,950 of record NC_136809.1, read on the forward strand.
AGCCCCATTGTAAAATTCTCAAATTTGAAAGCACTATATTTCTAAAACTATGAAAAATGTCAAAGATTCCTTTTCAGGCAAAGATGTCCACCGTAAGATGAACCTAAGTAGGCTTGAATGGGGTTTCTAGGTGTAAGTATGTAGGACTAGTAGCATGCCAACGTTTGTGCTATTGCCATTGGGAATGCATTGGGCGTTTAACCTAAATAACTCAGAAACTACAAAACATTTCAAAGTAAAAAGTTCCAGCATGTGTCTCCACAGTAAGCTGAACTATAAAAAGTGTGAATGGAGTTTCTAGGTGAAAGTGCTTTTTTGACGTGCCAATATCTGCCATTGAGCCCCATTGTAAAATTCTCAAATTTGAAAGCACTATATTTCTAAAACTATGAAACATTTCAAAGATTCCCTTTCAGGCAAACATGTCCACCGTAAGATGAACCTAAGTAGGCTTGAATGGGGTTTCTAGGTGTAAGTATGTAGGACTAGTAGCATGCCAAAGTCTGTGCTATTGCCATTGAGAATGCATTGGGCGTTAAAGTTAAATAACTCAGAAACTACAAAACATTTCAAAGTAAAAAGTTCCAGCATGTGTCTCCACAGTAAGCTGAACTATAAAAAGTGTGAATGGAGTTTCTAGGTGAAAGTGCTTTTTTGACGTGCCAATATCTGCCATTGAGCCCCATTGTAAAATTCTCAAATTTGAAAGCACTATATTTCTAAAACTAGGAAACATTTAAAAGATTCTTTTTCAGGCAAACATGTCCACCGTAAGATGAACCTAAGTAGGCTTGAATGGGGTTTCTAGGTGTAAGTATGTAGGACTAGTAGCATGCCAAAGTTTGTGCTATTGCCATTGAGAATGCATTGGGCTTTAAAGTTAAATAACTCAGAAACTACAAAACATTTCGAAGTAAAAAGTTCCAGCATGTGTCTCCACAGTAAGCTGAATTATAAAAATCACACCCGTGTGAACTGAGTGGTGTAAGGTTTTATATAGCATGATCAGCTGTGGTCTGACGTAATGTCTGACGTTAAAGATCTTTGGCTAGGTAGACTCGTCTTCTGATGTGATGATTTGTGACCATGAAGTTGATTCAGCTGGAGTTTTTGTCCGATGTGAGGTATTATATAAGGTAAGGTATTATATAGCCTGATCAGCTCTGATCTGACGTAATGAAATCACACCTGGATGTGATTTCACAACTGGCTTTTTTTGTGCAGAGAAAATGACCATGGTTGCTACGGTCATCCAGTTCACCCGGGTGTGATTTAATTACGTCAGAAATTATTTTGAACATAGCAACCATGCTCATTTTTTTCTGCACACAAAAGCCAGTTGTAGGAGTGGTTTACACCACTCAAAAAGTGTGAATGGAGTTTCTAGGTGAAAGTGCTTTTTTGACCTGCCAATATCTGCCATTGAGCCCCATTGTAAAACTCTCAAATTTGAAAGCACTATATTTCTAAAACTAGGAAACATTTAAAAGATTCTTTTTCAGGCAAACATGTCCACCGTAAGATGAACCTAAGTAGGCTTGAATGGGGTTTCTATAGGTGTAAGTATGTAGGACTAGTAGCATGCCAAAGTTTGTGCTATTGCCATTGAGAATGCATTGGGCTTTAAAGTTAAATAACTCAGAAACTACAAAACATTTCGAAGTAAAAAGTTCCAGCATGTGTCTCCACAGTAAGCTGAACTATAAAAAGTGTGAATGGAGTTTCTAGGTGAAAGTGCTTTTTTGACGTGCCAATATCTGCCATTGAGCCCCATTGTAAAATTCTCAAATTTGAAAGCACTATATTTCTAAAACTATGAAACATTTCAAAGATTCCCTTTCAGGCAAACATGTCCACCGTAAGATGAACCTAAGTAGGCTTGAATGGGGTTTCTAGGTGTAAGTATGTAGGACTAGTAGCATGCCAAAGTTTGTGCTATTGCCATTGAGAATGCATTGGGCGTTAAAGTTAAATAACTCAGAAACTACAAAACATTTCAAAGTAAAAAGTTCCAGCATGTGTCTACACAGTAAGCTGAACTATAAAAAGTGTGAATGGAGTTTCTAGGTGAAAGTCCTTTTTTGACGTGCCAATATCTGCCATTGAGCCCCATTGTAAAATTCTCAAATTTGAAAGCACTATATTTCTAAAACTATGAAACATTTCAAAGATTCCCTTTCAGGCAAACATGTCCACCGTAAGATGAACCTAAGTAGGCTTGAATGGGGTTTCTAGGTGTAAGTATGTAGGACTAGTAGCATGCCAAAGTTTGTGCTATTGCCATTGAGAATGCATTGGGCGTTAAAGTTAAATAACTCAGAAACTACAAAACATTTCAAAGTAAAAAGTTCCAGCATGTGTCTACACAGTAAGCTGAACTATAAAAACTGTGAATGGAGTTTCTAGGTGAAAGTCCTTTTTTGACGTGCCAATATCTGCCATTGAGCCCCATTGTAAAATTCTCAAATTTGAAAGCACTATTTTTCAAAAACTATGAAACATTTCAAAGATTCCCTTTCAGGCAAACATGTCCACCGTAAGATGAACCTAAGTAGGCTTGAATGGGGTTTCTAGGTGTAAGTATGTAGGACTAGTAGCATGCCAAAGTTTGTGCTATTGCCATTGAGAATGCATTGGGCGTTAAAGTTAAATAACTCAGAAACTACAAAACATTTCAAAGTAAAAAGTTCCAGCATGTGTCTACACAGTAAGCTGAACTATAAAAAGTGTGAATGGAGTTTCTAGGTGAAAGTCCTTTTTTGACGTGCCAATATCTGCCATTGAGCCCCATTGTAAAACTCTCAAATTTGAAAGCACTATATTTCTAAAACTATAAAACATTTCAAAGTAAAAAGTTCCAGCATGTGTCTCCACAGTAAGCTGAACTATAAAAAGTGTGAATGGAGTTTCTAGGTTAAAGTGCTTTTTTGACGTGCCAATATCTGCCATTGAGCCCCATTGTAAAATTCTCAAATTTGAAAGCACTATATTTCTAAAACTAGGTAACATTTAAAAGATTATTTTTCAGGCAAACATGTCCACCGTAAGATGAACCTAAGTAGGCTTGAATGGGGTTTCTAGGTGTAAGTATGTAGGACTAGTAGCATGCCAAAGTTTGTGCTATTGCCATTGAGAATGCATTGGGCTTTAAAGTTAAATAACTCAGAAACTACAAAACATTTCGAAGTAAAGCAGCATGTGTCTCCACAGTAAGCTGAATTATAAAAAGTGTGAATGGAGTTTCTAGGTGAAAGTGCTTTTTTGACGTGCCAATATCTGCCATTGAGCCCCATTGTAAAATTCTCAAATTTGAAAGCACTATATTTCTAAAACTATGAAACATTTCAAAGATTCCTTTTCAGGCAAAGATGTCCACCGTAAGATGAACCTAAGTAGGCTTGAATGGGGTTTCTAGGTGTAAGTATGTAGGACTAGTAGCATGCCAACGTTTGTGCTATTGCCATTGGGAATGCATTGGGCGTTTAACCTAAATAACTCAGAAACTACAAAACATTTCAAAGTAAAAAGTTCCAGCATGTGTCTCCACAGTAAGCTGAACTATAAAAAGTGTGAATGGAGTTTCTAGGTGAAAGTGCTTTTTTGACGTGCCAATATCTGCCATTGAGCCCCATTGTAAAACTCTCAAATTTGAATGCACTATATTTCTAAAACTATGAAACATTTCAAAGATTCCCTTTCAGGCAAACATGTCCACCGTAAGATGAACCTAAGTAGGCTTGAATGGGGTTTCTAGGTGTAAGTATGTAGGACTAGTAGCATGCCAAAGTCTGTGCTATTGCCATTGAGAATGCATTGGGCGTTAAAGTTAAATAACTCAGAAACTACAAAACATTTCAAAGTAAAAAGTTCCAGCATGTGTCTACACAGTAAGCTGAACTATAAAAAGTGTGAATGGAGTTTCTAGGTGAAAGTGCTTTTTTGACGTGCCAATATCTGCCATTGAGCCCCATTGTAAAATTCTCAAATTTGAAAGCACTATATTTCTAAAACTAGGAAACATTTAAAAGATTCTTTTTCAGGCAAACATGTCCACCGTAAGATGAACCTAAGTAGGCTTGAATGGGGTTTCTAGGTGTAAGTATGTAGGACTAGTAGCATGCCAAAGTTTGTGCTATTGCCATTGAGAATGCATTGGGCTTTAAAGTTAAATAACTCAGAAACTACAAAACATTTCGAAGTAAAAAGTTCCAGCATGTGTCTCCACAGTAAGCTGAATTATAAAAAGTGTGAATGGAGTTTCTAGGTGAAAGTGCTTTTTTGACCTGCCAATATCTGCCATTGAGCCCCATTGTAAAATTCTCAAATTTGAAAGCACTATATTTCTAAAACTAGGAAACATTTAAAAGATTCTTTTTCAGGCAAACATGTCCACCGTAAGATGAACCTAAGTAGGCTTGAATGGGGTTTCTAGGTGTAAGTATGTAGGACTAGTAGCATGCCAAAGTTTGTGCTATTGCCATTGAGAATGCATTGGGCTTTAAAGTTAAATAACTCAGAAACTACAAAACATTTCGAAGTAAAAAGTTCCAGCATGTGTCTCCACAGTAAGCTGAATTATAAAAATCACACCCGTGTGAACTGAGTGGTGTAAGGTTTTATATAGCATGATCAGCTGTGGTCTGACGTAATGTCTGACGTTAAAGATCTTTGGCTAGGTAGACTCGTCTTCTGATGTGATGATTTGTGACCATGAAGTTGATTCAGCTGGAGTTTTTGTCCGATGTGAGGTATTATATAAGGTAAGGTATTATATAGCCTGATCAGCTCTGATCTGACGTAATGAAATCACACCTGGATGTGATTTCACAACTGGCTTTTTTTGTGCAGAGAAAATGACCATGGTTGCTACGGTCATCCAGTTCACCCGGGTGTGATTTAATTACGTCAGAAATTATTTTGAACATAGCAACCATGCTCATTTTTTTCTGCACACAAAAGCCAGTTGTAGGAGTGGTTTACACCACTCAAAAAGTGTGAATGGAGTTTCTAGGTGAAAGTGCTTTTTTGACCTGCCAATATCTGCCATTGAGCCCCATTGTAAAACTCTCAAATTTGAAAGCACTATATTTCTAAAACTAGGAAACATTTAAAAGATTCTTTTTCAGGCAAACATGTCCACCGTAAGATGAACCTAAGTAGGCTTGAATGGGGTTTCTATAGGTGTAAGTATGTAGGACTAGTAGCATGCCAAAGTTTGTGCTATTGCCATTGAGAATGCATTGGGCTTTAAAGTTAAATAACTCAGAAACTACAAAACATTTCGAAGTAAAAAGTTCCAGCATGTGTCTCCACAGTAAGCTGAACTATAAAAAGTGTGAATGGAGTTTCTAGGTGAAAGTGCTTTTTTGACGTGCCAATATCTGCCATTGAGCCCCATTGTAAAATTCTCAAATTTGAAAGCACTATATTTCTAAAACTATGAAACATTTCAAAGATTCCCTTTCAGGCAAACATGTCCACCGTAAGATGAACCTAAGTAGGCTTGAATGGGGTTTCTAGGTGTAAGTATGTAGGACTAGTAGCATGCCAAAGTTTGTGCTATTGCCATTGAGAATGCATTGGGCGTTAAAGTTAAATAACTCAGAAACTACAAAACATTTCAAAGTAAAAAGTTCCAGCATGTGTCTACACAGTAAGCTGAACTATAAAAAGTGTGAATGGAGTTTCTAGGTGAAAGTCCTTTTTTGACGTGCCAATATCTGCCATTGAGCCCCATTGTAAAATTCTCAAATTTGAAAGCACTATATTTCTAAAACTATGAAACATTTCAAAGATTCCCTTTCAGGCAAACATGTCCACCGTAAGATGAACCTAAGTAGGCTTGAATGGGGTTTCTAGGTGTAAGTATGTAGGACTAGTAGCATGCCAAAGTTTGTGCTATTGCCATTGAGAATGCATTGGGCGTTAAAGTTAAATAACTCAGAAACTACAAAACATTTCAAAGTAAAAAGTTCCAGCATGTGTCTACACAGTAAGCTGAACTATAAAAACTGTGAATGGAGTTTCTAGGTGAAAGTCCTTTTTTGACGTGCCAATATCTGCCATTGAGCCCCATTGTAAAATTCTCAAATTTGAAAGCACTATTTTTCAAAAACTATGAAACATTTCAAAGATTCCCTTTCAGGCAAACATGTCCACCGTAAGATGAACCTAAGTAGGCTTGAATGGGGTTTCTAGGTGTAAGTATGTAGGACTAGTAGCATGCCAAAGTTTGTGCTATTGCCATTGAGAATGCATTGGGCGTTAAAGTTAAATAACTCAGAAACTACAAAACATTTCAAAGTAAAAAGTTCCAGCATGTGTCTACACAGTAAGCTGAACTATAAAAAGTGTGAATGGAGTTTCTAGGTGAAAGTCCTTTTTTGACGTGCCAATATCTGCCATTGAGCCCCATTGTAAAACTCTCAAATTTGAAAGCACTATATTTCTAAAACTATAAAACATTTCAAAGTAAAAAGTTCCAGCATGTGTCTCCACAGTAAGCTGAACTATAAAAAGTGTGAATGGAGTTTCTAGGTTAAAGTGCTTTTTTGACGTGCCAATATCTGCCATTGAGCCCCATTGTAAAATTCTCAAATTTGAAAGCACTATATTTCTAAAACTAGGTAACATTTAAAAGATTATTTTTCAGGCAAACATGTCCACCGTAAGATGAACCTAAGTAGGCTTGAATGGGGTTTCTAGGTGTAAGTATGTAGGACTAGTAGCATGCCAAAGTTTGTGCTATTGCCATTGAGAATGCATTGGGCTTTAAAGTTAAATAACTCAGAAACTACAAAACATTTCGAAGTAAAGCAGCATGTGTCTCCACAGTAAGCTGAATTATAAAAAGTGTGAATGGAGTTTCTAGGTGAAAGTGCTTTTTTGACGTGCCAATATCTGCCATTGAGCCCCATTGTAAAATTCTCAAATTTGAAAGCACTATATTTCTAAAACTATGAAACATTTCAAAGATTCCTTTTCAGGCAAAGATGTCCACCGTAAGATGAACCTAAGTAGGCTTGAATGGGGTTTCTAGGTGTAAGTATGTAGGACTAGTAGCATGCCAACGTTTGTGCTATTGCCATTGGGAATGCATTGGGCGTTTAACCTAAATAACTCAGAAACTACAAAACATTTCAAAGTAAAAAGTTCCAGCATGTGTCTCCACAGTAAGCTGAACTATAAAAAGTGTGAATGGAGTTTCTAGGTGAAAGTGCTTTTTTGACGTGCCAATATCTGCCATTGAGCCCCATTGTAAAACTCTCAAATTTGAATGCACTATATTTCTAAAACTATGAAACATTTCAAAGATTCCCTTTCAGGCAAACATGTCCACCGTAAGATGAACCTAAGTAGGCTTGAATGGGGTTTCTAGGTGTAAGTATGTAGGACTAGTAGCATGCCAAAGTCTGTGCTATTGCCATTGAGAATGCATTGGGCGTTAAAGTTAAATAACTCAGAAACTACAAAACATTTCAAAGTAAAAAGTTCCAGCATGTGTCTACACAGTAAGCTGAACTATAAAAAGTGTGAATGGAGTTTCTAGGTGAAAGTGCTTTTTTGACGTGCCAATATCTGCCATTGAGCCCCATTGTAAAATTCTCAAATTTGAAAGCACTATATTTCTAAAACTAGGAAACATTTAAAAGATTCTTTTTCAGGCAAACATGTCCACCGTAAGATGAACCTAAGTAGGCTTGAATGGGGTTTCTAGGTGTAAGTATGTAGGACTAGTAGCATGCCAAAGTTTGTGCTATTGCCATTGAGAATGCATTGGGCTTTAAAGTTAAATAACTCAGAAACTACAAAACATTTCGAAGTAAAAAGTTCCAGCATGTGTCTCCACAGTAAGCTGAATTATAAAAAGTGTGAATGGAGTTTCTAGGTGAAAGTGCTTTTTTGACCTGCCAATATCTGCCATTGAGCCCCATTGTAAAACTCTCAAATTTGAAAGCACTATATTTCTAAAACTAGGAAACATTTAAAAGATTCTTTTTCAGGCAAACATGTCCACCGTAAGATGAACCTAAGTAGGCTTGAATGGGGTTTCTAGGTGTAAGTATGTAGGACTAGTAGCATGCCAAAGTTTGTGCTATTGCCATTGAGAATGCATTGGGCTTTAAAGTTAAATAACTCAGAAACTACAAAACATTTCGAAGTAAAAAGTTCCAGCATGTGTCTCCACAGTAAGCTGAACTATAAAAAGTGTGAATGGAGTTTCTAGGTGAAAGTGCTTTTTTGACGTGCCAATATCTGCCATTGAGCCCCATTGTAAAATTCTCAAATTTGAAAGCACTATATTTCTAAAACTATGAAACATTTCAAAGATTCCCTTTCAGGCAAACATGTCCACCGTAAGATGAACCTAAGTAGGCTTGAATGGGGTTTCTAGGTGTAAGTATGTAGGACTAGTAGCATGCCAAAGTTTGTGCTATTGCCATTGAGAATGCATTGGGCGTTAAAGTTAAATAACTCAGAAACTACAAAACATTTCAAAGTAAAAAGTTCCAGCATGTGTCTACACAGTAAGCTGAACTATAAAAAGTGTGAATGGAGTTTCTAGGTGAAAGTCCTTTTTTGACGTGCCAATATCTGCCATTGAGCCCCATTGTAAAATTCTCAAATTTGAAAGCTATATATTTCTAAAACTATGAAACATTTCAAAGATTCCCTTTCAGGCAAACATGTCCACCGTAAGATGAACCTAAGTAGGCTTGAATGGGGTTTCTAGGTGTAAGTATGTAGGACTAGTAGCATGCCAAAGTTTGTGCTATTGCCATTGAGAATGCATTGGGCGTTAAAGTTAAATAACTCAGAAACTACAAAACATTTCAAAGTAAAAAGTTCCAGCATGTGTCTACACAGTAAGCTGAACTATAAAAAGTGTGAATGGAGTTTCTAGGTGAAAGTCCTTTTTTGACGTGCCAATATCTGCCATTGAGCCCCATTGTAAAATTCTCAAATTTGAAAGCACTATTTTTCAAAAACTATGAAACATTTCAAAGATTCCCTTTCAGGCAAACATGTCCACCGTAAGATGAACCTAAGTAGGCTTGAATGGGGTTTCTAGGTGTAAGTATGTAGGACTAGTAGCATGCCAAAGTTTGTGCTATTGCCATTGAGAATGCATTGGGCGTTAAAGTTAAATAACTCAGAAACTACAAAACATTTCAAAGTAAAAAGTTCCAGCATGTGTCTACACAGTAAGCTGAACTATAAAAAGTGTGAATGGAGTTTCTAGGTGAAAGTCCTTTTTTGACGTGCCAATATCTGCCATTGAGCCCCATTGTAAAATTCTCAAATTTGAAAGCACTATATTTCTAAAACTATGAAACATTTCAAAGATTCCCTTTCAGGCAAACATGTCCACCGTAAGATGAACCTAAGTAGGCTTGAATGGGGTTTCTAGGTGTAAGTATGTAGGACTAGTAGCATGCCAAAGTTTGTGCTATTGCCATTGAGAATGCATTGGGCTTTAAAGTTAAATAACTCAGAAACTACAAAACATTTCAAAGTAAAAAGTTCCAGCATGTGTCTCCACAGTAAGCTGAACTATAAAAAGTGTGAATGGAGTTTCTAGGTGAAAGTGCTTTTTTGACGTGCCAATATCTGCCATTGAGCCCCATTGTAAAATTCTCAAATTTGAAAGCACTATATTTCTAAAACTATGAAAAATTTCAAAGATTCCTTTTCAGGCAAAGATGTCCACCGTAAGATGAACCTAAGTAGGCTTGAATGGGGTTTCTAGGTGTAAGTATGTAGGACTAGTAGCATGCCAAAGTTTGTGCTATTGCCATTGAGAATGCATTGGGCTTTAAAGTTAAATAACTCAGAAACTACAAAACATTTCAAAGTAAAAAGTTCCAGCATGTGTCTCCACAGTAAGCTGAACTATAAAAAGTGTGAATGGAGTTTCTAGGTGAAAGTGCTTTTTTGACGTGCCAATATCTGCCATTGAGCCCCATTGTAAAATTCTCAAATTTGAAAGCTATATATTTCTAAAACTATGAAACATTTCAAAGATTCCCTTTCAGGCAAACATGTCCACCGTAAGATGAACCTAAGTAGGCTTGAATGGGGTTTCTAGGTGTAAGTATGTAGGACTAGTAGCATGCCAAAGTTTGTGCTATTGCCATTGAGAATGCATTGGGCGTTAAAGTTAAATAACTCAGAAACTACAAAACATTTCAAAGTAAAAAGTTCCAGCATGTGTCTACACAGTAAGCTGAACTATAAAAAGTGTGAATGGAGTTTCTAGGTGAAAGTCCTTTTTTGACGTGCCAATATCTGCCATTGAGCCCCATTGTAAAATTCTCAAATTTGAAAGCACTATTTTTCAAAAACTATGAAACATTTCAAAGATTCCCTTTCAGGCAAACATGTCCACCGTAAGATGAACCTAAGTAGGCTTGAATGGGGTTTCTAGGTGTAAGTATGTAGGACTAGTAGCATGCCAAAGTTTGTGCTATTGCCATTGAGAATGCATTGGGCGTTAAAGTTAAATAACTCAGAAACTACAAAACATTTCAAAGTAAAAAGTTCCAGCATGTGTCTACACAGTAAGCTGAACTATAAAAAGTGTGAATGGAGTTTCTAGGTGAAAGTCCTTTTTTGACGTGCCAATATCTGCCATTGAGCCCCATTGTAAAATTCTCAAATTTGAAAGCACTATATTTCTAAAACTATGAAACATTTCAAAGATTCCCTTTCAGGCAAACATGTCCACCGTAAGATGAACCTAAGTAGGCTTGAATGGGGTTTCTAGGTGTAAGTATGTAGGACTAGTAGCATGCCAAAGTTTGTGCTATTGCCATTGAGAATGCATTGGGCTTTAAAGTTAAATAACTCAGAAACTACAAAACATTTCAAAGTAAAAAGTTCCAGCATGTGTCTCCACAGTAAGCTGAACTATAAAAAGTGTGAATGGAGTTTCTAGGTGAAAGTGCTTTTTTGACGTGCCAATATCTGCCATTGAGCCCCATTGTAAAATTCTCAAATTTGAAAGCACTATATTTCAAAAACTATGAAAAATTTCAAAGATTCCTTTTCAGGCAAAGATGTCCACCGTAAGATGAACCTAAGTAGGCTTGAATGGGGTTTCTAGGTGTAAGTATGTAGGACTAGTAGCATGCCAAAGTTTGTGCTATTGCCATTGAGAATGCATTGGGCTTTAAAGTTAAATAACTCAGAAACTACAAAACATTTCAAAGTAAAAAGTTCCAGCATGTGTCTCCACAGTAAGCTGAACTATAAAAAGTGTGAATGGAGTTTCTAGGTGAAAGTGCTTTTTTGACGTGCCAATATCTGCCATTGAGCCCCATTGTAAAATTCTCAAATTTGAAAGCACTATATTTCTAAAACTATGAAAAATTTCAAAGATTCCTTTTCAGGCAAAGATGTCCACCGTAAGATGAACCTAAGTAGGCTTGAATGGGGTTTCTAGGTGTAAGTATGTAGGACTAGTAGCATGCCAAAGTTTGTGCTATTGCCATTGAGAATGCATTGGGCTTTAAAGTTAAATAACTCAGAAACTACAAAACATTTCAAAGTAAAAAGTTCCAGCATGTGTCTCCACAGTAAGCTGAACTATAAAAAGTGTGAATGGAGTTTCTAGGTGAAAGTGCTTTTTTGACGTGCCAATATCTGCCATTGAGCCCCATTGTAAAATTCTCAAATTTGAAAGCACTATATTTCTAAAACTATGAAAAATTTCAAAGATTCCTTTTCAGGCAAAGATGTCCACCGTAAGATGAACCTAAGTAGGCTTGAATGGGGTTTCTAGGTGTAAGTATGTAAGACTAGTAGCATGCCAAAATTTGTGCTATTGCCATTGAGAATGCATTGGGCGTTAAAGTTAAATAACTCAGAAACTACAAAACATTTCAAAGTAAAAAGTTCCAGCATGTGTCTCCACAGTAAGCTGAACTATAAAAAGTGTGAATGGAGTTTCTAGGTGAAAGTGCTTTTTTGACGTGCCAATATCTGCCATTGAGCCCCATTGTAAAATTCTCAAATTTGAAAGCACTATATTTCTAAAACTATGAAACATTTCAAAGATTCCTTTTCAGGCAAACATGTCCACCGTAAGATGAACATAAATAGGTTTGAATGGGGTTTCTAGGTGTAAGTATGTAGGACTAGTAGCATGCCAAAGTTTGTGCTATTGCCATTGGGAATGCATTGGGCGTTTAACCTAAATAACTCAGAAACTACAAAACATTTCAAAGTAAAAAGTTCCAGCATGTGTCTCCACAGAAAGCTGAATTATAAAAAGTGTGAATGGAGTTTCTAGGTGAAAGTGCTTTTTTGACGTGCCAATATCTGCCATTGAGCCCCATTGTAAAATTCTCAAATTTGAAAGCACTATATTTCTAAAACTAGGAAACATTTAAAAGATTCTTTTTCAGGCAAACATGTCCACCGTAGGATGAACCTAAGTAGGCTTGAATGGGGTTTCTAGGTGTAAGTATGTAGGACTAGTAGCATGCCAAAGTTTGTGCTATTGCCATTGAGAATGCATTGGGCTTTAAAGTTAAATAACTCAGAAACTACAAAACAATTCGAAGTAAAAAGTTCCAGCATGTGTCTCCACAGTAAGCTGAACTATAAAAAGTGTGAATGGAGTTTCTAGGTGAAAGTGCTTTTTTGACGTGCCAATATCTGCCATTGAGCCCCATTGTAAAATTCTCAAATTTGAAAGCACTATATTTCTAAAACTATGAAACATTTCAAAGATTCCTTTTCAGGCAAACATGTCCACCGTAAGATGAACCTAAATAGGTTTGAATGGGGTTTCTAGGTGTAAGTATGTAGGACTAGTAGCATGCCAAAGTTTGTGCTATTGCCATTGAGAATGCATTGGCCTTTAAAGTTAAATAACTCAGAAACTACAAAACATTTCAAAGTAAAAAGTTCCAGCATGTCTCTCCACAGTAAGCTGAACTATAAAAAGTGTGAATGGAGTTTCTAGGTGAAAGTGCTTTTTTGACGTGCCAATATCTGCCATTGAGCCCCATTGTAAAATTCTCAAATTTGAAAGCACTATATTTCTAAAACTATGAAAAATTTCAAAGATTCCTTTTCAGGCAAAGATGTCCACCGTAAGATGAACCTAAGTAGGCTTGAATGGGGTTTCTAGGTGTAAGTATGTAGGACTAGTAGCATGCCAACGTTTGTGCTATTGCCATTGGGAATGCATTGGGCGTTTAACCTAAATAACTCAGAAACTACAAAACATTTCAAAGTAAAAAGTTCCAGCATGTGTCTCCACAGTAAGCTGAACTATAAAAAGTGTGAATGGAGTTTCTAGGTGAAAGTGCTTTTTTGACGTGCCAATATCTGCCATTGAGCCCCATTGTAAAATTCTCAAATTTGAAAGCACTATATTTCTAAAACTATGAAAAATTTCAAAGATTCCTTTTCAGGCAAAGATGTCCACCGTAAGATGAACCTAAGTAGGCTTGAATGGGGTTTCTAGGTGTAAGTATGTAGGACTAGTAGCATGCCAAAGTTTGTGCTATTGCCATTGAGAATGCATTGGGCTTTAAAGTTAAATAACTCAGAAACTACAAAACATTTCAAAGTAAAAAGTTCCAGCATGTGTCTCCACAGTAAGCTGAACTATAAAAAGTGTGAATGGAGTTTCTAGGTGAAAGTGCTTTTTTGACGTGCCAATATCTGCCATTGAGCCCCATTGTAAAATTCTCAAATTTGAAAGCAATATATTTCTAAAACTATGAAAAATTTCAAAGATTCCTTTTCAGGCAAAGATGTCCACCGTAAGATGAACCTAAGTAGGCTTGAATGGGGTTTCTAGGTGTAAGTATGTAGGACTAGTAGCATGCCAAAGTTTGTGCTATTGCCATTGAGAATGCATTGGGCTTTAAAGTTAAATAACTCAGAAACTACAAAACATTTCAAAGTAAAAAGTTCCAGCATGTGTCTCCACAGTAAGCTGAACTATAAAAAGTGTGAATGGAGTTTCTAGGTGAAAGTGCTTTTTTGACGTGCCAATATCTGCCATTGAGCCCCATTGTAAAATTCTCAAATTTGAAAGCACTATATTTCTAAAACTATGAAAAATTTCAAAGATTCCTTTTCAGGCAAAGATGTCCACCGTAAGATGAACCTAAGTAGGCTTGAATGGGGTTTCTAGGTGTAAGTATGTAAGACTAGTAGCATGCCAAAGTTTGTGCTATTGCCATTGAGAATGCATTGGGCGTTAAAGTTAAATAACTCAGAAACTACAAAACATTTCAAAGTAAAAAGTTCCAGCATGTGTCTCCACAGTAAGCTGAACTATAAAAAGTGTGAATGGAGTTTCTAGGTGAAAGTGCTTTTTTGACGTGCCAATATCTGCCATTGAGCCCCATTGTAAAATTCTCAAATTTGAAAGCACTATATTTCTAAAACTATGAAACATTTCAAAGATTCCTTTTCAGGCAAACATGTCCACCGTAAGATGAACCTAAATAGGTTTGAATGGGGTTTCTAGGTGTAAGTATGTAGGACTAGTAGCATGCCAAAGTTTGTGCTATTGCCATTGGGAATGCATTGGGCGTTTAACCTAAATAACTCAGAAACTACAAAACATTTCAAAGTAAAAAGTTCCAGCATGTGTCTCCACAGAAAGCTGAATTATAAAAAGTGTGAATGGAGTTTCTAGGTGAAAGTGCTTTTTTGACGTGCCAATATCTGCCATTGAGCCCCATTGTAAAATTCTCAAATTTGAAAGCACTATATTTCTAAAACTAGGAAACATTTAAAAGATTCTTTTTCAGGCAAACATGTCCACCGTAGGATGAACCTAAGTAGGCTTGAATGGGGTTTCTAGGTGTAAGTATGTAGGACTAGTAGCATGCCAAAGTTTGTGCTATTGCCATTGAGAATGCATTGGGCTTTAAAGTTAAATAACTCAGAAACTACAAAACATTTCGAAGTAAAAAGTTCCAGCATGTGTCTCCACAGTAAGCTGAACTATAAAAAGTGTGAATGGAGTTTCTAGGTGAAAGTGCTTTTTTGACGTGCCAATATCTGCCATTGAGCCCCATTGTAAAATTCTCAAATTTGAAAGCACTATATTTCTAAAACTATGAAACATTTCAAAGATTCCTTTTCAGGCAAACATGTCCACCGTAAGATGAACCTAAATAGGTTTGAATGGGGTTTCTAGGTGTAAGTATGTAGGACTAGTAGCATGCCAAAGTTTGTGCTATTGCCATTGAGAATGCATTGGCCTTTAAAGTTAAATAACTCAGAAACTACAAAACATTTCAAAGTAAAAAGTTCCAGCATGTGTCTCCACAGTAAGCTGAACTATAAAAAGTGTGAATGGAGTTTCTAGGTGAAAGTGCTTTTTTGACGTGCCAATATCTGCCATTGAGCCCCATTGTAAAATTCTCAAATTTGAAAGCACTATATTTCTAAAACTATGAAAAATTTCAAAGATTCCTTTTCAGGCAAAGATGTCCACCGTAAGATGAACCTAAGTAGGCTTGAATGGGGTTTCTAGGTGTAAGTATGTAGGACTAGTAGCATGCCAACGTTTGTGCTATTGCCATTGGGAATGCATTGGGCGTTTAACCTAAATAACTCAGAAACTACAAAACATTTCAAAGTAAAAAGTTCCAGCATGTGTCTCCACAGTAAGCTGAACTATAAAAAGTGTGAATGGAGTTTCTAGGTGAAAGTGCTTTTTTGACGTGCCAATATCTGCCATTGAGCCCCATTGTAAAATTATCAAATTTGAAAGCACTATATTTCTAAAACTATGAAACATTTCAAAGATTCCCTTTCAGGCAAACATGTCCACCGTAAGATGAACCTAAGTAGGCTTGAATGGGGTTTCTAGGTGTAAGTATGTAGGACTAGTAGCATGCCAAAGTCTGTGCTATTGCCATTGAGAATGCATTGGGCGTTAAAGTTAAATAACTCAGAAACTACAAAACATTTCAAAGTAAAAAGTTCCAGCATGTGTCTACACAGTAAGCTGAACTATAAAAAGTGTGAATGGAGTTTCTAGGTGAAAGTGCTTTTTTGACGTGCCAATATCTGCCATTGAGCCCCATTGTAAAATTCTCAAATTTGAAAGCACTATATTTCTAAAACTAGGAAACATTTAAAAGATTCTTTTTCAGGCAAACATGTCCACCGTAAGATGAACCTAAGTAGGCTTGAATGGGGTTTCTAGGTGTAAGTATGTAGGACTAGTAGCATGCCAAAGTTTGTGCTATTGCCATTGAGAATGCATTGGGCTTTAAAGTTAAATAACTCAGAAACTACAAAACATTTCGAAGTAAAAAGTTCCAGCATGTGTCTCCACAGTAAGCTGAATTATAAAAATCACACCCGTGTGAACTGAGTGGTGTAAGGTTTTATATAGCATGATCAGCTGTGGTCTGACGTAATGTCTGACGTTAAAGATCTTTGGCTAGGTAGACTCGTCTTCTGATGTGATGATTTGTGACCATGAAGTTGATTCAGCTGGAGTTTTTGTCCGATGTGAGGTATTATATAAGGTAAGGTATTATATAGCCTGATCAGCTCTGATCTGACGTAATGAAATCACACCTGGATGTGATTTCACAACTGGCTTTTTTTGTGCAGAGAAAATGACCATGGTTGCTACGGTCATCCAGTTCACCCGGGTGTGATTTAATTACGTCAGAAATTATTTTGAACATAGCAACCATGCTCATTTTTTTCTGCACACAAAAGCCAGTTGTAGGAGTGGTTTACACCACTCAAAAAGTGTGAATGGAGTTTCTAGGTGAAAGTGCTTTTTTGACCTGCCAATATCTGCCATTGAGCCCCATTGTAAAACTCTCAAATTTGAAAGCACTATATTTCTAAAACTAGGAAACATTTAAAAGATTCTTTTTCAGGCAAACATGTCCACCGTAAGATGAACCTAAGTAGGCTTGAATGGGGTTTCTATAGGTGTAAGTATGTAGGACTAGTAGCATGCCAAAGTTTGTGCTATTGCCATTGAGAATGCATTGGGCTTTAAAGTTAAATAACTCAGAAACTACAAAACATTTCGAAGTAAAAAGTTCCAGCATGTGTCTCCACAGTAAGCTGAACTATAAAAAGTGTGAATGGAGTTTCTAGGTGAAAGTGCTTTTTTGACGTGCCAATATCTGCCATTGAGCCCCATTGTAAAATTCTCAAATTTGAAAGCACTATATTTCTAAAACTATGAAACATTTCAAAGATTCCCTTTCAGGCAAACATGTCCACCGTAAGATGAACCTAAGTAGGCTTGAATGGGGTTTCTAGGTGTAAGTATGTAGGACTAGTAGCATGCCAAAGTTTGTGCTATTGCCATTGAGAATGCATTGGGCGTTAAAGTTAAATAACTCAGAAACTACAAAACATTTCAAAGTAAAAAGTTCCAGCATGTGTCTACACAGTAAGCTGAACTATAAAAAGTGTGAATGGAGTTTCTAGGTGAAAGTCCTTTTTTGACGTGCCAATATCTGCCATTGAGCCCCATTGTAAAATTCTCAAATTTGAAAGCACTATATTTCTAAAACTAGGAAACATTTAAAAGATTCTTTTTCAGGCAAACATGTCCACCGTAAGATGAACCTAAGTAGGCTTGAATGGGGTTTCTAGGTGTAAGTATGTAGGACTAGTAGCATGCCAAAGTTTGTGCTATTGCCATTGAGAATGCATTGGGCTTTAAAGTTAAATAACTCAGAAACTACAAAACATTTCGAAGTAAAAAGTTCCAGCATGTGTCTCCACAGTAAGCTGAATTATAAAAATCACACCCGTGTGAACTGAGTGGTGTAAGGTTTTATATAGCATGATCAGCTGTGGTCTGACGTAATGTCTGACGTTAAAGATCTTTGGCTAGGTAGACTCGTCTTCTGATGTGATGATTTGTGACCATGAAGTTGATTCAGCTGGAGTTTTTGTCCGATGTGAGGTATTATATAAGGTAAGGTATTATATAGCCTGATCAGCTCTGATCTGACGTAATGAAATCACACCTGGATGTGATTTCACAACTGGCTTTTTTTGTGCAGAGAAAATGACCATGGTTGCTACGGTCATCCAGTTCACCCGGGTGTGATTTAATTACGTCAGAAATTATTTTGAACATAGCAACCATGCTCATTTTTTTCTGCACACAAAAGCCAGTTGTAGGAGTGGTTTACACCACTCAAAAAAGTGTGAATGGAGTTTCTAGGTGAAAGTGCTTTTTTGACCTGCCAATATCTGCCATTGAGCCCCATTGTAAAACTCTCAAATTTGAAAGCACTATATTTCTAAAACTAGGAAACATTTAAAAGATTCTTTTTCAGGCAAACATGTCCACCATAAGATGAACCTAAGTAGGCTTGAATGGGGTTTCTATAGGTGTAAGTATGTAGGACTAGTAGCATGCCAAAGTTTGTGCTATTGCCATTGAGAATGCATTGGGCTTTAAAGTTAAATAACTCAGAAACTACAAAACATTTCGAAGTAAAAAGTTCCAGCATGTGTCTCCACAGTAAGCTGAACTATAAAAAGTGTGAATGGAGTTTCTAGGTGAAAGTGCTTTTTTGACGTGCCAATATCTGCCATTGAGCCCCATTGTAAAATTCTCAAATTTGAAAGCACTATATTTCTAAAACTATGAAACATTTCAAAGATTCCCTTTCAGGCAAACATGTCCACCGTAAGATGAACCTAAGTAGGCTTGAATGGGGTTTCTAGGTGTAAGTATGTAGGACTAGTAGCATGCCAAAGTTTGTGCTATTGCCATTGAGAATGCATTGGGCGTTAAAGTTAAATAACTCAGAAACTACAAAACATTTCAAAGTAAAAAGTTCCAGCATGTGTCTACACAGTAAGCTGAACTATAAAAAGTGTGAATGGAGTTTCTAGGTGAAAGTCCTTTTTTGACGTGCCAATATCTGCCATTGAGCCCCATTGTAAAATTCTCAAATTTGAAAGCACTATATTTCTAAAACTATGAAACATTTCAAAGATTCCCTTTCAGGCAAACATGTCCACCGTAAGATGAACCTAAGTAGGCTTGAATGGGGTTTCTAGGTGTAAGTATGTAGGACTAGTAGCATGCCAAAGTTTGTGCTATTGCCATTGAGAATGCATTGGGCGTTAAAGTTAAATAACTCAGAAACTACAAAACATTTCAAAGTAAAAAGTTTCAGCATGTGTCTACACAGTAAGCTGAACTATAAAAACTGTGAATGGAGTTTCTAGGTGAAAGTCCTTTTTTGACGTGCCAATATCTGCCATTGAGCCCCATTGTAAAATTCTCAAATTTGAAAGCACTATTTTTCAAAAACTATGAAACATTTCAAAGATTCCCTTTCAGGCAAACATGTCCACCGTAAGATGAACCTAAGTAGGCTTGAATGGGGTTTCTAGGTGTAAGTATGTAGGACTAGTAGCATGCCAAAGTTTGTGCTATTGCCATTGAGAATGCATTGGGCGTTAAAGTTAAATAACTCAGAAACTACAAAACATTTCAAAGTAAAAAGTTCCAGCATGTGTCTACACAGTAAGCTGAACTATAAAAAGTGTGAATGGAGTTTCTAGGTGAAAGTCCTTTTTTGACGTGCCAATATCTGCCATTGAGCCCCATTGTAAAACTCTCAAATTTGAAAGCACTATATTTCTAAAACTATAAAACATTTCAAAGTAAAAAGTTCCAGCATGTGTCTCCACAGTAAGCTGAACTATAAAAAGTGTGAATGGGGTTTCTAGGTGAAAGTCCTTTTTTGACGTGCCAATATCTGCCATTGAGCCCCATTGTAAAACTCTCAAATTTGAAAGCACTATATTTCTAAAACTATGAAACATTTCAAAGATTCCCTTTCAGGCAAACATGTCCACCGTAAGATGAACCTAAGTAGGCTTGAATGGGGTTTCTAGGTGTAAGTATGTAGGACTAGTAGCATGCCAAAGTTTGTGCTATTGCCATTGAGAATGCATTGGGCGTTAAAGTTAAATAACTCAGAAACTACAAAACATTTCAAAGTAAAAAGTTCCAGCATGTGTCTCCACAGTAAGCTGAACTATAAAAAGTGTGAATGGAGTTTCTAGGTTAAAGTGCTTTTTTGACGTGCCAATATCTGCCATTGAGCCCCATTGTAAAATTCTCAAATTTGAAAGCACTATATTTCTAAAACTAGGTAACATTTAAAAGATTATTTTTCAGGCAAACATGTCCACCGTAAGATGAACCTAAGTAGGCTTGAATGGGGTTTCTAGGTGTAAGTATGTAGGACTAGTAGCATGCCAAAGTTTGTGCTATTGCCATTGAGAATGCATTGGGCTTTAAAGTTAAATAACTCAGAAACTACAAAACATTTCGAAGTAAAAAGTTCCAGCATGTGTCTCCACAGTAAGCTGAATTATAAAAAGTGTGAATGGAGTTTCTAGGTGAAAGTGCTTTTTTGACGTGCCAATATCTGCCATTGAGCCCCATTGTAAAATTCTCAAATTTGAAAGCACTATATTTCTAAAACTATGAAACATTTCAAAGATTCCTTTTCAGGCAAAGATGTCCACCGTAAGATGAACCTAAGTAGGCTTGAATGGGGTTTCTAGGTGTAAGTATGTAGGACTAGTAGCATGCCAACGTTTGTGCTATTGCCATTGGGAATGCATTGGGCGTTTAACCTAAATAACTCAGAAACTACAAAACATTTCAAAGTAAAAAGTTCCAGCATGTGTCTCCACAGTAAGCTGAACTATAAAAAGTGTGAATGGAGTTTCTAGGTGAAAGTGCTTTTTTGACGTGCCAATATCTGCCATTGAGCCCCATTGTAAAATTCTCAAATTTGAAAGCACTATATTTCTAAAACTATGAAAAATTTCAAAGATTCCTTTTCAGGCAAAGATGTCCACCGTAAGATGAACCTAAGTAGGCTTGAATGGGGTTTCTAGGTGTAAGTATGTAAGACTAGTAGCATGCCAAAATTTGTGCTATTGCCATTGAGAATGCATTGGGCGTTAAAGTTAAATAACTCAGAAACTACAAAACATTTCAAAGTAAAAAGTTCCAGCATGTGTCTCCACAGTAAGCTGAACTATAAAAAGTGTGAATGGAGTTTCTAGGTGAAAGTGCTTTTTTGACGTGCCAATATCTGCCATTGAGCCCCATTGTAAAATTCTCAAATTTGAAAGCACTATATTTCTAAAACTATGAAACATTTCAAAGATTCCTTTTCAGGCAAACATGTCCACCGTAAGATGAACATAAATAGGTTTGAATGGGGTTTCTAGGTGTAAGTATGTAGGACTAGTAGCATGCCAAAGTTTGTGCTATTGCCATTGGGAATGCATTGGGCGTTTAACCTAAATAACTCAGAAACTACAAAACATTTCAAAGTAAAAAGTTCCAGCATGTGTCTCCACAGAAAGCTGAATTATAAAAAGTGTGAATGGAGTTTCTAGGTGAAAGTGCTTTTTTGACGTGCCAATATCTGCCATTGAGCCCCATTGTAAAATTCTCAAATTTGAAAGCACTATATTTCTAAAACTAGGAAACATTTAAAAGATTCTTTTTCAGGCAAACATGTCCACCGTAGGATGAACCTAAGTAGGCTTGAATGGGGTTTCTAGGTGTAAGTATGTAGGACTAGTAGCATGCCAAAGTTTGTGCTATTGCCATTGAGAATGCATTGGGCTTTAAAGTTAAATAACTCAGAAACTACAAAACAATTCGAAGTAAAAAGTTCCAGCATGTGTCTCCACAGTAAGCTGAACTATAAAAAGTGTGAATGGAGTTTCTAGGTGAAAGTGCTTTTTTGACGTGCCAATATCTGCCATTGAGCCCCATTGTAAAATTCTCAAATTTGAAAGCACTATATTTCTAAAACTATGAAACATTTCAAAGATTCCTTTTCAGGCAAACATGTCCACCGTAAGATGAACCTAAATAGGTTTGAATGGGGTTTCTAGGTGTAAGTATGTAGGACTAGTAGCATGCCAAAGTTTGTGCTATTGCCATTGAGAATGCATTGGCCTTTAAAGTTAAATAACTCAGAAACTACAAAACATTTCAAAGTAAAAAGTTCCAGCATGTCTCTCCACAGTAAGCTGAACTATAAAAAGTGTGAATGGAGTTTCTAGGTGAAAGTGCTTTTTTGACGTGCCAATATCTGCCATTGAGCCCCATTGTAAAATTCTCAAATTTGAAAGCACTATATTTCTAAAACTATGAAAAATTTCAAAGATTCCTTTTCAGGCAAAGATGTCCACCGTAAGATGAACCTAAGTAGGCTTGAATGGGGTTTCTAGGTGTAAGTATGTAGGACTAGTAGCATGCCAACGTTTGTGCTATTGCCATTGGGAATGCATTGGGCGTTTAACCTAAATAACTCAGAAACTACAAAACATTTCAAAGTAAAAAGTTCCAGCATGTGTCTCCACAGTAAGCTGAACTATAAAAAGTGTGAATGGAGTTTCTAGGTGAAAGTGCTTTTTTGACGTGCCAATATCTGCCATTGAGCCCCATTGTAAAATTCTCAAATTTGAAAGCACTATATTTCTAAAACTATGAAAAATTTCAAAGATTCCTTTTCAGGCAAAGATGTCCACCGTAAGATGAACCTAAGTAGGCTTGAATGGGGTTTCTAGGTGTAAGTATGTAGGACTAGTAGCATGCCAAAGTTTGTGCTATTGCCATTGAGAATGCATTGGGCTTTAAAGTTAAATAACTCAGAAACTACAAAACATTTCAAAGTAAAAAGTTCCAGCATGTGTCTCCACAGTAAGCTGAACTATAAAAAGTGTGAATGGAGTTTCTAGGTGAAAGTGCTTTTTTGACGTGCCAATATCTGCCATTGAGCCCCATTGTAAAATTCTCAAATTTGAAAGCAATATATTTCTAAAACTATGAAAAATTTCAAAGATTCCTTTTCAGGCAAAGATGTCCACCGTAAGATGAACCTAAGTAGGCTTGAATGGGGTTTCTAGGTGTAAGTATGTAGGACTAGTAGCATGCCAAAGTTTGTGCTATTGCCATTGAGAATGCATTGGGCTTTAAAGTTAAATAACTCAGAAACTACAAAACATTTCAAAGTAAAAAGTTCCAGCATGTGTCTCCACAGTAAGCTGAACTATAAAAAGTGTGAATGGAGTTTCTAGGTGAAAGTGCTTTTTTGACGTGCCAATATCTGCCATTGAGCCCCATTGTAAAATTCTCAAATTTGAAAGCACTATATTTCTAAAACTATGAAAAATTTCAAAGATTCCTTTTCAGGCAAAGATGTCCACCGTAAGATGAACCTAAGTAGGCTTGAATGGGGTTTCTAGGTGTAAGTATGTAAGACTAGTAGCATGCCAAAGTTTGTGCTATTGCCATTGAGAATGCATTGGGCGTTAAAGTTAAATAACTCAGAAACTACAAAACATTTCAAAGTAAAAAGTTCCAGCATGTGTCTCCACAGTAAGCTGAACTATAAAAAGTGTGAATGGAGTTTCTAGGTGAAAGTGCTTTTTTGACGTGCCAATATCTGCCATTGAGCCCCATTGTAAAATTCTCAAATTTGAAAGCACTATATTTCTAAAACTATGAAACATTTCAAAGATTCCTTTTCAGGCAAACATGTCCACCGTAAGATGAACCTAAATAGGTTTGAATGGGGTTTCTAGGTGTAAGTATGTAGGACTAGTAGCATGCCAAAGTTTGTGCTATTGCCATTGGGAATGCATTGGGCGTTTAACCTAAATAACTCAGAAACTACAAAACATTTCAAAGTAAAAAGTTCCAGCATGTGTCTCCACAGAAAGCTGAATTATAAAAAGTGTGAATGGAGTTTCTAGGTGAAAGTGCTTTTTTGACGTGCCAATATCTGCCATTGAGCCCCATTGTAAAATTCTCAAATTTGAAAGCACTATATTTCTAAAACTAGGAAACATTTAAAAGATTCTTTTTCAGGCAAACATGTCCACCGTAGGATGAACCTAAGTAGGCTTGAATGGGGTTTCTAGGTGTAAGTATGTAGGACTAGTAGCATGCCAAAGTTTGTGCTATTGCCATTGAGAATGCATTGGGCTTTAAAGTTAAATAACTCAGAAACTACAAAACATTTCGAAGTAAAAAGTTCCAGCATGTGTCTCCACAGTAAGCTGAACTATAAAAAGTGTGAATGGAGTTTCTAGGTGAAAGTGCTTTTTTGACGTGCCAATATCTGCCATTGAGCCCCATTGTAAAATTCTCAAATTTGAAAGCACTATATTTCTAAAACTATGAAACATTTCAAAGATTCCTTTTCAGGCAAACATGTCCACCGTAAGATGAACCTAAATAGGTTTGAATGGGGTTTCTAGGTGTAAGTATGTAGGACTAGTAGCATGCCAAAGTTTGTGCTATTGCCATTGAGAATGCATTGGCCTTTAAAGTTAAATAACTCAGAAACTACAAAACATTTCAAAGTAAAAAGTTCCAGCATGTGTCTCCACAGTAAGCTGAACTATAAAAAGTGTGAATGGAGTTTCTAGGTGAAAGTGCTTTTTTGACGTGCCAATATCTGCCATTGAGCCCCATTGTAAAATTCTCAAATTTGAAAGCACTATATTTCTAAAACTATGAAAAATTTCAAAGATTCCTTTTCAGGCAAAGATGTCCACCGTAAGATGAACCTAAGTAGGCTTGAATGGGGTTTCTAGGTGTAAGTATGTAGGACTAGTAGCATGCCAACGTTTGTGCTATTGCCATTGGGAATGCATTGGGCGTTTAACCTAAATAACTCAGAAACTACAAAACATTTCAAAGTAAAAAGTTCCAGCATGTGTCTCCACAGTAAGCTGAACTATAAAAAGTGTGAATGGAGTTTCTAGGTGAAAGTGCTTTTTTGACGTGCCAATATCTGCCATTGAGCCCCATTGTAAAATTATCAAATTTGAAAGCACTATATTTCTAAAACTATGAAACATTTCAAAGATTCCCTTTCAGGCAAACATGTCCACCGTAAGATGAACCTAAGTAGGCTTGAATGGGGTTTCTAGGTGTAAGTATGTAGGACTAGTAGCATGCCAAAGTCTGTGCTATTGCCATTGAGAATGCATTGGGCGTTAAAGTTAAATAACTCAGAAACTACAAAACATTTCAAAGTAAAAAGTTCCAGCATGTGTCTACACAGTAAGCTGAACTATAAAAAGTGTGAATGGAGTTTCTAGGTGAAAGTGCTTTTTTGACGTGCCAATATCTGCCATTGAGCCCCATTGTAAAATTCTCAAATTTGAAAGCACTATATTTCTAAAACTAGGAAACATTTAAAAGATTCTTTTTCAGGCAAACATGTCCACCGTAAGATGAACCTAAGTAGGCTTGAATGGGGTTTCTAGGTGTAAGTATGTAGGACTAGTAGCATGCCAAAGTTTGTGCTATTGCCATTGAGAATGCATTGGGCTTTAAAGTTAAATAACTCAGAAACTACAAAACATTTCGAAGTAAAAAGTTCCAGCATGTGTCTCCACAGTAAGCTGAATTATAAAAATCACACCCGTGTGAACTGAGTGGTGTAAGGTTTTATATAGCATGATCAGCTGTGGTCTGACGTAATGTCTGACGTTAAAGATCTTTGGCTAGGTAGACTCGTCTTCTGATGTGATGATTTGTGACCATGAAGTTGATTCAGCTGGAGTTTTTGTCCGATGTGAGGTATTATATAAGGTAAGGTATTATATAGCCTGATCAGCTCTGATCTGACGTAATGAAATCACACCTGGATGTGATTTCACAACTGGCTTTTTTTGTGCAGAGAAAATGACCATGGTTGCTACGGTCATCCAGTTCACCCGGGTGTGATTTAATTACGTCAGAAATTATTTTGAACATAGCAACCATGCTCATTTTTTTCTGCACACAAAAGCCAGTTGTAGGAGTGGTTTACACCACTCAAAAAGTGTGAATGGAGTTTCTAGGTGAAAGTGCTTTTTTGACCTGCCAATATCTGCCATTGAGCCCCATTGTAAAACTCTCAAATTTGAAAGCACTATATTTCTAAAACTAGGAAACATTTAAAAGATTCTTTTTCAGGCAAACATGTCCACCGTAAGATGAACCTAAGTAGGCTTGAATGGGGTTTCTATAGGTGTAAGTATGTAGGACTAGTAGCATGCCAAAGTTTGTGCTATTGCCATTGAGAATGCATTGGGCTTTAAAGTTAAATAACTCAGAAACTACAAAACATTTCGAAGTAAAAAGTTCCAGCATGTGTCTCCACAGTAAGCTGAACTATAAAAAGTGTGAATGGAGTTTCTAGGTGAAAGTGCTTTTTTGACGTGCCAATATCTGCCATTGAGCCCCATTGTAAAATTCTCAAATTTGAAAGCACTATATTTCTAAAACTATGAAACATTTCAAAGATTCCCTTTCAGGCAAACATGTCCACCGTAAGATGAACCTAAGTAGGCTTGAATGGGGTTTCTAGGTGTAAGTATGTAGGACTAGTAGCATGCCAAAGTTTGTGCTATTGCCATTGAGAATGCATTGGGCGTTAAAGTTAAATAACTCAGAAACTACAAAACATTTCAAAGTAAAAAGTTCCAGCATGTGTCTACACAGTAAGCTGAACTATAAAAAGTGTGAATGGAGTTTCTAGGTGAAAGTCCTTTTTTGACGTGCCAATATCTGCCATTGAGCCCCATTGTAAAATTCTCAAATTTGAAAGCACTATATTTCTAAAACTAGGAAACATTTAAAAGATTCTTTTTCAGGCAAACATGTCCACCGTAAGATGAACCTAAGTAGGCTTGAATGGGGTTTCTAGGTGTAAGTATGTAGGACTAGTAGCATGCCAAAGTTTGTGCTATTGCCATTGAGAATGCATTGGGCTTTAAAGTTAAATAACTCAGAAACTACAAAACATTTCGAAGTAAAAAGTTCCAGCATGTGTCTCCACAGTAAGCTGAATTATAAAAATCACACCCGTGTGAACTGAGTGGTGTAAGGTTTTATATAGCATGATCAGCTGTGGTCTGACGTAATGTCTGACGTTAAAGATCTTTGGCTAGGTAGACTCGTCTTCTGATGTGATGATTTGTGACCATGAAGTTGATTCAGCTGGAGTTTTTGTCCGATGTGAGGTATTATATAAGGTAAGGTATTATATAGCCTGATCAGCTCTGATCTGACGTAATGAAATCACACCTGGATGTGATTTCACAACTGGCTTTTTTTGTGCAGAGAAAATGACCATGGTTGCTACGGTCATCCAGTTCACCCGGGTGTGATTTAATTACGTCAGAAATTATTTTGAACATAGCAACCATGCTCATTTTTTTCTGCACACAAAAGCCAGTTGTAGGAGTGGTTTACACCACTCAAAAAAGTGTGAATGGAGTTTCTAGGTGAAAGTGCTTTTTTGACCTGCCAATATCTGCCATTGAGCCCCATTGTAAAACTCTCAAATTTGAAAGCACTATATTTCTAAAACTAGGAAACATTTAAAAGATTCTTTTTCAGGCAAACATGTCCACCGTAAGATGAACCTAAGTAGGCTTGAATGGGGTTTCTATAGGTGTAAGTATGTAGGACTAGTAGCATGCCAAAGTTTGTGCTATTGCCATTGAGAATGCATTGGGCTTTAAAGTTAAATAACTCAGAAACTACAAAACATTTCGAAGTAAAAAGTTCCAGCATGTGTCTCCACAGTAAGCTGAACTATAAAAAGTGTGAATGGAGTTTCTAGGTGAAAGTGCTTTTTTGACGTGCCAATATCTGCCATTGAGCCCCATTGTAAAATTCTCAAATTTGAAAGCACTATATTTCTAAAACTATGAAACATTTCAAAGATTCCCTTTCAGGCAAACATGTCCACCGTAAGATGAACCTAAGTAGGCTTGAATGGGGTTTCTAGGTGTAAGTATGTAGGACTAGTAGCATGCCAAAGTTTGTGCTATTGCCATTGAGAATGCATTGGGCGTTAAAGTTAAATAACTCAGAAACTACAAAACATTTCAAAGTAAAAAGTTCCAGCATGTGTCTACACAGTAAGCTGAACTATAAAAAGTGTGAATGGAGTTTCTAGGTGAAAGTCCTTTTTTGACGTGCCAATATCTGCCATTGAGCCCCATTGTAAAATTCTCAAATTTGAAAGCACTATATTTCTAAAACTATGAAACATTTCAAAGATTCCCTTTCAGGCAAACATGTCCACCGTAAGATGAACCTAAGTAGGCTTGAATGGGGTTTCTAGGTGTAAGTATGTAGGACTAGTAGCATGCCAAAGTTTGTGCTATTGCCATTGAGAATGCATTGGGCGTTAAAGTTAAATAACTCAGAAACTACAAAACATTTCAAAGTAAAAAGTTTCAGCATGTGTCTACACAGTAAGCTGA
The DNA here is from genome assembly GCF_951216825.1 of Electrona antarctica. Classification (NCBI taxonomy): domain Eukaryota; kingdom Metazoa; phylum Chordata; class Actinopteri; order Myctophiformes; family Myctophidae; genus Electrona; species Electrona antarctica. The sequence continues at coordinate 50,238,264 of NC_136809.1, forward strand.
ACTATAAAAACTGTGAATGGAGTTTCTAGGTGAAAGTCCTTTTTTGACGTGCCAATATCTGCCATTGAGCCCCATTGTAAAATTCTCAAATTTGAAAGCACTATTTTTCAAAAACTATGAAACATTTCAAAGATTCCCTTTCAGGCAAACATGTCCACCGTAAGATGAACCTAAGTAGGCTTGAATGGGGTTTCTAGGTGTAAGTATGTAGGACTAGTAGCATGCCAAAGTTTGTGCTATTGCCATTGAGAATGCATTGGGCGTTAAAGTTAAATAACTCAGAAACTACAAAACATTTCAAAGTAAAAAGTTCCAGCATGTGTCTACACAGTAAGCTGAACTATAAAAAGTGTGAATGGAGTTTCTAGGTGAAAGTCCTTTTTTGACGTGCCAATATCTGCCATTGAGCCCCATTGTAAAACTCTCAAATTTGAAAGCACTATATTTCTAAAACTATAAAACATTTCAAAGTAAAAAGTTCCAGCATGTGTCTCCACAGTAAGCTGAACTATAAAAAGTGTGAATGGGGTTTCTAGGTGAAAGTCCTTTTTTGACGTGCCAATATCTGCCATTGAGCCCCATTGTAAAACTCTCAAATTTGAAAGCACTATATTTCTAAAACTATGAAACATTTCAAAGATTCCCTTTCAGGCAAACATGTCCACCGTAAGATGAACCTAAGTAGGCTTGAATGGGGTTTCTAGGTGTAAGTATGTAGGACTAGTAGCATGCCAAAGTTTGTGCTATTGCCATTGAGAATGCATTGGGCGTTAAAGTTAAATAACTCAGAAACTACAAAACATTTCAAAGTAAAAAGTTCCAGCATGTGTCTCCACAGTAAGCTGAACTATAAAAAGTGTGAATGGAGTTTCTAGGTTAAAGTGCTTTTTTGACGTGCCAATATCTGCCATTGAGCCCCATTGTAAAATTCTCAAATTTGAAAGCACTATATTTCTAAAACTAGGTAACATTTAAAAGATTATTTTTCAGGCAAACATGTCCACCGTAAGATGAACCTAAGTAGGCTTGAATGGGGTTTCTAGGTGTAAGTATGTAGGACTAGTAGCATGCCAAAGTTTGTGCTATTGCCATTGAGAATGCATTGGGCTTTAAAGTTAAATAACTCAGAAACTACAAAACATTTCGAAGTAAAAAGTTCCAGCATGTGTCTCCACAGTAAGCTGAATTATAAAAAGTGTGAATGGAGTTTCTAGGTGAAAGTGCTTTTTTGACGTGCCAATATCTGCCATTGAGCCCCATTGTAAAATTCTCAAATTTGAAAGCACTATATTTCTAAAACTATGAAACATTTCAAAGATTCCTTTTCAGGCAAAGATGTCCACCGTAAGATGAACCTAAGTAGGCTTGAATGGGGTTTCTAGGTGTAAGTATGTAGGACTAGTAGCATGCCAACGTTTGTGCTATTGCCATTGGGAATGCATTGGGCGTTTAACCTAAATAACTCAGAAACTACAAAACATTTCAAAGTAAAAAGTTCCAGCATGTGTCTCCACAGTAAGCTGAACTATAAAAAGTGTGAATGGAGTTTCTAGGTGAAAGTGCTTTTTTGACCTGCCAATATCTGCCATTGAGCCCCATTGTAAAACTCTCAAATTTGAATGCACTATATTTCTAAAACTATGAAACATTTCAAAGATTCCCTTTCAGGCAAACATGTCCACCGTAAGATGAACCTAAGTAGGCTTGAATGGGGTTTCTAGGTGTAAGTATGTAGGACTAGTAGCATGCCAAAGTCTGTGCTATTGCCATTGAGAATGCATTGGGCGTTAAAGTTAAATAACTCAGAAACTACAAAACATTTCAAAGTAAAAAGTTCCAGCATGTGTCTACACAGTAAGCTGAACTATAAAAAGTGTGAATGGAGTTTCTAGGTGAAAGTGCTTTTTTGACGTGCCAATATCTGCCATTGAGCCCCATTGTAAAATTCTCAAATTTGAAAGCACTATATTTCTAAAACTAGGAAACATTTAAAAGATTCTTTTTCAGGCAAACATGTCCACCGTAAGATGAACCTAAGTAGGCTTGAATGGGGTTTCTAGGTGTAAGTATGTAGGACTAGTAGCATGCCAAAGTTTGTGCTATTGCCATTGAGAATGCATTGGGCTTTAAAGTTAAATAACTCAGAAACTACAAAACATTTCGAAGTAAAAAGTTCCAGCATGTGTCTCCACAGTAAGCTGAATTATAAAAAGTGTGAATGGAGTTTCTAGGTGAAAGTGCTTTTTTGACCTGCCAATATCTGCCATTGAGCCCCATTGTAAAACTCTCAAATTTGAAAGCACTATATTTCTAAAACTAGGAAACATTTAAAAGATTCTTTTTCAGGCAAACATGTCCACCGTAAGATGAACCTAAGTAGGCTTGAATGGGGTTTCTAGGTGTAAGTATGTAGGACTAGTAGCATGCCAAAGTTTGTGCTATTGCCATTGAGAATGCATTGGGCTTTAAAGTTAAATAACTCAGAAACTACAAAACATTTCGAAGTAAAAAGTTCCAGCATGTGTCTCCACAGTAAGCTGAACTATAAAAAGTGTGAATGGAGTTTCTAGGTGAAAGTGCTTTTTTGACGTGCCAATATCTGCCATTGAGCCCCATTGTAAAATTCTCAAATTTGAAAGCACTATATTTCTAAAACTATGAAACATTTCAAAGATTCCCTTTCAGGCAAACATGTCCACCGTAAGATGAACCTAAGTAGGCTTGAATGGGGTTTCTAGGTGTAAGTATGTAGGACTAGTAGCATGCCAAAGTTTGTGCTATTGCCATTGAGAATGCATTGGGCGTTAAAGTTAAATAACTCAGAAACTACAAAACATTTCAAAGTAAAAAGTTCCAGCATGTGTCTACACAGTAAGCTGAACTATAAAAAGTGTGAATGGAGTTTCTAGGTGAAAGTCCTTTTTTGACGTGCCAATATCTGCCATTGAGCCCCATTGTAAAAGTCTCAAATTTGAAAGCTATATATTTCTAAAACTATGAAACATTTCAAAGATTCCCTTTCAGGCAAACATGTCCACCGTAAGATGAACCTAAGTAGGCTTGAATGGGGTTTCTAGGTGTAAGTATGTAGGACTAGTAGCATGCCAAAGTTTGTGCTATTGCCATTGAGAATGCATTGGGCGTTAAAGTTAAATAACTCAGAAACTACAAAACATTTCAAAGTAAAAAGTTCCAGCATGTGTCTACACAGTAAGCTGAACTATAAAAAGTGTGAATGGAGTTTCTAGGTGAAAGTCCTTTTTTGACGTGCCAATATCTGCCATTGAGCCCCATTGTAAAATTCTCAAATTTGAAAGCACTATTTTTCAATAACTATGAAACATTTCAAAGATTCCCTTTCAGGCAAACATGTCCACCGTAAGATGAACCTAAGTAGGCTTGAATGGGGTTTCTAGGTGTAAGTATGTAGGACTAGTAGCATGCCAAAGTTTGTGCTATTGCCATTGAGAATGCATTGGGCGTTAAAGTTAAATAACTCAGAAACTACAAAACATTTCAAAGTAAAAAGTTCCAGCATGTGTCTCCACAGTAAGCTGAACTATAAAAAGTGTGAATGGAGTTTCTAGGTGAAAGTCCTTTTTTGACGTGCCAATATCTGCCATTGAGCCCCATTGTAAAACTCTCAAATTTGAAAGCACTATATTTCTAAAACTATGAAACATTTCAAAGATTCATTGGGCGTTAAAGTTAAATAACTCAGAAACTACAAAACATTTCAAAGTAAAAAGTTCCAGCATGTGTCTCCACAGTAAGCTGAATTATAAAAAGTGTGAATGGAGTTTCTAGGTGAAAGTCCTTTTTTGACGTGCCAATATCTGCCATTGAGCCCCATTGTAAAATTCTAAAATTTGAAAGTACTATATTTCTAAAACGATGAAACATTTCAAAGATTCCTTTTCAGGCAAACATGTCCACCGTAAGATGAACCTAAATAGTTTTGAATGGGGTTTCTAGGTGTAAGTATGTAGGACTAGTAGCATGCCAAAGTTTGTGCTATTGCCATTGGGAATGCATTGGGCGTTTAACCTAAATAACTCAGAAACTACAAAACATTTCAAAGTAAAAAGTTCCAGCATGTGTCTCCACAGTAAGCTGAACTATAAAAAGTGTGAATGGAGTTTCTAGGTGAAAGTGCTTTTTTGACGTGCCAATATCTGCCATTGAGCCCCATTGTAAAACTCTCAAATTTGAATGCACTATATTTCTAAAACTATGAAACATTTCAAAGATTCCCTTTCAGGCAAACATGTCCACCGTAAGATGAACCTAAGTAGGCTTGAATGGGGTTTCTAGGTGTAAGTATGTAGGACTAGTAGCATGCCAAAGTCTGTGCTATTGCCATTGAGAATGCATTGGGCGTTAAAGTTAAATAACTCAGAAACTACAAAACATTTCAAAGTAAAAAGTTCCAGCATGTGTCTACACAGTAAGCTGAACTATAAAAAGTGTGAATGGAGTTTCTAGGTGAAAGTGCTTTTTTGACGTGCCAATATCTGCCATTGAGCCCCATTGTAAAATTCTCAAATTTGAAAGCACTATATTTCTAAAACTAGGAAACATTTAAAAGATTCTTTTTCAGGCAAACATGTCCACCGTAAGATGAACCTAAGTAGGCTTGAATGGGGTTTCTAGGTGTAAGTATGTAGGACTAGTAGCATGCCAAAGTTTGTGCTATTGCCATTGAGAATGCATTGGGCTTTAAAGTTAAATAACTCAGAAACTACAAAACATTTCGAAGTAAAAAGTTCCAGCATGTGTCTCCACAGTAAGCTGAATTATAAAAAGTGTGAATGGAGTTTCTAGGTGAAAGTGCTTTTTTGACCTGCCAATATCTGCCATTGAGCCCCATTGTAAAACTCTCAAATTTGAAAGCACTATATTTCTAAAACTAGGAAACATTTAAAAGATTCTTTTTCAGGCAAACATGTCCACCGTAAGATGAACCTAAGTAGGCTTGAATGGGGTTTCTAGGTGTAAGTATGTAGGACTAGTAGCATGCCAAAGTTTGTGCTATTGCCATTGAGAATGCATTGGGCTTTAAAGTTAAATAACTCAGAAACTACAAAACATTTCGAAGTAAAAAGTTCCAGCATGTGTCTCCACAGTAAGCTGAACTATAAAAAGTGTGAATGGAGTTTCTAGGTGAAAGTGCTTTTTTGACGTGCCAATATCTGCCATTGAGCCCCATTGTAAAATTCTCAAATTTGAAAGCACTATATTTCTAAAACTATGAAACATTTCAAAGATTCCCTTTCAGGCAAACATGTCCACCGTAAGATGAACCTAAGTAGGCTTGAATGGGGTTTCTAGGTGTAAGTATGTAGGACTAGTAGCATGCCAAAGTTTGTGCTATTGCCATTGAGAATGCATTGGGCGTTAAAGTTAAATAACTCAGAAACTACAAAACATTTCAAAGTAAAAAGTTCCAGCATGTGTCTACACAGTAAGCTGAACTATAAAAAGTGTGAATGGAGTTTCTAGGTGAAAGTCCTTTTTTGACGTGCCAATATCTGCCATTGAGCCCCATTGTAAAATTCTCAAATTTGAAAGCTATATATTTCTAAAACTATGAAACATTTCAAAGATTCCCTTTCAGGCAAACATGTCCACCGTAAGATGAACCTAAGTAGGCTTGAATGGGGTTTCTAGGTGTAAGTATGTAGGACTAGTAGCATGCCAAAGTTTGTGCTATTGCCATTGAGAATGCATTGGGCGTTAAAGTTAAATAACTCAGAAACTACAAAACATTTCAAAGTAAAAAGTTCCAGCATGTGTCTACACAGTAAGCTGAACTATAAAAAGTGTGAATGGAGTTTCTAGGTGAAAGTGCTTTTTTGACGTGCCAATATCTGCCATTGAGCCCCATTGTAAAATTCTCAAATTTGAAAGCACTATTTTTCAAAAACTATGAAACATTTCAAAGATTCCCTTTCAGGCAAACATGTCCACCGTAAGATGAACCTAAGTAGGCTTGAATGGGGTTTCTAGGTGTAAGTATGTAGGACTAGTAGCATGCCAACGTTTGTGCTATTGCCATTGAGAATGCATTGGCCTTTAAAGTTAAATAACTCAGAAACTACAAAACATTTCAAAGTAAAAAGTTCCAGCATGTGTCTCCACAGTAAGCTGAACTATAAAAAGTGTGAATGGAGTTTCTAGGTGAAAGTGCTTTTTTGACGTGCCAATATCTGCCATTGAGCCCCATTGTAAAATTCTCAAATTTGAAAGCACTATATTTCTAAAACTATGAAAAATTTCAAAGATTCCTTTTCAGGCAAAGATGTCCACCGTAAGATGAACCTAAGTAGGCTTGAATGGGGTTTCTAGGTGTAAGTATGTAGGACTAGTAGCATGCCAACGTTTGTGCTATTGCCATTGGGAATGCATTGGGCGTTTAACCTAAATAACTCAGAAACTACAAAACATTTCAAAGTAAAAAGTTCCAGCATGTGTCTCCACAGTAAGCTGAACTATAAAAAGTGTGAATGGAGTTTCTAGGTGAAAGTGCTTTTTTGACGTGCCAATATCTGCCATTGAGCCCCATTGTAAAATTCTCAAATTTGAAAGCACTATATTTCTAAAACTATGAAACATTTCAAAGATTCCCTTTCAGGCAAACATGTCCACCGTAAGATGAACCTAAGTAGGCTTGAATGGGGTTTCTAGGTGTAAGTATGTAGGACTAGTAGCATGCCAAAGTCTGTGCTATTGCCATTGAGAATGCATTGGGCGTTAAAGTTAAATAACTCAGAAACTACAAAACATTTCAAAGTAAAAAGTTCCAGCATGTGTCTCCACAGTAAGCTGAACTATAAAAAGTGTGAATGGAGTTTCTAGGTGAAAGTGCTTTTTTGACGTGCCAATATCTGCCATTGAGCCCCATTGTAAAATTCTCAAATTTGAAAGCACTATATTTCTAAAACTATGAAAAATTTCAAAGATTCCTTTTCAGGCAAAGATGTCCACCGTAAGATGAACCTAAGTAGGCTTGAATGGGGTTTCTAGGTGTAAGTATGTAAGACTAGTAGCATGCCAAAGTTTGTGCTATTGCCATTGAGAATGCATTGGGCGTTAAAGTTAAATAACTCAGAAACTACAAAACATTTCAAAGTAAAAAGTTCCAGCATGTGTCTCCACAGTAAGCTGAACTATAAAAAGTGTGAATGGAGTTTCTAGGTGAAAGTGCTTTTTTGACGTGCCAATATCTGCCATTGAGCCCCATTGTAAAATTCTCAAATTTGAAAGCACTATATTTCTAAAACTATGAAACATTTCAAAGATTCCTTTTTAGGCAAACATGTCCACCATAAGATGAACCTAAATAGGTTTGAATGGGGTTTCTAGGTGTAAGTATGTAGGACTAGTAGCATGCCAAAGTTTGTGCTATTGCCATTGGGAATGCATTGGGCGTTTAACCTAAATAACTCAGAAACTACAAAACATTTCAAAGTAAAAAGTTCCAGCATGTGTCTCCACAGAAAGCTGAATTATAAAAAGTGTGAATGGAGTTTCTAGGTGAAAGTGCTTTTTTGACGTGCCAATATCTGCCATTGAGCCCCATTGTAAAATTCTCAAATTTGAAAGCACTATATTTCTAAAACTAGGAAACATTTAAAAGATTCTTTTTCAGGCAAACATGTCCACCGTAGGATGAACCTAAGTAGGCTTGAATGGGGTTTCTAGGTGTAAGTATGTAGGACTAGTAGCATGCCAAAGTTTGTGCTATTGCCATTGAGAATGCATTGGGCTTTAAAGTTAAATAACTCAGAAACTACAAAACATTTCGAAGTAAAAAGTTCCAGCATGTGTCTCCACAGTAAGCTGAACTATAAAAAGTGTGAATGGAGTTTCTAGGTGAAAGTGCTTTTTTGACGTGCCAATATCTGCCATTGAGCCCCATTGTAAAATTCTCAAATTTGAAAGCACTATATTTCTAAAACTATGAAACATTTCAAAGATTCCTTTTCAGGCAAACATGTCCACCGTAAGATGAACCTAAATAGGCTTGAATGGGGTTTCTAGGTGTAAGTATGTAGGACTAGTAGCATGCCAACGTTTGTGCTATTGCCATTGGGAATGCATTGGGCGTTTAACCTAAATAACTCAGAAACTACAAAACATTTCAAAGTAAAAAGTTCCAGCATGTGTCTCCACAGTAAGCTGAACTATAAAAAGTGTGAATGGAGTTTCTAGGTGAAAGTGCTTTTTTGACGTGCCAATATCTGCCATTGAGCCCCATTGTAAAATTCTCAAATTTGAAAGCACTATATTTCTAAAACTATGAAACATTTCAAAGATTCCCTTTCAGGCAAACATGTCCACCGTAAGATGAACCTAAGTAGGCTTGAATGGGGTTTCTAGGTGTAAGTATGTAGGACTAGTAGCATGCCAAAGTCTGTGCTATTGCCATTGAGAATGCATTGGGCGTTAAAGTTAAATAACTCAGAAACTACAAAACATTTCAAAGTAAAAAGTTCCAGCATGTGTCTACACAGTAAGCTGAACTATAAAAAGTGTGAATGGAGTTTCTAGGTGAAAGTGCTTTTTTGACGTGCCAATATCTGCCATTGAGCCCCATTGTAAAATTCTCAAATTTGAAAGCACTATATTTCTAAAACTAGGAAACATTTAAAAGATTCTTTTTCAGGCAAACATGTCCACCGTAAGATGAACCTAAGTAGGCTTGAATGGGGTTTCTAGGTGTAAGTATGTAGGACTAGTAGCATGCCAAAGTTTGTGCTATTGCCATTGAGAATGCATTGGGCTTTAAAGTTAAATAACTCAGAAACTACAAAACATTTCGAAGTAAAAAGTTCCAGCATGTGTCTCCACAGTAAGCTGAATTATAAAAATCACACCCGTGTGAACTGAGTGGTGTAAGGTTTTATATAGCATGATCAGCTGTGGTCTGACGTAATGTCTGACGTAAAGATCTTTGGCTAGGTAGACTCGTCTTCTGATGTGATGATTTGTGACCATGAAGTTGATTCAGCTGGAGTTTTTGTCCGATGTGAGGTATTATATAAGGTAAGGTATTATATAGCCTGATCAGCTCTGATCTGACGTAATGAAATCACACCTGGATGTGATTTCACAACTGGCTTTTTTTGTGCAGAGAAAATGACCATGGTTGCTACGGTCATCCAGTTCACCCGGGTGTGATTTAATTACGTCAGAAATTATTTTGAACATAGCAACCATGCTCATTTTTTTCTGCACACAAAAGCCAGTTGTAGGAGTGGTTTACACCACTCAAAAAGTGTGAATGGAGTTTCTAGGTGAAAGTGCTTTTTTGACCTGCCAATATCTGCCATTGAGCCCCATTGTAAAACTCTCAAATTTGAAAGCACTATATTTCTAAAACTAGGAAACATTTAAAAGATTCTTTTTCAGGCAAACATGTCCACCGTAAGATGAACCTAAGTAGGCTTGAATGGGGTTTCTATAGGTGTAAGTATGTAGGACTAGTAGCATGCCAAAGTTTGTGCTATTGCCATTGAGAATGCATTGGGCTTTAAAGTTAAATAACTCAGAAACTACAAAACATTTCGAAGTAAAAAGTTCCAGCATGTGTCTCCACAGTAAGCTGAACTATAAAAAGTGTGAATGGAGTTTCTAGGTGAAAGTGCTTTTTTGACGTGCCAATATCTGCCATTGAGCCCCATTGTAAAATTCTCAAATTTGAAAGCACTATATTTCTAAAACTATGAAACATTTCAAAGATTCCCTTTCAGGCAAACATGTCCACCGTAAGATGAACCTAAGTAGGCTTGAATGGGGTTTCTAGGTGTAAGTATGTAGGACTAGTAGCATGCCAAAGTTTGTGCTATTGCCATTGAGAATGCATTGGGCGTTAAAGTTAAATAACTCAGAAACTACAAAACATTTCAAAGTAAAAAGTTCCAGCATGTGTCTACACAGTAAGCTGAACTATAAAAAGTGTGAATGGAGTTTCTAGGTGAAAGTCCTTTTTTGACGTGCCAATATCTGCCATTGAGCCCCATTGTAAAATTCTCAAATTTGAAAGCACTATATTTCTAAAACTATGAAACATTTCAAAGATTCCCTTTCAGGCAAACATGTCCACCGTAAGATGAACCTAAGTAGGCTTGAATGGGGTTTCTAGGTGTAAGTATGTAGGACTAGTAGCATGCCAAAGTTTGTGCTATTGCCATTGAGAATGCATTGGGCGTTAAAGTTAAATAACTCAGAAACTACAAAACATTTCAAAGTAAAAAGTTCCAGCATGTGTCTACACAGTAAGCTGAACTATAAAAACTGTGAATGTAGTTTCTAGGTGAAAGTCCTTTTTTGACGTGCCAATATCTGCCATTGAGCCCCATTGTAAAATTCTCAAATTTGAAAGCACTATTTTTCAAAAACTATGAAACATTTCAAAGATTCCCTTTCAGGCAAACATGTCCACCGTAAGATGAACCTAAGTAGGCTTGAATGGGGTTTCTAGGTGTAAGTATGTAGGACTAGTAGCATGCCAAAGTTTGTGCTATTGCCATTGAGAATGCATTGGGCGTTAAAGTTAAATAACTCAGAAACTACAAAACATTTCAAAGTAAAAAGTTCCAGCATGTGTCTACACAGTAAGCTGAACTATAAAAAGTGTGAATGGAGTTTCTAGGTGAAAGTCCTTTTTTGACGTGCCAATATCTGCCATTGAGCCCCATTGTAAAACTCTCAAATTTGAAAGCACTATATTTCTAAAACTATAAAACATTTCAAAGTAAAAAGTTCCAGCATGTGTCTCCACAGTAAGCTGAACTATAAAAAGTGTGAATGGAGTTTCTAGGTGAAAGTCCTTTTTTGACGTGCCAATATCTGCCATTGAGCCCCATTGTAAAACTCTCAAATTTGAAAGCACTATATTTCTAAAACTATGAAACATTTCAAAGATTCCCTTTCAGGCAAACATGTCCACCGTAAGATGAACCTAAGTAGGCTTGAATGGGGTTTCTAGGTGTAAGTATGTAGGACTAGTAGCATGCCAAAGTTTGTGCTATTGCCATTGAGAATGCATTGGGCGTTAAAGTTAAATAACTCAGAAACTACAAAACATTTCAAAGTAAAAAGTTCCAGCATGTGTCTCCACAGTAAGCTGAACTATAAAAAGTGTGAATGGAGTTTCTAGGTTAAAGTGCTTTTTTGACGTGCCAATATCTGCCATTGAGCCCCATTGTAAAATTCTCAAATTTGAAAGCACTATATTTCTAAAACTAGGTAACATTTAAAAGATTATTTTTCAGGCAAACATGTCCACCGTAAGATGAACCTAAGTAGGCTTGAATGGGGTTTCTAGGTGTAAGTATGTAGGACTAGTAGCATGCCAAAGTTTGTGCTATTGCCATTGAGAATGCATTGGGCTTTAAAGTTAAATAACTCAGAAACTACAAAACATTTCGAAGTAAAAAGTTCCAGCATGTGTCTCCACAGTAAGCTGAATTATAAAAAGTGTGAATGGAGTTTCTAGGTGAAAGTGCTTTTTTGACCTGCCAATATCTGCCATTGAGCCCCATTGTAAAACTCTCAAATTTGAAAGCACTATATTTCTAAAACTAGGAAACATTTAAAAGATTCTTTTTCAGGCAAACATGTCCACCGTAAGATGAACCTAAGTAGGCTTGAATGGGGATTCTAGGTGTAAGTATGTAGGACTAGTAGCATGCCAAAGTTTGTGCTATTGCCATTGAGAATGCATTGGGCTTTAAAGTTAAATAACTCAGAAACTACAAAACATTTCGAAGTAAAAAGTTCCAGCATGTGTCTCCACAGTAAGCTGAACTATAAAAAGTGTGAATGGAGTTTCTAGGTGAAAGTGCTTTTTTGACGTGCCAATATCTGCCATTGAGCCCCATTGTAAAATTCTCAAATTTTAAAGCACTATATTTCTAAAACTATGAAACATTTCAAAGATTCCCTTTCAGGCAAACATGTCCACCGTAAGATGAACCTAAGTAGGCTTGAATGGGGTTTCTAGGTGTAAGTATGTAGGACTAGTAGCATGCCAAAGTTTGTGCTATTGCCATTGAGAATGCATTGGGCGTTAAAGTTAAATAACTCAGAAACTACAAAACATTTCAAAGTAAAAAGTTCCAGCATGTGTCTACACAGTAAGCTGAACTATAAAAAGTGTGAATGGAGTTTCTAGGTGAAAGTCCTTTTTTGACGTGCCAATATCTGCCATTGAGCCCCATTGTAAAATTCTCAAATTTGAAAGCTATATATTTCTAAAACTATGAAACATTTCAAAGATTCCCTTTCAGGCAAACATGTCCACCGTAAGATGAACCTAAGTAGGCTTGAATGGGGTTTCTAGGTGTAAGTATGTAGGACTAGTAGCATGCCAAAGTTTGTGCTATTGCCATTGAGAATGCATTGGGCGTTAAAGTTAAATAACTCAGAAACTACAAAACATTTCAAAGTAAAAAGTTCCAGCATGTGTCTACACAGTAAGCTGAACTATAAAAAGTGTGAATGGAGTTTCTAGGTGAAAGTCCTTTTTTGACGTGCCAATATCTGCCATTGAGCCCCATTGTAAAATTCTCAAATTTGAAAGCACTATTTTTCAAAAACTATGAAACATTTCAAAGATTCCCTTTCAGGCAAACATGTCCACCGTAAGATGAACCTAAGTAGGCTTGAATGGGGTTTCTAGGTGTAAGTATGTAGGACTAGTAGCATGCCAAAGTTTGTGCTATTGCCATTGAGAATGCATTGGGCGTTAAAGTTAAATAACTCAGAAACTACAAAACATTTCAAAGTAAAAAGTTCCAGCATGTGTCTACACAGTAAGCTGAACTATAAAAAGTGTGAATGGAGTTTCTAGGTGAAAGTCCTTTTTTGACGTGCCAATATCTGCCATTGAGCCCCATTGTAAAATTCTCAAATTTGAAAGCACTATATTTCTAAAACTATGAAACATTTCAAAGATTCCCTTTCAGGCAAACATGTCCACCGTAAGATGAACCTAAGTAGGCTTGAATGGGGTTTCTAGGTGTAAGTATGTAGGACTAGTAGCATGCCAAAGTTTGTGCTATTGCCATTGAGAATGCATTGGGCGTTAAAGTTAAATAACTCAGAAACTACAAAACATTTCAAAGTAAAAAGTTCCAGCATGTGTCTCCACAGTAAGCTGAACTATAAAAAGTGTGAATGGAGTTTCTAGGTGAAAGTCCTTTTTTGACGTGCCAATATCTGCCATTGAGCCCCATTGTAAAACTCTCAAATTTGAAAGCACTATATTTCTAAAACTATGAAACATTTCAAAGATTCCCTTTCAGGCAAACATGTCCACCGTAAGATGAACCTAAGTAGGCTTGAATGGGGTTTCTAGGTGTAAGTATGTAGGACTAGTAGCATGCCAAAGTTTGTGCTATTGCCATTGAGAATGCATTGGGCGTTAAAGTTAAATAACTCAGAAACTACAAAACATTTCAAAGTAAAAAGTTCCAGCATGTGTCTACACAGTAAGCTGAACTATAAAAAGTGTGAATGGAGTTTCTAGGTGAAAGTGCTTTTTTGACGTGCCAATATCTGCCATTGAGCCCCATTGTAAAATTCTCAAATTTGAAAGCACTATATTTCTAAAACTAGGAAACATTTAAAAGATTCTTTTTCAGGCAAACATGTCCACCGTAAGATGAACCTAAGTAGGCTTGAATGGGGTTTCTAGGTGTAAGTATGTAGGACTAGTAGCATGCCAAAGTTTGTGCTATTGCCATTGAGAATGCATTGGGCTTTAAAGTTAAATAACTCAGAAACTACAAAACATTTCGAAGTAAAAAGTTCCAGCATGTGTCTCCACAGTAAGCTGAACTATAAAAAGTGTGAATGGAGTTTCTAGGTGAAAGTGCTTTTTTGACGTGCCAATATCTGCCATTGAGCCCCATTGTAAAATTCTCAAATTTGAAAGCACTATATTTCTAAAACTATGAAACATTTCAAAGATTCCCTTTCAGGCAAACATGTCCACCGTAAGATGAACCTAAGTAGGCTTGAATGGGGTTTCTAGGTGTAAGTATGTAGGACTAGTAGCATGCCAAAGTTTGTGCTATTGCCATTGAGAATGCATTGGGCGTTAAAGTTAAATAACTCAGAAACTACAAAACATTTCAAAGTAAAAAGTTCCAGCATGTGTCTACACAGTAAGCTGAACTATAAAAAGTGTGAATGGAGTTTCTAGGTGAAAGTCCTTTTTTGACGTGCCAATATCTGCCATTGAGCCCCATTGTAAAATTCTCAAATTTGAAAGCACTATATTTCTAAAACTATGAAACATTTCAAAGATTCCCTTTCAGGCAAACATGTCCACCGTAAGATGAACCTAAGTAGGCTTGAATGGGGTTTCTAGGTGTAAGTATGTAGGACTAGTAGCATGCCAAAGTTTGTGCTATTGCCATTGAGAATGCATTGGGCGTTAAAGTTAAATAACTCAGAAACTACAAAACATTTCAAAGTAAAAAGTTCCAGCATGTGTCTACACAGTAAGCTGAACTATAAAAAGTGTGAATGGAGTTTCTAGGTGAAAGTCCTTTTTTGACGTGCCAATATCTGCCATTGAGCCCCATTGTAAAATTCTCAAATTTGAAAGCACTATTTTTCTAAAACTATGAAACATTTCAAAGATTCCCTTTCAGGCAAACATGTCCACCGTAAGATGAACCTAAGTAGGCTTGAATGGGGTTTCTAGGTGTAAGTATGTAGGACTAGTAGCATGCCAAAGTTTGTGCTATTGCCATTGAGAATGCATTGGGCGTTAAAGTTAAATAACTCAGAAACTACAAAACATTTCAAAGTAAAAAGTTCCAGCATGTGTCTCCACAGTAAGCTGAATTATAAAAAGTGTGAATGGAGTTTCTAGGTGAAAATGCTTGTTTGACGTGCCAATATCTGCCATTGAGCCCCATTGTAAAATTCTAAAATTTGAAAGTACTATATTTCTAAAACGATGAAACATTTCAAAGATTCCTTTTCAGGCAAACATGTCCACCGTAAGATGAACCTAAATAGGTTTGAATGGGGTTTCTAGGTGTAAGTATGTAGGACTAGTAGCATGCCAAAGTTTGTGCTATTGCCATTGGGAATGCATTGGGCGTTTAACCTAAATAACTCAGAAACTACAAAACATTTCAAAGTAAAAAGTTCCAGCATGTGTCTCCACAGTAAGCTGAATTATAAAAAGTGTGAATGGAGTTTCTAGGTGAAAGTGCTTTTTTGACCTGCCAATATCTGCCATTGAGCCCCATTGTAAAACTCTCAAATTTGAAAGCACTATATTTCTAAAACTATGAAACATTTCAAAGATTCCCTTTTAGGCAAACATGTCCACCGTAAGATGAACCTAAGTAGGCTTGAATGGGGTTTCTAGGTGTAAGTATGTAGGACTAGTAGCATGCCAAAGTTTGTGCTATTGCCATTGGGAATGCATTGGGCGTTTAACCTAAATAACTCAGAAACTACAAAATATTTCAAAGTAAAAAGTTCCAGCATGTGTCTCCACAGTAAGCTGAACTATAAAAAGTGTGAATGGAGTTTCTAGGTGAAAGTGCTTTTTGACGTGCCAATATCTGCCATTGAGCCCCATTGTAAAACTCTCAAATTTGAAAGCACTATATTTCTAAAACTAGGAAACATTTAAAAGATTCTTTTTCAGGCAAACATGTCCACCGTAAGATGAACCTAAGTAGGCTTGAATGGGGTTTCTAGGTGTAAGTATGTAGGACTAGTAGCATGCCAAAGTTTGTGCTATTGCCATTGAGAATGCATTGGGCTTTAAAGTTAAATAACTCAGAAACTACAAAACATTTCGAAGTAAAAAGTTCCAGCATGTGTCTCCACAGTAAGCTGAACTATAAAAAGTGTGAATGGAGTTTCTAGGTGAAAGTGCTTTTTTGACGTGCCAATATCTGCCATTGAGCCCCATTGTAAAATTCTCAAATTTGAAAGCACTATATTTCTAAAACTATGAAACATTTCAAAGATTCCCTTTCAGGCAAACATGTCCACCGTAAGATGAACCTAAGTAGGCTTGAATGGGGTTTCTAGGTGTAAGTATGTAGGACTAGTAGCATGCCAAAGTTTGTGCTATTGCCATTGAGAATGCATTGGGCGTTAAAGTTAAATAACTCAGAAACTACAAAACATTTCAAAGTAAAAAGTTCCAGCATGTGTCTACACAGTAAGCTGAACTATAAAAAGTGTGAATGGAGTTTCTAGGTGAAAGTCCTTTTTTGACGTGCCAATATCTGCCATTGAGCCCCATTGTAAAATTCTCAAATTTGAAAGCACTATATTTCTAAAACTATGAAACATTTCAAAGATTCCCTTTCAGGCAAACATGTCCACCGTAAGATGAACCTAAGTAGGCTTGAATGGGGTTTCTAGGTGTAAGTATGTAGGACTAGTAGCATGCCAAAGTTTGTGCTATTGCCATTGAGAATGCATTGGGCGTTAAAGTTAAATAACTCAGAAACTACAAAACATTTCAAAGTAAAAAGTTCCAGCATGTGTCTACACAGTAAGCTGAACTATAAAAAGTGTGAATGGAGTTTCTAGGTGAAAGTCCTTTTTTGACGTGCCAATATCTGCCATTGAGCCCCATTGTAAAATTCTCAAATTTGAAAGCACTATTTTTCTAAAACTATGAAACATTTCAAAGATTCCCTTTCAGGCAAACATGTCCACCGTAAGATGAACCTAAGTAGGCTTGAATGGGGTTTCTAGGTGTAAGTATGTAGGACTAGTAGCATGCCAAAGTTTGTGCTATTGCCATTGAGAATGCATTGGGCGTTAAAGTTAAATAACTCAGAAACTACAAAACATTTCAAAGTAAAAAGTTCCAGCATGTGTCTCCACAGTAAGCTGAATTATAAAAAGTGTGAATGGAGTTTCTAGGTGAAAGTGCTTTTTTGACCTGCCAATATCTGCCATTGAGCCCCATTGTAAAACTCTCAAATTTGAAAGCACTATATTTCTAAAACTATGAAACATTTCAAAGATTCCCTTTTAGGCAAACATGTCCACCGTAAGATGAACCTAAGTAGGCTTGAATGGGGTTTCTAGGTGTAAGTATGTAGGACTAGTAGCATGCCAAAGTTTGTGCTATTGCCATTGGGAATGCATTGGGCGTTTAACCTAAATAACTCAGAAACTACAAAATATTTCAAAGTAAAAAGTTCCAGCATGTGTCTCCACAGTAAGCTGAACTATAAAAAGTGTGAATGGAGTTTCTAGGTGAAAGTGCTTTTTGACGTGCCAATATCTGCCATTGAGCCCCATTGTAAAACTCTCAAATTTGAAAGCACTATATTTCTAAAACTATGAAACATTTCAAAGATTCCCTTTCAGGCAAACATGTCCACCGTAAGATGAACCTAAGTAGGCTTGAATGGGGTTTCTAGGTGTAAGTATGTAGGACTAGTAGCATGCCAAAGTTTGTGCTATTGCCATTGAGAATGCATTGGGCGTTAAAGTTAAATAACTCAGAAACTACAAAACATTTCAAAGTAAAAAGTTCCAGCATGTGTCTACACAGTAAGCTGAACTATAAAAAGTGTGAATGGAGTTTCTAGGTGAAAGTGCTTTTTTGACGTGCCAATATCTGCCATTGAGCCCCATTGTAAAATTCTCAAATTTGAAAGCACTATATTTCTAAAACTAGGAAACATTTAAAAGATTCTTTTTCAGGCAAACATGTCCACCGTAAGATGAACCTAAGTAGGCTTGAATGGGGTTTCTAGGTGTAAGTATGTAGGACTAGTAGCATGCCAAAGTTTGTGCTATTGCCATTGAGAATGCATTGGGCTTTAAAGTTAAATAACTCAGAAACTACAAAACATTTCAAAGTAAAAAGTTCCAGCATGTGTCTCCACAGTAAGCTGAACTATAAAAAGTGTGAATGGAGTTTCTAGGTGAAAGTGCTTTTTTGACGTGCCAATATCTGCCATTGAGCCCCATTGTAAAATTCTCAAATTTGAAAGCACTTTATTTCTAAAACTATGAAAAATTTCAAAGATTCCTTTTCAGGCAAAGATGTCCACCGTAAGATGAACCTAAGTAGGCTTGAATGGGGTTTCTAGGTGTAAGTATGTAGGACTAGTAGCATGCCAAAGTTTGTGCTATTGCCATTGGGAATGCATTGGGCGTTTAACCTAAATAACTCAGAAACTACAAAACATTTCAAAGTAAAAAGTTCCAGCATGTGTCTCCACAGTAAGCTGAACTATAAAAAGTGTGAATGGAGTTTCTAGGTGAAAGTGCTTTTTTGACGTGCCAATATCTGCCATTGAGCCCCATTGTAAAATTCTCAAATTTGAAAGCACTATATTTCTAAAACTATGAAAAATTTCAAAGATTCCTTTTCAGGCAAAGATGTCCACCGTAAGATGAACCTAAGTAGGCTTGAATGGGGTTTCTAGGTGTAAGTATGTAGGACTAGTAGCATGCCAAAGTTTGTGCTATTGCCATTGAGAATGCATTGGGCTTTAAAGTTAAATAACTCAGAAACTACAAAACATTTCAAAGTAAAAAGTTCCAGCATGTGTCTCCACAGTAAGCTGAACTATAAAAAGTGTGAATGGAGTTTCTAGGTGAAAGTGCTTTTTTGACGTGCCAATATCTGCCATTGAGCCCCATTGTAAAATTCTCAAATTTGAAAGCACTTTATTTCTAAAACTATGAAAAATTTCAAAGATTCCTTTTCAGGCAAAGATGTCCACCGTAAGATGAACCTAAGTAGGCTTGAATGGGGTTTCTAGGTGTAAGTATGTAGGACTAGTAGCATGCCAAAGTTTGTGCTATTGCCATTGGGAATGCATTGGGCGTTTAACCTAAATAACTCAGAAACTACAAAACATTTCAAAGTAAAAAGTTCCAGCATGTGTCTCCACAGTAAGCTGAACTATAAAAAGTGTGAATGGAGTTTCTAGGTGAAAGTGCTTTTTTGACGTGCCAATATCTGCCATTGAGCCCCATTGTAAAATTCTCAAATTTGAAAGCACTATATTTCTAAAACTATGAAAAATTTCAAAGATTCCTTTTCAGGCAAAGATGTCCACCGTAAGATGAACCTAAGTAGGCTTGAATGGGGTTTCTAGGTGTAAGTATGTAGGACTAGTAGCATGCCAAAGTTTGTGCTATTGCCATTGAGAATGCATTGGGCGTTAAAGTTAAATAACTCAGAAACTACAAAACATTTCAAAGTAAAAAGTTCCAGCATGTGTCTCCACAGTAAGCTGAATTATAAAAAGTGTGAATGGAGTTTCTAGGTGAAAATGCTTGTTTGACGTGCCAATATCTGCCATTGAGCCCCATTGTAAAATTCTAAAATTTGAAAGTACTATATTTCTAAAACGATGAAACATTTCAAAGATTCCTTTTCAGGCAAACATGTCCACCGTAAGATGAACCTAAATAGGTTTGAATGGGGTTTCTAGGTGTAAGTATGTAGGACTAGTAGCATGCCAAAGTTTGTGCTATTGCCATTGGGAATGCATTGGGCGTTTAACCTAAATAACTCAGAAACTACAAAACATTTCAAAGTAAAAAGTTCCAGCATGTGTCTCCACAGTAAGCTGAATTATAAAAAGTGTGAATGGAGTTTCTAGGTGAAAGTGCTTTTTTGACCCGCCAATATCTGCCATTGAGCCCCATTGTAAAACTCTCAAATTTGAAAGCACTATATTTCTAAAACTATGAAACATTTCAAAGATTCCCTTTTAGGCAAACATGTCCACCGTAAGATGAACCTAAGTAGGCTTGAATGGGGTTTCTAGGTGTAAGTATGTAGGACTAGTAGCATGCCAAAGTTTGTGCTATTGCCATTGGGAATGCATTGGGCGTTTAACCTAAATAACTCAGAAACTACAAAATATTTCAAAGTAAAAAGTTCCAGCATGTGTCTCCACAGTAAGCTGAACTATAAAAAGTGTGAATGGAGTTTCTAGGTGAAAGTGCTTTTTGACGTGCCAATATCTGCCATTGAGCCCCATTGTAAAACTCTCAAATTTGAAAGCACTATATTTCTAAAACTAGGAAACATTTAAAAGATTCTTTTTCAGGCAAACATGTCCACCGTAAGATGAACCTAAGTAGGCTTGAATGGGGTTTCTAGGTGTAAGTATGTAGGACTAGTAGCATGCCAAAGTTTGTGCTATTGCCATTGAGAATGCATTGGGCTTTAAAGTTAAATAACTCAGAAACTACAAAACATTTCGAAGTAAAAAGTTCCAGCATGTGTCTCCACAGTAAGCTGAACTATAAAAAGTGTGAATGGAGTTTCTAGGTGAAAGTGCTTTTTTGACGTGCCAATATCTGCCATTGAGCCCCATTGTAAAATTCTCAAATTTGAAAGCACTATATTTCTAAAACTATGAAACATTTCAAAGATTCCCTTTCAGGCAAACATGTCCACCGTAAGATGAACCTAAGTAGGCTTGAATGGGGTTTCTAGGTGTAAGTATGTAGGACTAGTAGCATGCCAAAGTTTGTGCTATTGCCATTGAGAATGCATTGGGCGTTAAAGTTAAATAACTCAGAAACTACAAAACATTTCAAAGTAAAAAGTTCCAGCATGTGTCTACACAGTAAGCTGAACTATAAAAAGTGTGAATGGAGTTTCTAGGTGAAAGTCCTTTTTTGACGTGCCAATATCTGCCATTGAGCCCCATTGTAAAATTCTCAAATTTGAAAGCACTATTTTTCTAAAACTATGAAACATTTCAAAGATTCCCTTTCAGGCAAACATGTCCACCGTAAGATGAACCTAAGTAGGCTTGAATGGGGTTTCTAGGTGTAAGTATGTAGGACTAGTAGCATGCCAAAGTTTGTGCTATTGCCATTGAGAATGCATTGGGCGTTAAAGTTAAATAACTCAGAAACTACAAAACATTTCAAAGTAAAAAGTTCCAGCATGTGTCTCCACAGTAAGCTGAATTATAAAAAGTGTGAATGGAGTTTCTAGGTGAAAGTGCTTTTTTGACCTGCCAATATCTGCCATTGAGCCCCATTGTAAAACTCTCAAATTTGAAAGCACTATATTTCTAAAACTATGAAACATTTCAAAGATTCCCTTTTAGGCAAACATGTCCACCGTAAGATGAACCTAAGTAGGCTTGAATGGGGTTTCTAGGTGTAAGTATGTAGGACTAGTAGCATGCCAAAGTTTGTGCTATTGCCATTGGGAATGCATTGGGCGTTTAACCTAAATAACTCAGAAACTACAAAATATTTCAAAGTAAAAAGTTCCAGCATGTGTCTCCACAGTAAGCTGAACTATAAAAAGTGTGAATGGAGTTTCTAGGTGAAAGTGCTTTTTGACGTGCCAATATCTGCCATTGAGCCCCATTGTAAAACTCTCAAATTTGAAAGCACTATATTTCTAAAACTATGAAACATTTCAAAGATTCCCTTTCAGGCAAACATGTCCACCGTAAGATGAACCTAAGTAGGCTTGAATGGGGTTTCTAGGTGTAAGTATGTAGGACTAGTAGCATGCCAAATTTTGTGCTATTGCCATTGAGAATGCATTGGGCGTTAAAGTTAAATAACTCAGAAACTACAAAACATTTCAAAGTAAAAAGTTCCAGCATGTGTCTACACAGTAAGCTGAACTATAAAAAGTGTGAATGGAGTTTCTAGGTGAAAGTGCTTTTTTGACGTGCCAATATCTGCCATTGAGCCCCATTGTAAAATTCTCAAATTTGAAAGCACTATATTTCTAAAACTAGGAAACATTTAAAAGATTCTTTTTCAGGCAAACATGTCCACCGTAAGATGAACCTAAGTAGGCTTGAATGGGGTTTCTAGGTGTAAGTATGTAGGACTAGTAGCATGCCAAAGTTTGTGCTATTGCCATTGAGAATGCATTGGGCTTTAAAGTTAAATAACTCAGAAACTACAAAACATTTCAAAGTAAAAAGTTCCAGCATGTGTCTCCACAGTAAGCTGAATTATAAAAAGTGTGAATGGAGTTTCTAGGTGAAAATGCTTGTTTGACGTGCCAATATCTGCCATTGAGCCCCATTGTAAAATTCTAAAATTTGAAAGTACTATATTTCTAAAACGATGAAACATTTCAAAGATTCCTTTTCAGGCAAACATGTCCACCGTAAGATGAACCTAAATAGGTTTGAATGGGGTTTCTAGGTGTAAGTATGTAGGACTAGTAGCATGCCAAAGTTTGTGCTATTGCCATTGGGAATGCATTGGGCGTTTAACCTAAATAACTCAGAAACTACAAAACATTTCAAAGTAAAAAGTTCCAGCATGTGTCTCCACAGTAAGCTGAATTATAAAAAGTGTGAATGGAGTTTCTAGGTGAAAGTGCTTTTTTGACCCGCCAATATCTGCCATTGAGCCCCATTGTAAAACTCTCAAATTTGAAAGCACTATATTTCTAAAACTATGAAACATTTCAAAGATTCCCTTTTAGGCAAACATGTCCACCGTAAGATGAACCTAAGTAGGCTTGAATGGGGTTTCTAGGTGTAAGTATGTAGGACTAGTAGCATGCCAAAGTTTGTGCTATTGCCATTGGGAATGCATTGGGCGTTTAACCTAAATAACTCAGAAACTACAAAATATTTCAAAGTAAAAAGTTCCAGCATGTGTCTCCACAGTAAGCTGAACTATAAAAAGTGTGAATGGAGTTTCTAGGTGAAAGTGCTTTTTGACGTGCCAATATCTGCCATTGAGCCCCATTGTAAAACTCTCAAATTTGAAAGCACTATATTTCTAAAACTAGGAAACATTTAAAAGATTCTTTTTCAGGCAAACATGTCCACCGTAAGATGAACCTAAGTAGGCTTGAATGGGGTTTCTAGGTGTAAGTATGTAGGACTAGTAGCATGCCAAAGTTTGTGCTATTGCCATTGAGAATGCATTGGGCTTTAAAGTTAAATAACTCAGAAACTACAAAACATTTCGAAGTAAAAAGTTCCAGCATGTGTCTCCACAGTAAGCTGAACTATAAAAAGTGTGAATGGAGTTTCTAGGTGAAAGTGCTTTTTTGACGTGCCAATATCTGCCATTGAGCCCCATTGTAAAATTCTCAAATTTGAAAGCACTATATTTCTAAAACTATGAAACATTTCAAAGATTCCCTTTCAGGCAAACATGTCCACCGTAAGATGAACCTAAGTAGGCTTGAATGGGGTTTCTAGGTGTAAGTATGTAGGACTAGTAGCATGCCAAAGTTTGTGCTATTGCCATTGAGAATGCATTGGGCGTTAAAGTTAAATAACTCAGAAACTACAAAACATTTCAAAGTAAAAAGTTCCAGCATGTGTCTACACAGTAAGCTGAACTATAAAAAGTGTGAATGGAGTTTCTAGGTGAAAGTCCTTTTTTGACGTGCCAATATCTGCCATTGAGCCCCATTGTAAAATTCTCAAATTTGAAAGCACTATTTTTCTAAAACTATGAAACATTTCAAAGATTCCCTTTCAGGCAAACATGTCCACCGTAAGATGAACCTAAGTAGGCTTGAATGGGGTTTCTAGGTGTAAGTATGTAGGACTAGTAGCATGCCAAAGTTTGTGCTATTGCCATTGAGAATGCATTGGGCGTTAAAGTTAAATAACTCAGAAACTACAAAACATTTCAAAGTAAAAAGTTCCAGCATGTGTCTCCACAGTAAGCTGAATTATAAAAAGTGTGAATGGAGTTTCTAGGTGAAAGTGCTTTTTTGACCTGCCAATATCTGCCATTGAGCCCCATTGTAAAACTCTCAAATTTGAAAGCACTATATTTCTAAAACTATGAAACATTTCAAAGATTCCCTTTTAGGCAAACATGTCCACCGTAAGATGAACCTAAGTAGGCTTGAATGGGGTTTCTAGGTGTAAGTATGTAGGACTAGTAGCATGCCAAAGTTTGTGCTATTGCCATTGGGAATGCATTGGGCGTTTAACCTAAATAACTCAGAAACTACAAAATATTTCAAAGTAAAAAGTTCCAGCATGTGTCTCCACAGTAAGCTGAACTATAAAAAGTGTGAATGGAGTTTCTAGGTGAAAGTGCTTTTTGACGTGCCAATATCTGCCATTGAGCCCCATTGTAAAACTCTCAAATTTGAAAGCACTATATTTCTAAAACTATGAAACATTTCAAAGATTCCCTTTCAGGCAAACATGTCCACCGTAAGATGAACCTAAGTAGGCTTGAATGGGGTTTCTAGGTGTAAGTATGTAGGACTAGTAGCATGCCAAATTTTGTGCTATTGCCATTGAGAATGCATTGGGCGTTAAAGTTAAATAACTCAGAAACTACAAAACATTTCAAAGTAAAAAGTTCCAGCATGTGTCTACACAGTAAGCTGAACTATAAAAAGTGTGAATGGAGTTTCTAGGTGAAAGTGCTTTTTTGACGTGCCAATATCTGCCATTGAGCCCCATTGTAAAATTCTCAAATTTGAAAGCACTATATTTCTAAAACTAGGAAACATTTAAAAGATTCTTTTTCAGGCAAACATGTCCACCGTAAGATGAACCTAAGTAGGCTTGAATGGGGTTTCTAGGTGTAAGTATGTAGGACTAGTAGCATGCCAAAGTTTGTGCTATTGCCATTGAGAATGCATTGGGCTTTAAAGTTAAATAACTCAGAAACTACAAAACATTTAAAAGTAAAAAGTTCCAGCATGTGTCTCCACAGTAAGCTGAACTATAAAAAGTGTGAATGGAGTTTCTAGGTGAAAGTGCTTTTTTGACGTGCCAATATCTGCCATTGAGCCCCATTGTAAAATTCTCAAATTTGAAAGCACTTTATTTCTAAAACTATGAAAAATTTCAAAGATTCCTTTTCAGGCAAAGATGTCCACCGTAAGATGAACCTAAGTAGGCTTGAATGGGGTTTCTAGGTGTAAGTATGTAGGACTAGTAGCATGCCAAAGTTTGTGCTATTGCCATTGGGAATGCATTGGGCGTTTAACCTAAATAACTCAGAAACTACAAAACATTTCAAAGTAAAAAGTTCCAGCATGTGTCTCCACAGTAAGCTGAACTATAAAAAGTGTGAATGGAGTTTCTAGGTGAAAGTGCTTTTTTGACGTGCCAATATCTGCCATTGAGCCCCATTGTAAAATTCTCAAATTTGAAAGCACTATATTTCTAAAACTATGAAAAATTTCAAAGATTCCTTTTCAGGCAAAGATGTCCACCGTAAGATGAACCTAAGTAGGCTTGAATGGGGTTTCTAGGTGTAAGTATGTAGGACTAGTAGCATGCCAAAGTTTGTGCTATTGCCATTGGGAATGCATTGGGCGTTTAACCTAAATAACTCAGAAACTACAAAACATTTCAAAGTAAAAAGTTCCAGCATGTGTCTCCACAGTAAGCTGAACTATAAAAAGTGTGAATGGAGTTTCTAGGTGAAAGTGCTTTTTGACGTGCCAATATCTGCCATTGAGCCCCATTGTAAAACTCTCAAATTTGAAAGCACTATATTTCTAAAACTATGAAACATTTCAAAGATTCCCTTTCAGGCAAACATGTCCACCGTAAGATGAACCTAAGTAGGCTTGAATGGGGTTTCTAGGTGTAAGTATGTAGGACTAGTAGCATGCCAAAGTTTGTGCTATTGCCATTGAGAATGCATTGGGCGTTAAAGTTAAATAACTCAGAAACTACAAAATGTTTCAAAGTAAAAAGTTCCAGCATGTGTCTACACAGTAAGCTGAACTATAAAAAGTGTGAATGGAGTTTCTAGGTGAAAGTG
Source organism: Electrona antarctica (assembly GCF_951216825.1). Classification (NCBI taxonomy): domain Eukaryota; kingdom Metazoa; phylum Chordata; class Actinopteri; order Myctophiformes; family Myctophidae; genus Electrona; species Electrona antarctica. Next base: position 50,264,007 of record NC_136809.1, read on the forward strand.
CTTTTTTGACGTGCCAATATCTGCCATTGAGCCCCATTGTAAAATTCTCAAATTTGAAAGCACTATATTTCTAAAACTAGGAAACATTTAAAAGATTCTTTTTCAGGCAAACATGTCCACCGTAAGATGAACCTAAGTAGGCTTGAATGGGGTTTCTAGGTGTAAGTATGTAGGACTAGTAGCATGCCAAAGTTTGTGCTATTGCCATTGAGAATGCATTGGGCTTTAAAGTTAAATAACTCAGAAACTACAAAACATTTCAAAGTAAAAAGTTCCAGCATGTGTCTCCACAGTAAGCTGAACTATAAAAAGTGTGAATGGAGTTTCTAGGTGAAAGTGCTTTTTTGACGTGCCAATATCTGCCATTGAGCCCCATTGTAAAATTCTCAAATTTGAAAGCACTTTATTTCTAAAACTATGAAAAATTTCAAAGATTCCTTTTCAGGCAAAGATGTCCACCGTAAGATGAACCTAAGTAGGCTTGAATGGGGTTTCTAGGTGTAAGTATGTAGGACTAGTAGCATGCCAAAGTTTGTGCTATTGCCATTGGGAATGCATTGGGCGTTTAACCTAAATAACTCAGAAACTACAAAACATTTCAAAGTAAAAAGTTCCAGCATGTGTCTCCACAGTAAGCTGAACTATAAAAAGTGTGAATGGAGTTTCTAGGTGAAAGTGCTTTTTTGACGTGCCAATATCTGCCATTGAGCCCCATTGTAAAATTCTCAAATTTGAAAGCACTATATTTCTAAAACTATGAAAAATTTCAAAGATTCCTTTTCAGGCAAAGATGTCCACCGTAAGATGAACCTAAGTAGGCTTGAATGGGGTTTCTAGGTGTAAGTATGTAGGACTAGTAGCATGCCAAAGTTTGTGCTATTGCCATTGGGAATGCATTGGGCGTTTAACCTAAATAACTCAGAAACTACAAAACATTTCAAAGTAAAAAGTTCCAGCATGTGTCTCCACAGTAAGCTGAACTATAAAAAGTGTGAATGGAGTTTCTAGGTGAAAGTGCTTTTTGACGTGCCAATATCTGCCATTGAGCCCCATTGTAAAACTCTCAAATTTGAAAGCACTATATTTCTAAAACTATGAAACATTTCAAAGATTCCCTTTCAGGCAAACATGTCCACCGTAAGATGAACCTAAGTAGGCTTGAATGGGGTTTCTAGGTGTAAGTATGTAGGACTAGTAGCATGCCAAAGTTTGTGCTATTGCCATTGAGAATGCATTGGGCGTTAAAGTTAAATAACTCAGAAACTACAAAATGTTTCAAAGTAAAAAGTTCCAGCATGTGTCTACACAGTAAGCTGAACTATAAAAAGTGTGAATGGAGTTTCTAGGTGAAAGTGCTTTTTTGACGTGCCAATATCTGCCATTGAGCCCCATTGTAAAATTCTCATATTTGAAAGCACTATATTTCTAAAACTAGGAAACATTTAAAAGATTCTTTTTCAGGCAAACATGTCCACCGTAAGATGAACCTAAGTAGGCTTGAATGGGGTTTCTAGGTGTAAGTATGTAGGACTAGTAGCATGCCAAAGTTTGTGCTATTGCCATTGAGAATGCATTGGGCTTTAAAGTTAAATAACTCAGAAACTACAAAACATTTCAAAGTAAAAAGTTCCAGCATGTGTCTCCACAGTAAGCTGAACTATAAAAAGTGTGAATGGAGTTTCTAGGTGAAAGTGCTTTTTTGACGTGCCAATATCTGCCATTGAGCCCCATTGTAAAATTCTCAAATTTGAAAGCACTATATTTCTAAAACTATGAAAAATTTCAAAGATTCCTTTTCAGGCAAAGATGTCCACCGTAAGATGAACCTAAGTAGGCTTGAATGGGGTTTCTAGGTGTAAGTATGTAGGACTAGTAGCATGCCAAAGTTTGTGCTATTGCCATTGGGAATGCATTGGGCGTTTAACCTAAATAACTCAGAAACTACAAAACATTTCAAAGTAAAAAGTTCCAGCATGTGTCTCCACAGTAAGCTGAACTATAAAAAGTGTGAATGGAGTTTCTAGGTGAAAGTGCTTTTTTGACGTGCCAATATCTGCCATTGAGCCCCATTGTAAAATTCTCAAATTTGAAAGCACTATATTTCTAAAACTATGAAAAATTTCAAAGATTCCTTTTCAGGCAAAGATGTCCACCGTAAGATGAACCTAAGTAGGCTTGAATGGGGTTTCTAGGTGTAAGTATGTAGGACTAGTAGCATGCCAAAGTTTGTGCTATTGCCATTGGGAATGCATTGGGCGTTTAACCTAAATAACTCAGAAACTACAAAACATTTCAAAGTAAAAAGTTCCAGCATGTGTCTCCACAGTAAGCTGAACTATAAAAAGTGTGAATGGAGTTTCTAGGTGAAAGTGCTTTTTTGACGTGCCAATATCTGCCATTGAGCCCCATTGTAAAATTCTCAAATTTGAAAGCACTATATTTCTAAAACTATGAAAAATTTCAAAGATTCCTTTTCAGGCAAAGATGTCCACCGTAAGATGAACCTAAGTAGGCTTGAATGGGGTTTCTAGGTGTAAGTATGTAGGACTAGTAGCATGCCAAAGTTTGTGCTATTGCCATTGGGAATGCATTGGGCGTTTAACCTAAATAACTCAGAAACTACAAAACATTTCAAAGTAAAAAGTTCCAGCATGTGTCTCCACAGTAAGCTGAACTATAAAAAGTGTGAATGGAGTTTCTAGGTGAAAGTGCTTTTTTGACGTGCCAATATCTGCCATTGAGCCCCATTGTAAAATTCTCAAATTTGAAAGCACTTTATTTCTAAAACTATGAAAAATTTCAAAGATTCCTTTTCAGGCAAAGATGTCCACCGTAAGATGAACCTAAGTAGGCTTGAATGGGGTTTCTAGGTGTAAGTATGTAGGACTAGTAGCATGCCAAAGTTTGTGCTATTGCCATTGGGAATGCATTGGGCGTTTAACCTAAATAACTCAGAAACTACAAAACATTTCAAAGTAAAAAGTTCCAGCATGTGTCTCCACAGTAAGCTGAACTATAAAAAGTGTGAATGGAGTTTCTAGGTGAAAGTGCTTTTTTGACGTGCCAATATCTGCCATTGAGCCCCATTGTAAAATTCTCAAATTTGAAAGCACTATATTTCTAAAACTATGAAACATTTCAAAGATTCCTTTTCAGGCAAAGATGTCCACCGTAAGATGAACCTAAGTAGGCTTGAATGGGGTTTCTAGGTGTAAGTATGTAGGACTAGTAGCATGCCAAAGTTTGTGCTATTGCCATTGGGAATGCATTGGGCGTTTAACCTAAATAACTCAGAAACTACAAAACATTTCAAAGTAAAAAGTTCCAGCATGTGTCTCCACAGTAAGCTGAACTATAAAAAGTGTGAATGGAGTTTCTAGGTGAAAGTGCTTTTTGACGTGCCAATATCTGCCATTGAGCCCCATTGTAAAACTCTCAAATTTGAAAGCACTATATTTCTAAAACTATGAAACATTTCAAAGATTCCCTTTCAGGCAAACATGTCCACCGTAAGATGAACCTAAGTAGGCTTGAATGGGGTTTCTAGGTGTAAGTATGTAGGACTAGTAGCATGCCAAAGTTTGTGCTATTGCCATTGAGAATGCATTGGGCGTTAAAGTTAAATAACTCAGAAACTACAAAATGTTTCAAAGTAAAAAGTTCCAGCATGTGTCTACACAGTAAGCTGAACTATAAAAAGTGTGAATGGAGTTTCTAGGTGAAAGTGCTTTTTTGACGTGCCAATATCTGCCATTGAGCCCCATTGTAAAATTCTCATATTTGAAAGCACTATATTTCTAAAACTAGGAAACATTTAAAAGATTCTTTTTCAGGCAAACATGTCCACCGTAAGATGAACCTAAGTAGGCTTGAATGGGGTTTCTAGGTGTAAGTATGTAGGACTAGTAGCATGCCAAAGTTTGTGCTATTGCCATTGAGAATGCATTGGGCTTTAAAGTTAAATAACTCAGAAACTACAAAACATTTCAAAGTAAAAAGTTCCAGCATGTGTCTCCACAGTAAGCTGAACTATAAAAAGTGTGAATGGAGTTTCTAGGTGAAAGTGCTTTTTTGACGTGCCAATATCTGCCATTGAGCCCCATTGTAAAATTCTCAAATTTGAAAGCACTATATTTCTAAAACTATGAAAAATTTCAAAGATTCCTTTTCAGGCAAAGATGTCCACCGTAAGATGAACCTAAGTAGGCTTGAATGGGGTTTCTAGGTGTAAGTATGTAGGACTAGTAGCATGCCAAAGTTTGTGCTATTGCCATTGGGAATGCATTGGGCGTTTAACCTAAATAACTCAGAAACTACAAAACATTTCAAAGTAAAAAGTTCCAGCATGTGTCTCCACAGTAAGCTGAACTATAAAAAGTGTGAATGGAGTTTCTAGGTGAAAGTGCTTTTTTGACGTGCCAATATCTGCCATTGAGCCCCATTGTAAAATTCTCAAATTTGAAAGCACTATATTTCTAAAACTATGAAAAATTTCAAAGATTCCTTTTCAGGCAAAGATGTCCACCGTAAGATGAACCTAAGTAGGCTTGAATGGGGTTTCTAGGTGTAAGTATGTAGGACTAGTAGCATGCCAAAGTTTGTGCTATTGCCATTGGGAATGCATTGGGCGTTTAACCTAAATAACTCAGAAACTACAAAACATTTCAAAGTAAAAAGTTCCAGCATGTGTCTCCACAGTAAGCTGAACTATAAAAAGTGTGAATGGAGTTTCTAGGTGAAAGTGCTTTTTTGACGTGCCAATATCTGCCATTGAGCCCCATTGTAAAATTCTCAAATTTGAAAGCACTATATTTCTAAAACTAGGAAACATTTAAAAGATTCTTTTTCAGGCAAACATGTCCACCGTAAGATGAACCTAAGTAGGCTTGAATGGGGTTTCTAGGTGTAAGTATGTAGGACTAGTAGCATGCCAAAGTTTGTGCTATTGCCATTGAGAATGCATTGGGCTTTAAAGTTAAATAACTCAGAAACTACAAAACATTTCAAAGTAAAAAGTTCCAGCATGTGTCTCCACAGTAAGCTGAACTATAAAAAGTGTGAATGGAGTTTCTAGGTGAAAGTGCTTTTTTGACGTGCCAATATCTGCCATTGAGCCCCATTGTAAAATTCTCAAATTTGAAAGCACTTTATTTCTAAAACTATGAAAAATTTCAAAGATTCCTTTTCAGGCAAAGATGTCCACCGTAAGATGAACCTAAGTAGGCTTGAATGGGGTTTCTAGGTGTAAGTATGTAGGACTAGTAGCATGCCAAAGTTTGTGCTATTGCCATTGGGAATGCATTGGGCGTTTAACCTAAATAACTCAGAAACTACAAAACATTTCAAAGTAAAAAGTTCCAGCATGTGTCTCCACAGTAAGCTGAACTATAAAAAGTGTGAATGGAGTTTCTAGGTGAAAGTGCTTTTTTGACGTGCCAATATCTGCCATTGAGCCCCATTGTAAAATTCTCAAATTTGAAAGCACTATATTTCTAAAACTATGAAAAATTTCAAAGATTCCTTTTCAGGCAAAGATGTCCACCGTAAGATGAACCTAAGTAGGCTTGAATGGGGTTTCTAGGTGTAAGTATGTAGGACTAGTAGCATGCCAAAGTTTGTGCTATTGCCATTGGGAATGCATTGGGCGTTTAACCTAAATAACTCAGAAACTACAAAACATTTCAAAGTAAAAAGTTCCAGCATGTGTCTCCACAGTAAGCTGAACTATAAAAAGTGTGAATGGAGTTTCTAGGTGAAAGTGCTTTTTGACGTGCCAATATCTGCCATTGAGCCCCATTGTAAAACTCTCAAATTTGAAAGCACTATATTTCTAAAACTATGAAACATTTCAAAGATTCCCTTTCAGGCAAACATGTCCACCGTAAGATGAACCTAAGTAGGCTTGAATGGGGTTTCTAGGTGTAAGTATGTAGGACTAGTAGCATGCCAAAGTTTGTGCTATTGCCATTGAGAATGCATTGGGCGTTAAAGTTAAATAACTCAGAAACTACAAAACGTTTCAAAGTAAAAAGTTCCAGCATGTGTCTACACAGTAAGCTGAACTATAAAAAGTGTGAATGGAGTTTCTAGGTGAAAGTGCTTTTTTGACGTGCCAATATCTGCCATTGAGCCCCATTGTAAAATTCTCATATTTGAAAGCACTATATTTCTAAAACTAGGAAACATTTAAAAGATTCTTTTTCAGGCAAACATGTCCACCGTAAGATGAACCTAAGTAGGCTTGAATGGGGTTTCTAGGTGTAAGTATGTAGGACTAGTAGCATGCCAAAGTTTGTGCTATTGCCATTGAGAATGCATTGGGCTTTAAAGTTAAATAACTCAGAAACTACAAAACATTTCAAAGTAAAAAGTTCCAGCATGTGTCTCCACAGTAAGCTGAACTATAAAAAGTGTGAATGGAGTTTCTAGGTGAAAGTGCTTTTTTGACGTGCCAATATCTGCCATTGAGCCCCATTGTAAAATTCTCAAATTTGAAAGCACTATTTTTCTAAAACTATGAAACATTTCAAAGATTCCCTTTCAGGCAAACATGTCCACCGTAAGATGAACCTAAGTAGGCTTGAATGGGGTTTCTAGGTGTAAGTATGTAGGACTAGTAGCATGCCAAAGTTTGTGCTATTGCCATTGAGAATGCATTGGGCGTTAAAGTTAAATAACTCAGAAACTACAAAACATTTCAAAGTAAAAAGTTCCAGCATGTGTCTCCACAGTAAGCTGAATTATAAAAAGTGTGAATGGAGTTTCTAGGTGAAAGTGCTTTTTTGACCTGCCAATATCTGCCATTGAGCCCCATTGTAAAACTCTCAAATTTGAAAGCACTATATTTCTAAAACTATGAAACATTTCAAAGATTCCCTTTTAGGCAAACATGTCCACCGTAAGATGAACCTAAGTAGGCTTGAATGGGGTTTCTAGGTGTAAGTATGTAGGACTAGTAGCATGCCAAAGTTTGTGCTATTGCCATTGGGAATGCATTGGGCGTTTAACCTAAATAACTCAGAAACTACAAAATATTTCAAAGTAAAAAGTTCCAGCATGTGTCTCCACAGTAAGCTGAACTATAAAAAGTGTGAATGGAGTTTCTAGGTGAAAGTGCTTTTTGACGTGCCAATATCTGCCATTGAGCCCCATTGTAAAACTCTCAAATTTGAAAGCACTATATTTCTAAAACTATGAAACATTTCAAAGATTCCCTTTCAGGCAAACATGTCCACCGTAAGATGAACCTAAGTAGGCTTGAATGGGGTTTCTAGGTGTAAGTATGTAGGACTAGTAGCATGCCAAATTTTGTGCTATTGCCATTGAGAATGCATTGGGCGTTAAAGTTAAATAACTCAGAAACTACAAAACATTTCAAAGTAAAAAGTTCCAGCATGTGTCTACACAGTAAGCTGAACTATAAAAAGTGTGAATGGAGTTTCTAGGTGAAAGTGCTTTTTTGACGTGCCAATATCTGCCATTGAGCCCCATTGTAAAATTCTCAAATTTGAAAGCACTATATTTCTAAAACTAGGAAACATTTAAAAGATTCTTTTTCAGGCAAACATGTCCACCGTAAGATGAACCTAAGTAGGCTTGAATGGGGTTTCTAGGTGTAAGTATGTAGGACTAGTAGCATGCCAAAGTTTGTGCTATTGCCATTGAGAATGCATTGGGCTTTAAAGTTAAATAACTCAGAAACTACAAAACATTTCAAAGTAAAAAGTTCCAGCATGTGTCTCCACAGTAAGCTGAACTATAAAAAGTGTGAATGGAGTTTCTAGGTGAAAGTGCTTTTTTGACGTGCCAATATCTGCCATTGAGCCCCATTGTAAAATTCTCAAATTTGAAAGCACTTTATTTCTAAAACTATGAAAAATTTCAAAGATTCCTTTTCAGGCAAAGATGTCCACCGTAAGATGAACCTAAGTAGGCTTGAATGGGGTTTCTAGGTGTAAGTATGTAGGACTAGTAGCATGCCAAAGTTTGTGCTATTGCCATTGGGAATGCATTGGGCGTTTAACCTAAATAACTCAGAAACTACAAAACATTTCAAAGTAAAAAGTTCCAGCATGTGTCTCCACAGTAAGCTGAACTATAAAAAGTGTGAATGGAGTTTCTAGGTGAAAGTGCTTTTTTGACGTGCCAATATCTGCCATTGAGCCCCATTGTAAAATTCTCAAATTTGAAAGCACTATATTTCTAAAACTATGAAAAATTTCAAAGATTCCTTTTCAGGCAAAGATGTCCACCGTAAGATGAACCTAAGTAGGCTTGAATGGGGTTTCTAGGTGTAAGTATGTAGGACTAGTAGCATGCCAAAGTTTGTGCTATTGCCATTGGGAATGCATTGGGCGTTTAACCTAAATAACTCAGAAACTACAAAACATTTCAAAGTAAAAAGTTCCAGCATGTGTCTCCACAGTAAGCTGAACTATAAAAAGTGTGAATGGAGTTTCTAGGTGAAAGTGCTTTTTGACGTGCCAATATCTGCCATTGAGCCCCATTGTAAAACTCTCAAATTTGAAAGCACTATATTTCTAAAACTATGAAACATTTCAAAGATTCCCTTTCAGGCAAACATGTCCACCGTAAGATGAACCTAAGTAGGCTTGAATGGGGTTTCTAGGTGTAAGTATGTAGGACTAGTAGCATGCCAAAGTTTGTGCTATTGCCATTGAGAATGCATTGGGCGTTAAAGTTAAATAACTCAGAAACTACAAAATGTTTCAAAGTAAAAAGTTCCAGCATGTGTCTACACAGTAAGCTGAACTATAAAAAGTGTGAATGGAGTTTCTAGGTGAAAGTGCTTTTTTGACGTGCCAATATCTGCCATTGAGCCCCATTGTAAAATTCTCATATTTGAAAGCACTATATTTCTAAAACTAGGAAACATTTAAAAGATTCTTTTTCAGGCAAACATGTCCACCGTAAGATGAACCTAAGTAGGCTTGAATGGGGTTTCTAGGTGTAAGTATGTAGGACTAGTAGCATGCCAAAGTTTGTGCTATTGCCATTGAGAATGCATTGGGCTTTAAAGTTAAATAACTCAGAAACTACAAAACATTTCAAAGTAAAAAGTTCCAGCATGTGTCTCCACAGTAAGCTGAACTATAAAAAGTGTGAATGGAGTTTCTAGGTGAAAGTGCTTTTTTGACGTGCCAATATCTGCCATTGAGCCCCATTGTAAAATTCTCAAATTTGAAAGCACTATATTTCTAAAACTATGAAAAATTTCAAAGATTCCTTTTCAGGCAAAGATGTCCACCGTAAGATGAACCTAAGTAGGCTTGAATGGGGTTTCTAGGTGTAAGTATGTAGGACTAGTAGCATGCCAAAGTTTGTGCTATTGCCATTGGGAATGCATTGGGCGTTTAACCTAAATAACTCAGAAACTACAAAACATTTCAAAGTAAAAAGTTCCAGCATGTGTCTCCACAGTAAGCTGAACTATAAAAAGTGTGAATGGAGTTTCTAGGTGAAAGTGCTTTTTTGACGTGCCAATATCTGCCATTGAGCCCCATTGTAAAATTCTCAAATTTGAAAGCACTATATTTCTAAAACTATGAAAAATTTCAAAGATTCCTTTTCAGGCAAAGATGTCCACCGTAAGATGAACCTAAGTAGGCTTGAATGGGGTTTCTAGGTGTAAGTATGTAGGACTAGTAGCATGCCAAAGTTTGTGCTATTGCCATTGGGAATGCATTGGGCGTTTAACCTAAATAACTCAGAAACTACAAAACATTTCAAAGTAAAAAGTTCCAGCATGTGTCTCCACAGTAAGCTGAACTATAAAAAGTGTGAATGGAGTTTCTAGGTGAAAGTGCTTTTTTGACGTGCCAATATCTGCCATTGAGCCCCATTGTACAATTCTCAAATTTGAAAGCACTATATTTCTAAAACTATGAAAAATTTCAAAGATTCCTTTTCAGGCAAAGATGTCCACCGTAAGATGAACCTAAGTAGGCTTGAATGGGGTTTCTAGGTGTAAGTATGTAGGACTAGTAGCATGCCAAAGTTTGTGCTATTGCCATTGGGAATGCATTGGGCGTTTAACCTAAATAACTCAGAAACTACAAAACATTTCAAAGTAAAAAGTTCCAGCATGTGTCTCCACAGTAAGCTGAACTATAAAAAGTGTGAATGGAGTTTCTAGGTGAAAGTGCTTTTTTGACGTGCCAATATCTGCCATTGAGCCCCATTGTAAAATTCTCAAATTTGAAAGCACTATATTTCTAAAACTAGGAAACATTTAAAAGATTCTTTTTCAGGCAAACATGTCCACCGTAAGATGAACCTAAGTAGGCTTGAATGGGGTTTCTAGGTGTAAGTATGTAGGACTAGTAGCATGCCAAAGTTTGTGCTATTGCCATTGAGAATGCATTGGGCTTTAAAGTTAAATAACTCAGAAACTACAAAACATTTCAAAGTAAAAAGTTCCAGCATGTGTCTCCACAGTAAGCTGAACTATAAAAAGTGTGAATGGAGTTTCTAGGTGAAAGTGCTTTTTTGACGTGCCAATATCTGCCATTGAGCCCCATTGTAAAATTCTCAAATTTGAAAGCACTTTATTTCTAAAACTATGAAAAATTTCAAAGATTCCTTTTCAGGCAAAGATGTCCACCGTAAGATGAACCTAAGTAGGCTTGAATGGGGTTTCTAGGTGTAAGTATGTAGGACTAGTAGCATGCCAAAGTTTGTGCTATTGCCATTGGGAATGCATTGGGCGTTTAACCTAAATAACTCAGAAACTACAAAACATTTCAAAGTAAAAAGTTCCAGCATGTGTCTCCACAGTAAGCTGAACTATAAAAAGTGTGAATGGAGTTTCTAGGTGAAAGTGCTTTTTTGACGTGCCAATATCTGCCATTGAGCCCCATTGTAAAATTCTCAAATTTGAAAGCACTATATTTCTAAAACTATGAAAAATTTCAAAGATTCCTTTTCAGGCAAAGATGTCCACCGTAAGATGAACCTAAGTAGGCTTGAATGGGGTTTCTAGGTGTAAGTATGTAGGACTAGTAGCATGCCAAAGTTTGTGCTATTGCCATTGGGAATGCATTGGGCGTTTAACCTAAATAACTCAGAAACTACAAAACATTTCAAAGTAAAAAGTTCCAGCATGTGTCTCCACAGTAAGCTGAACTATAAAAAGTGTGAATGGAGTTTCTAGGTGAAAGTGCTTTTTGACGTGCCAATATCTGCCATTGAGCCCCATTGTAAAACTCTCAAATTTGAAAGCACTATATTTCTAAAACTATGAAACATTTCAAAGATTCCCTTTCAGGCAAACATGTCCACCGTAAGATGAACCTAAGTAGGCTTGAATGGGGTTTCTAGGTGTAAGTATGTAGGACTAGTAGCATGCCAAAGTTTGTGCTATTGCCATTGAGAATGCATTGGGCGTTAAAGTTAAATAACTCAGAAACTACAAAACGTTTCAAAGTAAAAAGTTCCAGCATGTGTCTACACAGTAAGCTGAACTATAAAAAGTGTGAATGGAGTTTCTAGGTGAAAGTGCTTTTTTGACGTGCCAATATCTGCCATTGAGCCCCATTGTAAAATTCTCATATTTGAAAGCACTATATTTCTAAAACTAGGAAACATTTAAAAGATTCTTTTTCAGGCAAACATGTCCACCGTAAGATGAACCTAAGTAGGCTTGAATGGGGTTTCTAGGTGTAAGTATGTAGGACTAGTAGCATGCCAAAGTTTGTGCTATTGCCATTGAGAATGCATTGGGCTTTAAAGTTAAATAACTCAGAAACTACAAAACATTTCAAAGTAAAAAGTTCCAGCATGTGTCTCCACAGTAAGCTGAACTATAAAAAGTGTGAATGGAGTTTCTAGGTGAAAGTGCTTTTTTGACGTGCCAATATCTGCCATTGAGCCCCATTGTAAAATTCTCAAATTTGAAAGCACTATATTTCTAAAACTATGAAAAATTTCAAAGATTCCTTTTCAGGCAAAGATGTCCACCGTAAGATGAACCTAAGTAGGCTTGAATGGGGTTTCTAGGTGTAAGTATGTAGGACTAGTAGCATGCCAAAGTTTGTGCTATTGCCATTGGGAATGCATTGGGCGTTTAACCTAAATAACTCAGAAACTACAAAACATTTCAAAGTAAAAAGTTCCAGCATGTGTCTCCACAGTAAGCTGAACTATAAAAAGTGTGAATGGAGTTTCTAGGTGAAAGTGCTTTTTTGACGTGCCAATATCTGCCATTGAGCCCCATTGTAAAATTCTCAAATTTGAAAGCACTATATTTCTAAAACTATGAAAAATTTCAAAGATTCCTTTTCAGGCAAAGATGTCCACCGTAAGATGAACCTAAGTAGGCTTGAATGGGGTTTCTAGGTGTAAGTATGTAGGACTAGTAGCATGCCAAAGTTTGTGCTATTGCCATTGGGAATGCATTGGGCGTTTAACCTAAATAACTCAGAAACTACAAAACATTTCAAAGTAAAAAGTTCCAGCATGTGTCTCCACAGTAAGCTGAACTATAAAAAGTGTGAATGGAGTTTCTAGGTGAAAGTGCTTTTTGGACGTGCCAATATCTGCCATTGAGCCCCATTGTAAAATTCTCAAATTTGAAAGCACTATATTTCTAAAACTATGACAAATTTCAAAGATTCCTTTTCAGGCAAAGATGTCCACCGTAAGATGAACCTAAGTAGGCTTGAATGGGGTTTCTAGGTGTAAGTATGTAGGACTAGTAGCATGCCAAAGTTTGTGCTATTGCCATTGGGAATGCATTGGGCGTTTAACCTAAATAACTCAGAAACTACAAAACATTTCAAAGTAAAAAGTTCCAGCATGTGTCTCCACAGTAAGCTGAACTATAAAAAGTGTGAATGGAGTTTCTAGGTGAAAGTGCTTTTTTGACGTGCCAATATCTGCCATTGAGCCCCATTGTAAAATTCTCAAATTTGAAAGCACTATATTTCTAAAACTATGAAAAATTTCAAAGATTCCTTTTCAGGCAAAGATGTCCACCGTAAGATGAACCTAAGTAGGCTTGAATGGGGTTTCTAGGTGTAAGTATGTAGGACTAGTAGCATGCCAAAGTTTGTGCTATTGCCATTGGGAATGCATTGGGCGTTTAACCTAAATAACTCAGAAACTACAAAACATTTCAAAGTAAAAAGTTCCAGCATGTGTCTCCACAGTAAGCTGAACTATAAAAAGTGTGAATGGAGTTTCTAGGTGAAAGTGCTTTTTTGACGTGCCAATATCTGCCATTGAGCCCCATTGTAAAATTCTCAAATTTGAAAGCACTATATTTCTAAAACTATGAAAAATTTCAAAGATTCCTTTTCAGGCAAAGATGTCCACCGTAAGATGAACCTAAGTAGGCTTGAATGGGGTTTCTAGGTGTAAGTATGTAGGACTAGTAGCATGCCAAAGTTTGTGCTATTGCCATTGGGAATGCATTGGGCGTTTAACCTAAATAACTCAGAAACTACAAAACATTTCAAAGTAAAAAGTTCCAGCATGTGTCTCCACAGTAAGCTGAACTATAAAAAGTGTGAATGGAGTTTCTAGGTGAAAGTGCTTTTTGGACGTGCCAATATCTGCCATTGAGCCCCATTGTAAAATTCTCAAATTTGAAAGCACTATATTTCTAAAACTATGAAACATTTCAAAGATTCCTTTTCAGGCAAAGATGTCCACCGTAAGATGAACCTAAGTAGGCTTGAATGGGGTTTCTAGGTGTAAGTATGTAGGACTAGTAGCATGCCAAAGTTTGTGCTATTGCCATTGGGAATGCATTGGGCGTTTAACCTAAATAACTCAGAAACTACAAAACATTTCAAAGTAAAAAGTTCCAGCATGTGTCTCCACAGTAAGCTGAACTATAAAAAGTGTGAATGGAGTTTCTAGGTGAAAGTGCTTTTTGACGTGCCAATATCTGCCATTGAGCCCCATTGTAAAACTCTCAAATTTGAAAGCACTATATTTCTAAAAGTATGAAACATTTCAAAGATTCCCTTTCAGGCAAACATGTCCACCGTAAGATGAACCTAAGTAGGCTTGAATGGGGTTTCTAGGTGTAAGTATGTAGGACTAGTAGCATGCCAAAGTTTGTGCTATTGCCATTGAGAATGCATTGGGTGTTAAAGTTAAATAACTCAGAAACTACAAAACGTTTCAAAGTAAAAAGTTCCAGCATGTGTCTACACAGTAAGCTGAACTATAAAAAGTGTGAATGGAGTTTCTAGGTGAAAGTGCTTTTTTGACGTGCCAATATCTGCCATTGAGCCCCATTGTAAAATTCTCATATTTGAAAGCACTATATTTCTAAAACTAGGAAACATTTAAAAGATTCTTTTTCAGGCAAACATGTCCACCGTAAGATGAACCTAAGTAGGCTTGAATGGGGTTTCTAGGTGTAAGTATGTAGGACTAGTAGCATGCCAAAGTTTGTGCTATTGCCATTGAGAATGCATTGGGCTTTAAAGTTAAATAACTCAGAAACTACAAAACATTTCAAAGTAAAAAGTTCCAGCATGTGTCTCCACAGTAAGCTGAACTATAAAAAGTGTGAATGGAGTTTCTAGGTGAAAGTGCTTTTTTGACGTGCCAATATCTGCCATTGAGCCCCATTGTAAAATTCTCAAATTTGAAAGCACTATATTTCTAAAACTATGAAAAATTTCAAAGATTCCTTTTCAGGCAAAGATGTCCACCGTAAGATGAACCTAAGTAGGCTTGAATGGGGTTTCTAGGTGTAAGTATGTAGGACTAGTAGCATGCCAAAGTTTGTGCTATTGCCATTGGGAATGCATTGGGCGTTTAACCTAAATAACTCAGAAACTACAAAACATTTCAAAGTAAAAAGTTCCAGCATGTGTCTCCACAGTAAGCTGAACTATAAAAAGTGTGAATGGAGTTTCTAGGTGAAAGTGCTTTTTTGACGTGCCAATATCTGCCATTGAGCCCCATTGTAAAATTCTCAAATTTGAAAGCACTATATTTCTAAAACTATGAAAAATTTCAAAGATTCCTTTTCAGGCAAAGATGTCCACCGTAAGATGAACCTAAGTAGGCTTGAATGGGGTTTCTAGGTGTAAGTATGTAGGACTAGTAGCATGCCAAAGTTTGTGCTATTGCCATTGGGAATGCATTGGGCGTTTAACCTAAATAACTCAGAAACTACAAAACATTTCAAAGTAAAAAGTTCCAGCATGTGTCTCCACAGTAAGCTGAACTATAAAAAGTGTGAATGGAGTTTCTAGGTGAAAGTGCTTTTTGGACGTGCCAATATCTGCCATTGAGCCCCATTGTAAAATTCTCAAATTTGAAAGCACTATATTTCTAAAACTATGAAAAATTTCAAAGATTCCTTTTCAGGCAAAGATGTCCACCGTAAGATGAACCTAAGTAGGCTTGAATGGGGTTTCTAGGTGTAAGTATGTAGGACTAGTAGCATGCCAAAGTTTGTGCTATTGCCATTGGGAATGCATTGGGCGTTTAACCTAAATAACTCAGAAACTACAAAACATTTCAAAGTAAAAAGTTCCAGCATGTGTCTCCACAGTAAGCTGAACTATAAAAAGTGTGAATGGAGTTTCTAGGTGAAAGTGCTTTTTTGACGTGCCAATATCTGCCATTGAGCCCCATTGTAAAATTCTCAAATTTGAAAGCACTATATTTCTAAAACTATGAAAAATTTCAAAGATTCCTTTTCAGGCAAAGATGTCCACCGTAAGATGAACCTAAGTAGGCTTGAATGGGGTTTCTAGGTGTAAGTATGTAGGACTAGTAGCATGCCAAAGTTTGTGCTATTGCCATTGGGAATGCATTGGGCGTTTAACCTAAATAACTCAGAAACTACAAAACATTTCAAAGTAAAAAGTTCCAGCATGTGTCTCCACAGTAAGCTGAACTATAAAAAGTGTGAATGGAGTTTCTAGGTGAAAGTGCTTTTTTGACGTGCCAATATCTGCCATTGAGCCCCATTGTAAAATTCTCAAATTTGAAAGCACTATATTTCTAAAACTATGAAAAATTTCAAAGATTCCTTTTCAGGCAAAGATGTCCACCGTAAGATGAACCTAAGTAGGCTTGAATGGGGTTTCTAGGTGTAAGTATGTAGGACTAGTAGCATGCCAAAGTTTGTGCTATTGCCATTGGGAATGCATTGGGCGTTTAACCTAAATAACTCAGAAACTACAAACATTTCAAAGTAAAAAGTTCCAGCATGTGTCTCCACAGTAAGCTGAACTATAAAAAGTGTGAATGGAGTTTCTAGGTGAAAGTGCTTTTTGGACGTGCCAATATCTGCCATTGAGCCCCATTGTAAAATTCTCAAATTTGAAAGCACTATATTTCTAAAACTATGAAAAATTTCAAAGATTCCTTTTCAGGCAAAGATGTCCACCGTAAGATGAACCTAAGTAGGCTTGAATGGGGTTTCTAGGTGTAAGTATGTAGGACTAGTAGCATGCCAAAGTTTGTGCTATTGCCATTGGGAATGCATTGGGCGTTTAACCTAAATAACTCAGAAACTACAAAACATTTCAAAGTAAAAAGTTCCAGCATGTGTCTCCACAGTAAGCTGAACTATAAAAAGTGTGAATGGAGTTTCTAGGTGAAAGTGCTTTTTTGACGTGCCAATATCTGCCATTGAGCCCCATTGTAAAATTCTCAAATTTGAAAGCACTATATTTCTAAAACTATGAAAAATTTCAAAGATTCCTTTTCAGGCAAAGATGTCCACCGTAAGATGAACCTAAGTAGGCTTGAATGGGGTTTCTAGGTGTAAGTATGTAGGACTAGTAGCATGCCAAAGTTTGTGCTATTGCCATTGGGAATGCATTGGGCGTTTAACCTAAATAACTCAGAAACTACAAAACATTTCAAAGTAAAAAGTTCCAGCATGTGTCTCCACAGTAAGCTGAACTATAAAAAGTGTGAATGGAGTTTCTAGGTGAAAGTGCTTTTTTGACGTGCCAATATCTGCCATTGAGCCCCATTGTAAAATTCTCAAATTTGAAAGCACTATATTTCTAAAACTATGAAAAATTTCAAAGATTCCTTTTCAGGCAAAGATGTCCACCGTAAGATGAACCTAAGTAGGCTTGAATGGGGTTTCTAGGTGTAAGTATGTAGGACTAGTAGCATGCCAAAGTTTGTGCTATTGCCATTGGGAATGCATTGGGCGTTTAACCTAAATAACTCAGAAACTACAAAACATTTCAAAGTAAAAAGTTCCAGCATGTGTCTCCACAGTAAGCTGAACTATAAAAAGTGTGAATGGAGTTTCTAGGTGAAAGTGCTTTTTGGACGTGCCAATATCTGCCATTGAGCCCCATTGTAAAATTCTCAAATTTGAAAGCACTATATTTCTAAAACTATGAAAAATTTCAAAGATTCCTTTTCAGGCAAAGATGTCCACCGTAAGATGAACCTAAGTAGGCTTGAATGGGGTTTCTAGGTGTAAGTATGTAGGACTAGTAGCATGCCAAAGCTTGTGCTATTGCCATTGGGAATGCATTGGGCGTTTAACCTAAATAACTCAGAAACTACAAAACATTTCAAAGTAAAAAGTTCCAGCATGTGTCTCCACAGTAAGCTGAACTATAAAAAGTGTGAATGGAGTTTCTAGGTGAAAGTGCTTTTTTGACGTGCCAATATCTGCCATTGAGCCCCATTGTAAAATTCTCAAATTTGAAAGCACTATATTTCTAAAACTATGAAAAATTTCAAAGATTCCTTTTCAGGCAAAGATGTCCACCGTAAGATGAACCTAAGTAGGCTTGAATGGGGTTTCTAGGTGTAAGTATGTAGGACTAGTAGCATGCCAAAGTTTGTGCTATTGCCATTGGGAATGCATTGGGCGTTTAACCTAAATAACTCAGAAACTACAAAACATTTCAAAGTAAAAAGTTCCAGCATGTGTCTCCACAGTAAGCTGAACTATAAAAAGTGTGAATGGAGTTTCTAGGTGAAAGTGCTTTTTTGACGTGCCAATATCTGCCATTGAGCCCCATTGTAAAATTCTCAAATTTGAAAGCACTATATTTCTAAAACTATGAAAAATTTCAAAGATTCCTTTTCAGGCAAAGATGTCCACCGTAAGATGAACCTAAGTAGGCTTGAATGGGGTTTCTAGGTGTAAGTATGTAGGACTAGTAGCATGCCAAAGTTTGTGCTATTGCCATTGGGAATGCATTGGGCGTTTAACCTAAATAACTCAGAAACTACAAAACATTTCAAAGTAAAAAGTTCCAGCATGTGTCTCCACAGTAAGCTGAACTATAAAAAGTGTGAATGGAGTTTCTAGGTGAAAGTGCTTTTTGGACGTGCCAATATCTGCCATTGAGCCCCATTGTAAAATTCTCAAATTTGAAAGCACTATATTTCTAAAACTATGAAAAATTTCAAAGATTCCTTTTCAGGCAAAGATGTCCACCGTAAGATGAACCTAAGTAGGCTTGAATGGGGTTTCTAGGTGTAAGTATGTAGGACTAGTAGCATGCCAAAGTTTGTGCTATTGCCATTGGGAATGCATTGGGCGTTTAACCTAAATAACTCAGAAACTACAAAACATTTCAAAGTAAAAAGTTCCAGCATGTGTCTCCACAGTAAGCTGAACTATAAAAAGTGTGAATGGAGTTTCTAGGTGAAAGTGCTTTTTTGACGTGCCAATATCTGCCATTGAGCCCCATTGTAAAATTCTCAAATTTGAAAGCACTATATTTCTAAAACTATGAAAAATTTCAAAGATTCCTTTTCAGGCAAAGATGTCCACCGTAAGATGAACCTAAGTAGGCTTGAATGGGGTTTCTAGGTGTAAGTATGTAGGACTAGTAGCATACCAAAGTTTGTGCTATTGCCATTGAGAATGCATTGGGCTTTAAAGTTAAATAACTCAGAAACTACAAAACATTTCAAAGTAAAAAGTTCCAGCATGTGTCTCCACAGTAAGCTGAACTATAAAAAGTGTGAATGGACTTTCTAGGTGAAAGTGCTTTTTTGACGTGCCAATATCTGCCATTGAGCCCCATTGTAAACTTCTCAAATTTGAAAGCACTATATTTCTAAAACTAGGAAAAATTTCAAAGATTCCTTTTCAGGCAAAGATGTCCACCGTAAGATGAACCTAAATAGGTTTGAATGGGGTTTCTAGGTGTAAGTATGTAGGACTAGTAGCATGCCAAAGTTTGTGCTATTGCCATTGAGAATGCATTGGGCGTTAAAGTTAAATAACTCAGAAACTACAAAACATTTCAAAGTAAAAAGTTCCAGCATGTGTCTCCACAGTAAGCTGAACTATAAAAAGTGTGAATGGAGTTTCTAGGTGAAAGTGCTTTTTTGACGTGCCACTATCTGCCATTATACATTTCTCAAATTTAAAGCACTATATTTCTAAAACTATGAAACATTTCAAAGATTCCTTTTCAGGCAAACATGTCCACCGTAAGATGAACCTAAATAGGTTTGAATGGGGATTCTAGGTGTAAGTATGTAGGACTAGTAGCATGCCAAAGTTATAATTTTTTTTCGGACGGCATACTATAGCATGTCGTTTTTCGTGATTTTGGACTATTTGAAAAAAAGATGAAAATCATGAAAAAACAACATACTATGTTCATGGATTCGGACGGCATACTATAGCATGTCGTTTTTCATGATTTTGGAGGATTTGAAAAAAAGATGAAAATCATGAAAAAACAACATACTATAGTCCATGGTTTGGGACGGCATAATATATTTTGTCATATTTTCATGATTTTGGGACACTATGTCAGAGCCAGGACTTGAACCTGCAGCCTCCTGATTCCCAGGCAGGCTCTGTACCCAGTGAGCCACTGTGCATGCTGTTCGTAAAAGGCCGAATAGATAATGACAGAAGAGCCAGAGACTTGTTTCCATTGTGGTTCATAAACATTCGAACGTCTAGAGATAAACAACAGCAAAAAAAAACAATAGACAAATCTCCTGTTATTTTATTTTTTGTATTTTATTTTTGTATCAATGTTGTACTCAAATGGAACAGCAGACTGTGTTGTGGCAGGTACCAAGTAGATCAGTGACTTAGCACACTGGCTGCATGATCTGGAGATTGTGGGTTCAAACCCCACTCAAAACTTTACCTGCCAAAATCTGCCATTGACCCCCATTCTGAATTTCTCAAATTTAAAAGCACTATATTTCTAAAACGATGAAACATTTCAAAGATTCCTTTTCAGGCAAACATGTCCACCATAGGATGAACCTAAATAGGTTTGAATGGGGTTTCTAGGTGTAAGTATGTAAATAGGTTTAATGGGGTTTCTAGGTGTAAGTATGTAGGACTAGTAGCATGCCAAAGTTTGTGCTATTGCCATTGAGAATGCATTGGGCGTTTAAGTTAAATAACTCAGAAACTACAAAACATTTCAAAGTAAAAAGTTCCAGCATGTGTCTCCACAGTAAGCTGAACTATAAAATGTGTGAATGGAGTTTCTAGGTGAAAGGTCTTTTTTGACGTGCCAATATCTGCCATTGAGCCCCGTTGTAAATTTCTGTGAAAATCTGTCCATTGTCCCGGACCGCATACTATAGTGTGCCATTTTTCAAGATTTCGGAGGATTTGAAAACAAGGTGAATATCACGGAAAAGCAACAGGCTATATTCCATGGTCTCGGACCGCATACTATAGTGTGCCATTTTTTATGCTTTCGGAGGATTAAAAAAAAAAAGTGAAAATCACGGAAAAGCGACAGGCTACTCTACACCCTACCTGAACCCACTCTATGTGGCTCCTAGGCCGACTCTCCCCTTACTGACTTACACTTACTCACTCTTCCCCTACCTTCTCTAGGTGTTGGCAATTTGAACCAGCCACGTCCTACTAGGAGTGTGTTGGGTTTGAACCGACACACTTCTACTAGGTATTCTACGGATATCATCCGATATATCCACTGGTGTTTTTCAAAAGTCGGCCTCCTGGTAGCGCTATAACAGGCCGTTCTGGAAATTTTGGGGCAGAGGTTCATTGTTGGAATCCAGGGAGTGTGTGTGCAACATTTGGCATTGACCGGGTTAACAGTGCCGGAGATTAGCTGGTAACAGACGGACACACAAACACACACACACGGACGGAGTGCAAAACATACTCCCTTCGGCCTGGTGGAGACAATAAACCATGTAAATACAACAAATTGAGCAGGACACTGCAGGGAGTTGAACCCCGTTCCGGTAAACCAGGAGTACCACACCAGTGCCTTAGTTTTGTTGTCATGTACAGGTCCAAAAACAATTAAATACATTATTTCAAAATATAATTACTAAGTGAAATTAAAATTTCAAAAGAATTGCATACATTTAAAAACCAAAAATCTAATAAATTACATTACATTTCAAATATTAAAATAAGAGCTTGAAAATAGAAGATCTACAAACTAAGCTATATGTTCTGGGGAGACGTCTCTTTTGGTTGTTGAGCTAAAAGATGTAACCATTGGACAGTGAAATGTTTACATTACACAGATACATTCGGAGAATGAGCATCGCGAGCATCGCCCAAGAATGACACATCACGCCAAAACAGCAGCAGCATCTTGTGCGTAGTAAGTAAAACTGTTCCCGTGTGTGCCTGCAAACAGAGAACCACAGCAGAAATGAGTCAACCGTACACACATTATATTATCAGATTATCACAGTTATTATCAAGTGACATATTATTTAGGTATTGGTATTTCTACTGATGGCAATATTAGATGATGTTTAGAGATATGCATGACAGCCAGCCAGGGCACAGACTATAGATCAGATCTACAGACCCTACACATCAGAGTGGTTAGATTAGATCTACAGACCCTACACATCAGTGTGGTTAGATTAGATCTACAAACCCTACATATCAGTGAGTGTGGTTGACTTTAAGCAGTGATGGGGGAAAAAGTACTACATTTTTACGAAAAGTGTCAGTACGGCAATGAATGTAGAAATACTGTTACAAGTAGAAGTGCTGAATTCATATTTTGGGCCTATAATACTTGAGTAAAAGTACTGGCATCAAAATGTACTTAAAAGTACATTGTGCTTTCTCTTTTTCAAATGTATAAAAAATATTTTGAATAGCTTGTGTATCAGCTATTTTCAAATGGCCAGAACGTCTATATACATGTATATGCTATAGGGCTGAAGTGGTTCATGTATGTTTTGTTTAACTATAGTAACTAAAGGTTGCAAATAATTGTAGTGGAGATAAAAGTACAATATTTCCCAGTATGTTGCATTGACTCCTGCTTGTATTTCTACAATGTACAAAATGTGAGTACTTTTCCCACCACTGTCTGCAACTGTGAAAGTCATTGACCCAGGATGAAACAAGGTCCCAGTGTCTCTGCTCACTTCTGCATAGATAATGATAATGCGCGTGCATGTGCGCGCATGTCTGTGTGTGTGTGTGCAGGGACAAATTAGCCATTGGGCCAGTGGGGCCGTGGCCCAGGGGCCCTTGGCTCTCAGAGGCCCTTCGGGGAAATTGGACCGCACAGTACTAGGTTTGATGCCCTGAAAAGGGCTCCTGGGGCCTTCATTGGCCAAAAATTTAGTTAAATTTAGGTCAAAAACATGATAAAAACACGGAAAAACACGAAAATGGGGGCCCTGCAAATATTACCGGCCCAGGGGCCCTCGTGGGGGTTAATCCGTCCCTGTGTGTGTGTGTAATGTGTCCAACCCATACAGGAAGGTCATAATGATGCAGACAAACCATGCTGTAAGTAAGTGGAAACCACAAATGACTACTGACAACATGCTCCAAATCTTGACACGGTTGTATTGAACTTTGAATGCAAGCTATAGCCCCTCAAGGCAAACGCATTCACTTAGTGTCCGGTTCAGCCAACATCATGGGGGAGACATTTCCCTGGATGCTAATAGCATCATCATAGAGTTAGCACTCAATAGTAGTTTATAGAGGGTATGTGCGTGACATCATCAAACCAGGAAGTTAAGCAGGAATGCTTACTGACTGCCAAACAAGTACTTTCTGGCCTCAACAGCCCATTCATCCAAACAGAAAAGTCCAATATGCATTAAACAACGTTAAATTCACTTTGCCACTCGATTTGCCATTCACTTCATGCATGTTATTCTTTTTTTTATATACTGTAGGCCTATATAGTTTTTATCCCACAATTTTGCAACCCATTTTTTCACCCAGTGTCAACTAATGTAATCCTGGGCGCTACACTTCCTCTACCAACCTGGGGGGGCAGCGGACATAGCCTGGCTAATAAGCCAGACCGAATCAGCCGTTGGCAAAAAAAAAATTGCCTGCCGGCGGATTGCGGTCTGGAGAGGCTCAATTGTACGCCCATTTCCTACACCAGAGAACTGGTGTGGCCAATCGGGACACGGTATGCAATATGGGTGGGCTTTGGTACAGTGTCGTTCAATGCTTGAGACCTTTGACTGACAGTAGCTCTGACCAATTGCATCAAAGAGAAAATGTTTGAACCTCCCCCCGGGAAAAAGATCCATACACAGCATCTCCAGACTCAAATACCACACGAGAGTGTGATTTGAGTCTGGCTTATTAGCCAGGCTACAGCGGACATACATCATGCTTCCCACAGGGGGGAGTTTCCCCGGCCGGACGTAGCAGGTGGAAGGAACACGTTATTCCGATCAGTTCCTTTCCCCAAAAGGCGCCCCGGCTGGCCATGGGCACTGTTAG
This sequence comes from Electrona antarctica, assembly GCF_951216825.1. Lineage (NCBI taxonomy): Eukaryota > Metazoa > Chordata > Actinopteri > Myctophiformes > Myctophidae > Electrona > Electrona antarctica. The sequence continues at coordinate 50,287,687 of NC_136809.1, forward strand.
ATTCTTATCTTTACGTATGATTCTTGAAGACTATTTTTATGTAATTGATGTATTACCATGTTTTGTTCTTGCTTACTGTAAATCGCTCTGGATTAAGAGCGTCAACTAAATGCCTAAATTGTAAATTGAAAGAATGTATTAACAAACTCAACTAGATTGTCCTCATACTGATGTCTTGTTAATCCATAATCAATGAACTTGGCCTACTGTCAACAAACATCTACATCTACTAAACATCACATGCAATGTTTGCCAGGGGGATACCTTTTACCACTTAAGCCCTGTACAGGTTGGCATAGGATGAAAAGCCAAAATAGATAATCTATGGTCTCAACGTGTCGCTGTGATGCATTGTGAGATTGTAGATCAGATATTCTAACTAGTTAAAGCATTTTTTTCAAAAGACATAAAGACAAAGAAAATCTAATGTTATTGTCCACTAAATTTGACATAATGGAAATTTCCCTTTGGCACACAGGCAGTCCATTTACAACATTAAAATCATCAACAACAATCATTACATAGAATACACAAATGCATTCAAATACTAGTATATAAAATGCATTCCCATAACGCAGCAACAGTGATCATGGGTTGTAGGGGTTAGGTGGTAGAGCCATTTGAACATGTTCTTATTTAAAATGTCCACTGCAGTTGGCACAAACAAGTCTTGTAATTGTAACCCTTATTTTTTTGCTAATTAAACTCTAATATGGTAAGAGGTGAAATCCAGGGTGAAGAAGAGGGTGGGTAGAATCATTGTAAATCTGAACTGCCTTCTTGGTTATGGAGCGGTTGTATAGGCCCATGTCCATGTAAATAGGCACACCAAATTGGAAGCGCGGTCACACGCGGCTAAATGCTCATTTTCAAAATGATGAAACAAGTGTTGAGGTTACAAATTACACTAGTGCTGTGGAATGCTGCGTCATGTCAGACTGTGACAGCTGGCCCATGATGAAGCATGTAAGAAAAGGACAGATAAGGTCAGACAAGACTCCACAGTATGTCTGTGCTCAGACCTGCGTGGCACGTGCCCTCCACCAAGGGCATGGATGCATGTGCCTGCCTGGGTGAGAGTCTGATGAACACAGTAACTATATACCTTCACTCGAGTAATGTAAACCCATTCAGGACCGGAACCCCTTTTGGCGTTTTAAGCATTTGCTATACTTTAGCTATTGATAAATAGCAGATCTACAAGCTCATGGCGCAGGCCGCGCGGCACTTGCTATTTTTGAAAAAACGTGGAAATGTGGCAGACATCTTTGTATATATATTCTTTCAGAGCAAATGTTTTTAACCAACTAAAATCTTTGCAGCTGGGGGGGGGGAAAGGTTTTTCAGAAAACCGTTAGGATTTAGAAGAGGTAGCCTACTTTTACTTTACTGGATTATTTCCAATTGATTACTTTTACTTCTACTCCACTACATCTCAGATGTGGGGCTTGCCTGGGGTGACCAGGGGGCTGATGTCACGATGACCTGGGAGCTTACCTGGGGTGACCAGGGGGCTGATGTCACGATGACCTGGGGGCTTGCCTGGGGTGACCAGGGGGCTGATGTCACGATGACCTGGGGGCTTGCCTGGGGTGACCAGGGGGCTGATGTCACGATGACCTGGGGGCTTGCCTGGGGTGAGCGACGAGGATTTGAGTTATGCAACGTGTCAGAGTGATGGGGATTGTGGGTTAGGTGTCAAAAACGCAAAGTTTCATAGTTAACCTCCGGTCGCAATGAAAAGGTGTCATATAACCCCATGAGGGATGGGCCACGAGGTGGCATGACACTTAAATAAAATAATCCATCCATCATTCACCAGCGTACTACTAGAAAATGAAATAGCACACACACACACACACACACACGCACACACGCAGACAGACAGACAGACAGACAGACAGGCAGGCAGGCAGGCAGGCAGGCAGGCAGGCAGGCAGGCAGGCAGGCAGACAGACAGACAGACAGACAGACAGACAGACAGACAGACAGACAGACAAGAAGATATATATATAGCCTATATATTATACTCTGTTACAAGTATAGGAAGTCCATCAATTCTCATTTAGCTTAAGTAATAAATGAACAGACAGACAGACAGACAGACAGACAGACAGACAGACAGACAGACAGACATTTTAACTGAGGCATCAAACAACCGCTTAAATCAGGCTTAAATAAAAATGTAGTCCAGTCAACCAAATTCCAAACGAAGCTAGTTACTTTGTAGATTTTGATTATTATTACAAAACACACTAACCACTTCAGCCTAACACTTAAGCCTACATAATTATTTCGGCCATTTGAAAATAGCAGCTCTACAAGCTCACAGTACGTCACCATGCAATGCATTGTGAGCTTATAGATCGAAGATTTCTTTTTAATACATTTTGAACTTGTACTTTTGAGTAGTTTTACTTTTGGTATTTAAGTATATTTTGATAGCAATACTTTTGTACTTTTACTCAAGTATTTTTTTTTATAATTGATATAAAGGTTATTTTCAATGGATTCTGGCAGTATTGGGCATGCTACTGTAAATAACTACTACAAAAATCTACTTCCCAGAAAGCCCCAAGGTGGCATATCCCAGATTCATGACTATTTTGCTATATCTCAAAATGGAAAAAAATGTTGCAAAGGATTTTTCAACAGATTCTGGTACCTCTTTTTGATCGATTGATTGAAGTATTTACATAGACAGGTTCACTCTTCTGTGCATTGGCCTTTTATTTTGCTTGGTCCAGCTTTACGCACATTATTTGATTGGCCCAACATCCACCTGTCAGTTTCCACGCGTGGAGCATTCCTATTCGCTCAGACGTCTACAGCCTCCGTTACTTCAGGAACAGCGGAGAGCGTCATTGCTAGAATTGTAGTTCAAATATATTCGAACAAGCTTCAGGAACGACGGCAACATCCGAATATGAAACTACATATCCCACAATGCAATGCTTCGGGGGAGGCGGGCAGGTCCCACCCCCCTTCGAGCACATGACTTGTGTGTGGTACTCATCAATGATCAAACCATAACAAGAGGAGCGTAAACGGCACTGGCCGGCTAAATTGTTCATATTTCAACACTGCATCTATTATTTACGTTGTTAATAGACGCGCATAGATCGCATCGGTAAGATGAAGTGTGTGTGTTTGCTCACCGTGTTGTTGTGTCTCGCTGTGGATCATGCGATGGCAGGGAGATATTCCAGGGAGGCGAATGAAGATAAACCCAGCAGTGATGGAACTAATAAGGCGATAGAATTCAGGATAGCTAAATTGAACCAAGTGTGGGAGAAGTCTCTAAGGGTACGTATCAACATTTATAGCATAGATGTTTTTAATGCATAGTACTGTAAATGTGTAGTAATTCATATGTCATAATGATAAATAATGTTCAGATGATTTGAATATGAAGGACCCCAATGGAAACAAGGCATAATATACAGTAGTGCTTTCTTGGGTTATACATTCTCTTCGCAGACCTTATTGAACTGTACTTTTCTGTGCTTTGTTTTTTCTGGAAACTATGTTAATAAAGTATTTAATAAATCAATCATGTTTGGATGGGTGAAGAACGTATTGTAGCGTTTGATTACTTTTGTAGTAACCCCTGCCCCCCTCTCTGCTGTATTATATTGTTGAGACTTATGGTTTGTTTTGCATAAATCATATTTGAGATCAGGTTAGAACCCTACATTAATTTACTACATAAATGCATATTTATGTACTGTACTTAATACAATTTCGAGTTTTTTATTTTTTACTTTACTTTACTTTTACTCCACTTAAATTATTTGAAAACTTGAGCAGATTTTGATTATTACAAAACATGCATTAACCAGTACCACTTCAAGCCTATACATTTCCTCCATTTGAAAATAGACGATCTACAGGCTCACAATGCGTCGCAATGCGACACATTGTGACCTTGTAGATCTCCTATTTTCAAAACAAAGCAAAACATGATTGGAGTACTTTTTCCATCACTGCTAAAACACTATTGTGATTGTCATGATGGCTTGTGTGTAGATGCAGTTGTCCCCGGTGCGCCTGTCAGAGCTGCACAGCGATCTGAAGATCCAGGAGAAGGATGAGCTGCAGTGGAAGAAGATCAAGGCTGAAGGACTGGACGAGAATGGAGAGAAGGAGGCCCAGCTCCGACGCAACTTCAATGGTGAGCGAGTGCTACCAGGGAATACCAGAACGCTCGCCTCAAAACACAGTCGCCTCGGGTGTACAGCCCGACGTAAATGCTCTGCCTGCTATTCTTAAACGTATAGTATACCTTAATTAAACCTAACCCTATTCCTACCAGCTCAGTGGCCTTGTGGTTAGAGTGTCCGCCCTGAGACTGGGAGGTCGGGGGTTTGATCCCTGGCCGGGTCATACCAAAGACTCTGAAAAATGGGACCCAGTGCCTCCCTGCTTGGCACTCAGCATCAAGGGTTGGATTGGGGGTAAGTCCCTGCGACATACTAGCGTCATGTCCAGGGGGTGTATACTTGTACATCACGCTGCTACAGAAACAGGAGATGGGCCTCATGGCTCGGCAAGGCTTACTTATTAATATTCCTACCCCAGTAAAACTAGCCTAACCCTAAACTTATTTCTAACCTTATTCTCAGTAAAGCAAAATACATGAGTACAAGAACCCGCCCCCACCGAGCGGTCAGCGTGAGGTTGGTGGAAAGAAATGAGGACAAGTGTGTTTTAAGGCGAGCATTCCGGTTACCCTACCATGAGCCAAGGTCGACCTGATGTGTGTTCTAAGTTCACTTTATATTCTGCCTCCCAGAATGAATCAGATTCAGAACTATAAGCTATGACGTGTTGACCTTGCAATTTACACTAAAGCACACACGTGGCCTTTGAGGAGTAACCACAGAGAGGAACTAAACAGAGCTTTACACTTATTACAACAGAAACACAACACTGATATCAACTATCAAGCTCCTACTGTATTAACATAGGCCCTGTGTTATGATAACCCTAAAAATGCAAAAGACGAGATATATGCACCATCATGTGAGAGATGTAACAGATCTCTGTCTAATGGAAAATGTATTGTGCTTTTGAATTCAATTATACGTCACAAGACACAAAATATGCGTTTGTAATATTGCAGTTCTCATTCATTAATTTCAGTAAGATTAGAAAATCTACCTGTAGAGACTTAAAACCTAATTGAGAGACTGTTGTAGGTAATTCAGGAGTCGGACCGTGAAGTATTATTGCATTGCATTGCATTTCTTTATGTTTATGCAAAAGCTGTGAATAGACTGGCATTCATCATTGGCGGTAGGGTCCTTCATGCTTTCCAGCTCATGACAGTTCTTTGGCTTAAAGTGTCCGGAGATAGCCTAACATGTGTCTTATAATGATCTATATATATTATCTCATCTGTGCCTTAGAGGCGTTCCCTTGAGTCCCTAACTCTGTAACTAGTTCATAGTTGATGATGAAGCACTACTGGCTCATGACATTGCTGATTCAGCAAGTACAAGAACAGTCTACGGGGGCAGAATTATATAGGCAAAAGTATTGAAAAGCTGTCCTAAGATAGACACTCAGATTTGAGCTTATCATATTTTAGTCGGAGAGATTTGTGGAAACGAACACTTCAGTCGTACTGATTCCTTTCCCACCCTGAGCATGGTATTGTAAGCTTCTTTGGTGTTCAGTAGAGCTTTAAAAAAAAATTGTGTGTGCGTGTGCGCGTGCGTGTGTGTGCGCGTGCACATCTGGAGGTGATGCATCAAGCATTGGACCACTCATATTTTTCAAAACGTATTCAAGAAGCAATTAATTTAAAGGACCAAGGATCACGCCTATTACGATTACGAAACGTGCCAGCAAAAAGAACACTTGCAAGGCAGATCTTCGTTGGGCTGCACTGTGAGACTAAAATTAAAAAAAATGAATTGCTTGGTCTGTTCTGATAATCTGCCCTTAGCTAGCTTGACTAAACGAAGGCTTAGTTGACAGGTGGCTGGCTACACTTCATTTTCACCAGCTCATTTATTATGGAAGATGCTATACGTACATCCCTTTGCTGTCCTAATGAGAGCGCGAGCGAGCAGGCAGTGGCTGATAACACCACTATAGTTGGGCTTATCCCATTGAGACCTGGAACGCATCCATGTCACGTTAGCGTTTAACCACATTAACCATTAACCCATTTTGGGGCGGGAACCCATTTTCGTGTTTTAAACATTGTTATAATTTAGCTATTGAAAAATAGCAGATCTACAAGCTCATAGCGCGCCACCGAGTGGCGCGCTATGAACTTGTAGGTCTGCTATTTTTGAAAAATCGTTAAAATGTGCCTCAAATCTTTCCGAAAATTGTCATGATTTAGAAAACTTTTTTTTTTTAATTTCGACGTCAGGCCTGAATGGGTTATAGAAAGTATGGTGACTATATGGAGCCATTTGCTGAGGCTTGTGTCACTGACTGCGGGGACCCAGGTAATTGGATTGTAGCTCAGCATGCCCTAGAGCACTCTTATGACCGTCTGTCTGAGAGGTAGTGCATGACTCGGAGTGATGGAACAGGCACAACTATACACAGTACTTGCCAGTGTACGATTCAATTATGCTTTCCGTTCACTTGATTGCCATTATCTTACCGTTGCCATGATCAACTTCTTGAACCCAATTTATTTTCAGCGATGGCGCTATAACAGCCCACTTCACGTCATGGCCTATAACTCTTGAAATGTAGCCATAAAAAAAATAAAAAAATGGTGAAAATAGCAGATCTCCAATCTCACAACAACGTGTCACTTTGCTGGTCAACTAAGTATTAGTTTTGGCATGCTGTATGGAAGCAGTCATAATGTCTCTTTGATGATGTCTACTGTCTAGTGATCCTGACCAAGTATGGGATGGATGGGAAGAGAGACACCCGGCCACTGGAGAGCAACTCCCTGAAGGACCATGACCACGAGATTAAAGATGGAGACACGTTCGATGACCCCAGGCTGGACAAACTCTGGAACAAGGTGTGTGTGTGTGTGTGTGTGTGTGTGTGTGTGTGTGTGTGTGTGTGTGTGTGTGTGTGTGTGTGTGTGTGTGTGTGTGTGTGTGTGTGTGTGTGTGTGTGTGTGTGTGTGTGTGTGTGTGTGTGTGTGTGTGTGTGTGTGTGTGTGTGTGTGTGTGTGTGTGTGTGTGTGTGTGTGTGTGCCATCTAGCCGTGCTTAAACAAGCGTGATGGCACACCTGATCAAAACAGCAGTTAGCACGATGGGACATTTGTGGTTGTTAGATAGATAGATAGAGTTTTTATTAAAAGTGTCCAACATCATAAGATGCCCAGCCCGCACGGGCTTACAAGACACTCACAACATTTTACATACACAGTGATACATCATAAACAAAATACATAGACAGTTACTTATGGATACATCGTTCTCCAACGTAACCATGCCATGCTTTCTCTATGAATTGCTGAACAACCAATTTAACATAAAACATTCAGAATTCTTTTCAAATAAAGAGTTTCTTCAATCATGGTATAGTGGACAGTAGAAAACAAAATTAAACTCATCCTCTACAACTCCCAGGTCACAAAGAACACACAGTCACTGCTCCTCAGGAATGCCAGTGTATCTGCCCACCTCAACTGCCAGAGGTAAAGCTCCAGATCTTAACTGGGCAGAGGGACCTCTGTCCTTTTTAAATTAAATGCAACATAAGGTTCAGTCATGTAGTCCTCTTTGAATTGAATATCATTTCTTAATTTAGCTTTTTTCACAATGTCCGCCCTCCATTGCTGCTGATGTAACATGGACAGTTTATATTTGACTGTATTAATGTTACAATGAAGGTTATTTAAAAAATATACATTTGAGTCAGAAAGTGAGAAAATTGAGGAGACCTCCATGGATGATTACACCTTCTATTCCAATTAAATATAGTTTTCTTAAGCCTCTCTTCTGGCAGTTGGGTTAAGGCGATTCCATAATCTGATCATTTCACACCTCTGCCTCGTCAGGCAGCTTTCCCAACCTGTGTCACCTTCATGGCCAACTTAGTGGTATACTTATGCACCCCGAGAAAACACCTCAAAGCTCTACTCTGAATGTTTTTACATTCGGTGGCCTCCTCAAAGCCCCACACACCTGCTGCATAAAACAAAATGGAAGACCTGGTTGTAGTTAATTATCAGTGGCTAAAGCCACTAAAGCCTTGTTCCTGACCGCATCACTGGCGTCACAATAATCACGATAAAGCACATCCTCTCGTGTAATTATTGCTTAAGTTAAATACATTTAAATAGTTGAACACTCTAGTAATTGATACAAAAAATATGACATTTTCTACTGACAAATAATATCTTGTTTTCCCTGATGAAGACGAAGTTGAAAAGTCGCCCTATTCATGGCTCGAGGCTCGAGTGACTATTTTTATTTTATTTTACCTTTTAGTTTCTGGGCCCACAACTGTCGTCAGCACTTACTGCAGCAAACACAAGTTCCTCTACATCCCATTCTTTGCAATATCGAATTCAAAATAGTCATACTAAAAGCATCATGTGTTCATCTATGTTGGGGAGAGAAGGGTCATTCCAACCCTTTTCTGTTATTGTCTGCTGTCAAATGATAACCTGGAATCACAAAAGTTTTGTTGTAATTGATTTTCAGTTCATTTCATACACCACTGAACTGAGAAACTTGTTAAACTAAATGTGAAATTACATCAGCAAGCTCCTATGAACATTCACCTGGGTGATTTCCATAGCTCAAATTGTTCCTCCACACGCAGGTGTGATTGTGGAGACCAGTGTTGGGTATCGTTACTTTCTAAAGTAACTTCGTTACTGGATTACTGCCATTAATAATAATCCTGTTGCGTTACAAGATTACTCACTGAGAAAAGTAACTTGTTAGATTATTTTTGGATTACTTTTACATTACCAAATTACCAATTACCAAACAATTAAAACCCATTTACGAATGCTTGCACAACTTGGTTACATTGTATTACTGCCTAGTGCCATTGCGCCGCCTTGTCACTCACGGCCCATATTAATCAACTCTATGGTTAAAAACAACTTCGAGAATGATATACACCATAGACACAGTATCTCCTTTACAGCTCTCTCTTTATTAACGAATATAATTCGCCACAATCGCCAGCCTATACACATAGGAGTGCAGACAATATGTCATGTAATGAGGCCACTTGAAGAGAAGAGAGGACGCAAGCACTCAGTTGAGTAATTAAACGTAACAAAGTACTGTTCAGGTAGCAGGAGCAGATAGAAAAGAATACGAGCACTCACTTTGTATCCAATAGGATTCTTGTTTTATTTAAGGTTTCACCCCAGCAGCAAACAAACGTTTGTTTGCTGCTGGGGTGAAACCTTAAATGTAATGAGGCCATATAGGCTACAACAAAATACAACTCGTACGCCTATTTCAATTTAACCAGCGACGGCTCACACACTGCTGCACGTTGTTGCGCTCCAACCTGCCAGCGTGCGCACTCCTCGGGAGTCCCTGCCCTCTCCACGCCGCACACCACAGCGCGCATTACTTTAACCGCAAAACAAAAATAAATCAAATTAGCCTACAGAAACCGAGGGTAAGACCTCTCTCGACATTCAACAACACTCTCGTGTGCACGATCTCGGCGCAGACTCAGAAGCTGCCTCTGTGGAAGTAAAACACGGGGTCATACGATTAAATTTCACAACAAGTTGCCTGTGTGTAGGCACACACACACTCACAGCCACACACCACTTCAGCCTGTGTGTAGGCACACACATACAGGCTCACAGCGTACACCACTTCAGCCTGTGTGTAGACACACACACACACACTCACAGCCACACACCACTTCAGCCTGTGTGTAGGCACACACACATACAGGCTCACAGCGTACACCACTTCAGCCTGTGTGTAGACACACACACATACAGGCTCACAGCGTACACCACTTCAGCCTGTGTGTAGGCACACACACATACAGGCTCACAGCGTACACCACTTAAGTTCAACCTGTGTGTAGGCACACACATACAGGCTCACAGCATACACCACTTCAGCCTGTGTGTAGGCACACACACATACAGGCTCACAGCGTACACCACTTCAGCCTGTGTGTAGGCACACACACATACAGGCTCACAGCGTACATCACTTCAGCCTGTGTGTAAGCGCACACACACAGACAGGCTCACAGCCACACACCACTTCAGGACGCGTTGGGAGCAAAATCACACAGAAGGAAGGAGGAACGATACTCGGGGGAGTCGTCGGGGCTTTATTTAATTTGTAATCTTGCCAGCAAAATGAACAGGGACATTATATTATAATATATTATAATATAACATTATAGTTACTTTTTTGGAAACGTAACTAAGTAACTAACTAGTAAGTTGCAAAACTAACTCGTTGCAAAAAGTATTCCCGTTGTATAACGCCGTTACACCCAACACTGGTGGAGACACTGTTTGGGCTGCCACAGTACGCTGTTCTGAATCTAATTCTAGGTGGTGGGTCAAAACGAGCACAGAAAAACCTTTTCTTTACTATTCTCTCCCTCCCCCTCTCTCGTCCTCTCCTGTTTCTCTCCCTCCCACTCTCCTCCTCTCCTGTCTTTCTCTATAAATGGTAAATTGTGCATTTTATATAGCACTTTTATCCAAAGCTTTTACATATATTGTGCATTACATTCACCCATTCACACACACATTCATACACCGATGGCGGAGGAAACCATGCAAGACACCAACCTGCACATGGGGAGCAATTAGGGCTTCAGAGTCTTGCTCAAGGACACTTGGACACTAACTCTGATCGAACTGGGAACCTTGCGGGACCATCTGGCCGCTCCACCGGTCACTCTACCCCTGAGCCACTGCCGCCCTGCAGTCCTGTAGTCATCTGAGCCCAATTGTCCAATCCAACTTTATTTATAGAGCACATTTAAAAACAACAGAGTTGACCAAAGTGCTTTACATAACATAACAAAAAACACAAATAAAAGTGCACAAAATCATCAAAAACATATTATAGAGATACAAATATACAACAGGGTGGAGAAAAACAAAACAAACAATAAAACAAAAGATAAAAATAAAATAAAATAAATACAAAAATAACTCTCTGGGGTAAAAGCTTGGGGAAAAAAGTGTTTTAAGACGGGATTTAAAAATAGGGACAGTTTTACTAAGAGGGGGAGTTCATTCCACAGTTTAGGGGCAGCTACAGAAAAGGCACGATCTCAGTTTTGACTTTGGGACCTCCAGCAAAATTGTGTTCAATGTGTTCATTATTGTGTTGCTTATTTTATCACTCAGAAAATTCAGAATGATGGAACAGGCAGAACTACTTTACAGTGTACGATTCTATTATGCTTTCCGTTCACTCGATTGCCATTATCTTACTGTTACCATTACCAACATGAACCAAATTTTGGTGTTTTAAACATTATGTTATAATTTAGCTATTGAAAAATAGCAGATCTACAAGCTCATAGCGCGCCACCGAGTGGCGCGCTACGAGCTTGTAGGTCTGCTATTTTTGAAAAATCGTGAAAATATTTATTTAAAAAAAGGATTTAGAAGATTTTTTTTAAATTTCGAGGTCAGTCCTAAATGGGATAATTGCGATTAGACGATTATATAAAAATTGTGACAAGACAACCCTAGTTTGTTACTGTAACTTTGTGGTTGCATTTGATTCTGGATTTCTGGATTCCTTGGATCTTGACACAACTCCCCCTGTTGTGGTGTTATGCTAAATAAGAATTACAGTATCTGTATCGATTACGAATACGGATTCAGATCCTTTCTTCTACTACCCACTGTATTGGGGGATGAGGTCTAATGTCCTCCATTCCATGTTATCCTCCTGCCACGGATGATCTGTATCTGTTTAACTAAGGCTTTAGCTATTGTGTAAATGAATGACTGTTTCCTTACCAGGCCAAAAGCTCGGGGAAGTTCTCCAGCGAGGAGCTGCTGAGCCTGAAGAGGGAGTTCCAGCACCACAGGGACAAGATCAACGAGTACAACATCGTCATGGATACCGTGAGCCGCACTGAGGGTGAGTGAGCTGCCCCACGGCCCAGTTAACCCCAATTTATACTTAATTTCAGGGATTTGGAGGGGCAGGGGCTGAAAATGTAAAAGGCACTTGTGGCGCAGAGATTCTGTAACTGGACTATCTTGTCTCTTGCAAAATTGTCCAGTTTGTGTTAATTGTCTACTTAAATGTGCAATCGTGACAGCCCTATATCTCATTTTGTTCTATCCACTATTTTTTTAATCTTCTCCCTCCTTGTCCCACCTTTTCATTCTTAACCCAATCAGGACGGGAACCCTTTTGGTATTTTAACCATTATTTTAAACTTTAAGGTATTGAAAAATAGCAGATCTACAAGCTCGTAGCTCGGCACCGAGTGCCGCGCTACGAGCTTGTAGATCTGCTATTTTAGAAAAATCGTTAAAATGTGGCGCAAATCTTTGAATATATATTCTGTCAGAGCGAACATTTTTAACTCAAATCTTTGCTCCTGGGGGGGGGGGTCCCTGGAACGACATATTTTCAGATGGGGGTCGGCGGCCAAATACAGATGATCTTTGGGGTCCTTGAAATGAAAATGTTTGAGAACGACGGACATACAGTGGAATCATAGGTTTTTCAGTAAACCGTCAGGATTTAGAAGCCATTTTGTAGAATCGTCCTCGGGTCAAAACGGGTTAACTCCCTGCTAAATCCTCTACCATGTTTCCACAGAGATCCATAAGAACGTGATCACTCCCCTGGAGGGCGAGGGCAAGGAGCATGTGCTGCACCAGAAGCACTCGGACCTGAAGCTGAAGATGAGGGACCTCAACCAGGGCTTCGAGAGACTCCGCAAATTAAGCCATGAGGGCTTCACCGAAGACAGTGGTAAGCCACACACACACACACACACACACACACACACACACACACACACACACACACACACACACACACACACACACACACACACACACACACACACACACACACACACACACACACACACACACACACACACACACACACACACACACACACACACACACACACACACACACACACACACACACACACACACGTTTTTACAGAACCTACCTATCTGCTGATCTGCCCAAGGGCCTTTTTTTTGCTTCTGCTTTCCATTTCTAATCGAATCAATGTGTGTGTGTGTGTGTGTGTGCGTAAACAGGAGATTGTGGTCAGACTGACCTCGGCCCTCGGTGTGTAACAGGATATGTGGTCAGATTGACCTCGAGATACTGTAAATGAAAGATGGGATTTAAAAGTAGGCCACTAGAGTCAAACCCCCCCCGGTCACGGTAAAACCAGTAAAGTGTTGAGAAAACATTCTTCGGTTTTTTTCCCTCGTGGGATTTGTTTCATCTCACATAGCCTTCTACGACGTTGGGGGTTTTGGCCTCCCACGCGAGACACCATTAAAAATGAGTTGGAAGTTCTAAGCGGGGCTGCCTCCGGTCACTCGGTTCTAGTTGTACTCTAGAGAGGGACGGTTGTTTCCATCTTGAATCCTCTGGGAGGACGCCACGTCCCACTGGTCTGGTCCTCTGGGAGGACGCCACGTCCCACCGGCCTGGTCCTCTGGGAGGACGCCACGTCCCACCGGCCTGGTCCTCTGGGAGGACGCCACGTCCCACTGGTCTGGTCCTCTGGGAGGACGCCACGTCCCACCGGCCTGGTCCTCTGGGAGGACCCCCACGTCCCATTGGCCCTTTCTGTCCTACTTGGAAGTTAATTGCATTCACCTGGAGCCCAGAGTCCCTGATCAGAAGGAATAGCACACGCATCATAACGGCCCACTGAGCATTTTTTGTCCAATAGACGTCTATAGATCAGGAAAAGAAAAAAACGAAAAGGTATACATGTGAATTACGTAGGTTTACAGCTAAGACAAATTTCAAAACTATCTAAAAACGGTTACAGTACATATTGTGGGGGTTTGTATGCTCACCAAGGTTTTAAAAACGACTCAAGGGTACCAATGTGGTCAATGTTAATGTCCAATGACTGATGGACGGATGTGGTTACTAACTTACTAAGGCTGTCACAAGTTGATTGATGATTAACTGTCACTGATAATTGTGATTTAACATTGGAAACTATGAATTTAAAAGGTTTGCCACGTAATAAAAGAAATGCACAGGGCAGATATGACAAATAGCTGAAATATGCAAAGAATATACATTAACATATTCCTTCATCTTAAAAAAATCACACCCGTGTGAACTGAGTGGTGTAAGGTCTGTCTGACGTAATGAAATCATGTCTGACGTAATGAAATCACACCCGGGTGTGATTTCATTACCTGGCTTTGTTTGTGCAGAAAAAATGAGCATGGTTGCTATGTTCACCCTGTTCACCCGGGTGTGATTTCATTACGTCATTACAACAGGGTGAACATAGCAACCATGCTCATTTCTTCTGCACAAAAAAGCCAGTTGTAGGAGTGGTTTACACCACTCAAAAAAATAGCACAAAAAAGCTGATCTACAAGCTCACGTGTCATGTAGTGGAACGTTGTAAACTTGTAGATCTGCCATTTCCGCTTTTTTATGTATGAACATCTTTCAACATGGACACGATGACAAAATAATTGCGATTACCTCAAATACTTTATTAGACGATTATGTAATAATTGTGACAAGACAACCTTAGCGGTTACTGAAACTTTGTGGTTGGATAGAAAACTGGCAGTATAGAGCGTCGCAGTCCCGCCCCCTACCATGGCCCAGGAAATGATTCTCCGTTCATTTTCCTCATAGACATTTCAGAAAGTATTTATTTAAAGGTGTTTACGCCGCGGACAAAGCCAACTGGAGTCGTGACAAATCATAACAACAAACAATTTTTTTTGGGCCAAACAAATAATTAGAAAGAAGAAAAAAATCACACCCGTGTGAACTGAGTGGTGTAAGGTCTTATATAGACTGATCAGCTGTGGTCTGACGTAATGTCTGACGTAATGAAATCACACCCGTGTGAACTGGGTGACCATAGCAACCGTGCTCATTTTTTGAGCACAGACAGACAGACACGTAAACTAACAAAGCCAGTTGTAGGAGTGGTTTACACCACTCAAAAAACGGCAGGTTACAACACTTTTTTTGTTGTTTTTCTTCTTTGTAATTATTTGTTTGGTCCAAAATATTGTTTGTGTTGTCATGAGTTGTCACGACTCAAGTTGGCTTTGTCCGCGGCGTAACCGTCTTTAAATAAATACTTTTTGAAATGTCTATGGGAAAAATGCATTTGGATTCATTTCCTGGGCCATGGTAGGGGGCGGGACTGCAACGCTCTATTGGGAGGGTAGGAAGAAGAATGACTGTGTGGTGGGATCTTTAGAGCCGGTCTCAGTCCGTCACGTACTAGTTACACTGAAGGGAATCAGTCTCACTTTGACTCCCACTGACTCACCGAGTCGTTCGTCTTCACACCCTACTCATACTCCTTCTCGTGTCAAAAGGCTTATTGCCCTTTTCCCTTTTGTACCCATCTATCGTTCTATAATGTTTGCGCCGAGTTATGAGACAGGAAATACACTCCAGTGAGTGCCCAACATTCCACACTCGCGGGCCTCTCTCTCTCTGTCCATTTCATACTGGGAATATTGAATGCTAGAAAAGTGCTTTGTTTGATGCTGTGGAAAATGATGTAGTTAAAAAAAATAGATTAATTTCAAATGCATGTTTTTGAACAGCAACTGCTATACAGTAGGTTGCAGTTTAACCCATTATGAACGGGAACCCCTTTTGGTGTTTTAAGCATTATGTTATGCTTTAGCTATTGAAAAATATCAGATCTACAAGCTCATGGCGTGGCACCGAGTGCCGTGCTATGAGCTTGTAGATCTGCTATTTTTGAAAAATCGTGAAAATGTGGCGCAAATCTTGGAATATATATTCTTTCAGAGCGAACATTTTTAACTCAAATATTTGCTCCTGGGGGGGGGGGGGGGTCCCTGGAACGACATATTTTCAGATGGGGGTCGGCGGCCAAATACAGATAATCTTTGGGGTCCTTGAAATGAAAATGTTTGAGAACGACTGACATACAGTGGAATCATAGGTTTTTCAGTAAACTGTCAGGATTTAGAAGCCATTTGTAGAATCGTCCTCGGGTCAAAACGGGTTAACTCCCTGCTAAATCCTCCCCATGTTTCCACAGAGATCCATAAGAACGTGATCTCTCCCCTGGAGGGCGAGGGCAAGGAGCACGTGCTGCACCAGAAGCACTCGGAGCTGAATATATATATATATATATATATATATATAGTCTTTCAGAGCAAACGTTTTTAACTCAATTTTGTGTTTCTGGTGGGTGCCTGGAACTAGCCTGGCTAATAAGCCAGACCGAATCAGCCATTGGCAAAAAAAAATTGCCTGCCGGCGGATTACGGTCTGGAGAGGCTCAATTGTACGCCCATTTCCTACACCAGAGAACTGGTGTGGCCAATCGGGACACGGTATGCAATATGGGCGGGCTTTGGTACAGTGACGTTCAATGCTTGAGACCTTTGACTGACAGTAGCTCTGACCAATTGCGTCAAAGAGAAAATGTTTGAACCCGCCCCCCGGGAAACAAGATCCATACACAGCATCTCCAGACTCAAATACCACACGACAGTGTGATTTGAGTCTGGCTTATTAGCCAGGCTAGCCTGGAACAACATATTTTCAGATGGGGGTCGGTAGCCTATTACATATCATTTTTGGGGTCCTTGACATGAAATAATGAGCACCACTAACAGGTTTTTCAGAAAACTGTCATGATTTAGAAGACTTTTTTTTCCAGGCCTAAATGGGTAAAGCAATGCCAAAGTGTGTGCCGACATCCGTGTCCTTCTCTTTCCCCCTGTACAGAGTTCAGAGAGCCTCGTGTGATCGAGCTGTGGGAAGCCGCCAGGAGAGCAAACCTCACAGACGACGAATTGGAGTCTCTCAAGGTACAGTATTCTGTGTTCTCTGAAGTTCTAGAGTTTTCGTGGCAATGTCTCCCGGTGTCAAGTTTTCAAATGGCAGCAGACCTTTAATTAATCAATAAGAATCACTTAACCCATTTTGACCTGAGATCAGATTCTAAAAATGTTTATATGTCAGTCGTTCTTCGATTTTTCAAAAATAGCAGACCTACAAGCTCGTAGCGCGCCACTCGGTGGCGCGCTATGAGCTTGTAGATCTGCTATTTTTCAATAGCTAAAGAATAACATAATGCTAACACCAAAAGGGGTTCCCGCCCAGAATGAGTTAAGCTCCCCAGAGTTCCATTCACGTCTAGTACTTTAATTTAACCTTGGCAGCGTACTACTTTGAGGGCGAATAAGATAAATGATTTGCGTGCATTTACGTTTGAAATTCTGAGGCATGGCAGCGTTCATCTGCGAAGCATTCATCCTTTGTCACTCTGAGAAAGGAGGAAAAATCCACTTTTATGGATAAGGCTATTAGGGCTATTATCGTACAGTATGTGGTCTTTGTAGTCCCTCTATTAAAACGATCCGTTTACATGGAGGCTGCCTTTTTCACTTCCTAGCAATCCAGAGCTATTCGTATGGCGGTGAAGAGTGCGATCTAACTAAAAATGTTTTAAAAGGCCTGGGCCATATGGCTCAGTGGTCCAGGCACCTTGGCTGGCAATCCAGTCTGGCAGTGTCCCGCGGGTTCGACTCCCGATCCCGACGGCCTTTACTGCATGTCTTCCCCCCAGCTCTCTCCCCATTTCCTGTCAGCCTATTGTCTGTCCCTCCATAAAATATATAAAATAAAGGCAAAAGCCACAAAAAAACATTAAAATGTTTTTTAAAAAATACGAAAACACTGAGCGCCATTGAGAAAACCACCACCAAACACCGTGCTTCAGTTGGGGAAGAAGTCTGAAAGGGGGGACATTCTAACATTCCTCTGTACTGTGTACTGTATATGTGCCTCTCCGTCCATTATTCCTTCAGGAGGAGTTGCGTCACTTTGAGACCAAAGTGGAGAAGCACAGCCACTACCAGGAACAGCTGGAGCTGTCTCACCAGAAGCTGCTGCACGTGGAGGCCTTGGGAGACCAGGACCACATCAAGAGGAACCAGGACAAGTACAACACGCTGTCTGAGAAGGCCAGAGAGATGGGCTACAAGGTAGGCAGGGACAGAAGGTACTACGGGTACAGGCTTTAGTTCCGACACTATTATTGGTCCGACAGTCATTAGACCGACAACCTACCGCATGTTCAAGCAGCTAGTCCGACCGTTGTTCCCGCATGTCGGACTAATGCTCCGTCGGAATTACCACCGGATCCCGGTACTACACAACTGTCTGAGAAGGCCTAGCCTGGGAAAGCGTTCCTTTTTGGGTTTATGATCCGGTCGGGAGCGGGGTGGTAATTTACGTCATGTTGTAGTCACTGGTTTGTAGCCATCAGGCAGGAAACCACAAAGCAGAATCGGCAGTACCCAAAATTCCACTTGATCAAGGGCATCATCATTTTAGGGCCTACCCAATAAAATCCTTGATGGATGTATGAATCCGACACGTTTCTTCAAGTACGTCTTGGAATAATTTGTTTGGTATATCCAGATTTTATTCCAACTCGTAGCGGCTGGCTAGACTAAAAACAAACAGGGGTGGGGGGGCTACGAGCCAGGTAAGCAGGGAGCCTGTTAGCACGATGCTACTGTAGCAAGTTGGTGGCAGTGGGAAGGTAAATGGCTAGCTGCTGCACAAAATAGTCTTGTAGTTAAAAGTTATTATTATTATTTTCCATATAACAAATACATGTACCACCTTTGTATACTTTGTTGCACAACAGTGTCAGCAATTATTTTTTAAATAGCAGATCTACAAGTGAGCTCGTAGATCTAAGTTTTTGCCCATTTGTATTTCGTGTTGCACCCCTAGAGAGAGAACCGTACAAGATAACAAACTGAAAGATGTTAATGGCTTATAGCTAGACGTTGGTTGGGTGAGACGGCACGGGGGAGATGTGGTCAGTATTATGCTGTGTATTAATCCACTCCCTCTTGACTTTCAGATGAAGAAACACATGCAGGACCTGCACAACAAGATCTCCAGCCAGGGACTCAAGCACAATGAACTCTGATACGAGTGTCTCCCTGGCTTCTTTGAGTGAACTGTACTCCCTCCATACTCTGCCCCATTACTTGAAACTACTGTAAGAGTCACTGTTTTTTATAAATCAATTTTGTAGTGATTTTTCTAGTGTTACATTCGCAATGACCAATTAATGATGATGTGTATGAGTATTCGTAAGCCTGTCTGCTCAAAGGATACATGACGTTTGTTGGGGATGTCCAGATCACGTCCTTTTTTTGCTCCCGATCCGATTCCGATCATTTGTTTTTGAGTATGTGCCGATACCGATCCGAATTTTCATTTTCATAGAAGACTATATCACAATAGTACAATATGCAAAATCACAGACAATATCCAGTCTAATATCATATGGATATAATATTGATACTCGGCATGTCCAGATCAAATTTATTTGCTTCCTGATTGGCCCCCGATTTCCGATCACATGATCGGATCGGGATAACCCTAATGTTTGTATATAATGTCAAATGTTTTTTTTAAATAAATCAAAACCTTGATCCATGTATTGTTACCAGTTTAGGAATAAATGAAAACAATGAACTTGAAAACATAACGGCAATCTTTTTTTTTTTTATATTCAACAATATACAAGTGCATACAGTACATCATACAAAGGTCACCAATGTTTAAAAATATATACTTTCATATAGTTTATCTAGAGTCTTGGCATAAATAAAAACGATCATTATTTACAAGCAAGTCCTGCAGAGGACATCAGCCAGCATCCTGCCCTATAGTTGCCACAAAGCTGTTCTGGATATTAAGAAGTTAAACCCATTCAGGACGGGAACAGTATTATGTTATACTTTAGCTGTTGAAAAATAGCAGGTCTACAAGCTTGTAGCGTGGCACTCGGAGCTTGTAGATCTGCTATTTTTGAAAAATCGTGAAAATGTGTTACTTTGAGTAACTAACTCAAGTAACTTAACTCAAATATTTGCTTCTGGGGGGGTCCCAGGAACAACATATTTTGAGATGGGGGGTCGGCGGCCAATTACATACAATTCTGGGGGTCCTTGACATGAAATACGGTAGTTTGAAAACCACCGACATAGAAACATAAGTTTTTCAGAAAACTTTCAGGATTTAGAAGGCATTTGTAGAATCGTCCTGAGGTCTAATGGGTTAAGGTGACACGCCAGGGTGTTCCATAAGGTCTTGGTACTAGATTCCATTAGGGCTGTCACGATTACACATTTAAGTTGAAGATTAATTGTCACAAATAATTGTAATTAACGATTTAATTGTGTTTCTGGCATTGAACATTGGAGTGTTACAGTTTGTATTTCTGTTCGCCTTGGTTGATTGGTTGTCATAATTGAATATGCAGCAGTACCCCATCAATTAGCCACACCCCCATGAGAGGTACTGAATAGACAAACCGGTGGCAAGCATTAAGGCTTCATTAATGCTACTTTGCAAGGCTGTTTGTGTCATGTTTTCAGCTGAAGAAAGTGTCGACGTGTCTCACATGAGCACTTTTTTCCAGTTGAATATACAACATTTTTGTGACTTAAAGTAGTAGATAATAAAACTAATAGATGATGGACATACAGCATGGCACTGAGGGTTCAGGAGGCCTTACATAGATCGTGATTTGTTCCGATTCAAGATGGGGGAATTCCCCAACCAGCATAAACTTCATTCCGGATGCAGTCTGGAGCCGTGTTGGCCAGGCTAGGGATGAGCCATCATTATAATGAAAAAATATGAATGCAACTATTGGCCAAATCAACACGTTAATATCAGAAAGGACATGAGAAGTGGAAACACACTTTCCCATGAATCAACCGTTACATTGACCATATTCACACGTTGGACATTAAGTTATGCTCTTACACAGTGGTCATCGCCATGCTGGCATGTGGTGGAAATTTGTATAAATCTTTTGTCCATAAGGGTCCATTTGGTTCCATGTGTTCACTCTTTGAGTTACTAGTAGTTGGGACTCCTAATATGCCATAGTGTCAGTAATTGGGTCTTGTGATCAAAATAAGAACATTACAATGGTGTGTAAAAAAAGAGAATCTAAAATTTGTGTTCGGACATGTTGACCCCTGATCTTACATCATACTCTGTCTATGTGGGGTTTCCTATCACCAAATATGGCCACCGTTTGAATATGGTCAAATGCTCTCACACACACACACACACGCACACACTGGCCACATGGGCCTGAATACATACCGGTATGTGAATGAATTGTACTGTGTACAGTATCTGAGCAGCTTATTTCAACCGATTACTTACCGATGTGGAATGGTCGCCTAGATTGCTGGATCTTGTCTACCTTAAAACGGCACTGTGTAACTTTTTTTCATGAATGAACTGTAATTTTGTCCAATCTGTATGGTGGAGTATGTTAATACAATGCAATGTAATCTGTAAATTGGGGTGGTTGTTATGGTTTGACAAGTTTTATCTTGAAGGCAGGCTCTATGCTCAATGGTAACATTTCAGTACTTGCGCAGGAGGAGACCCGGTACAAATATGGGGTAAAAGTTACATAGTGCAGCTTCAATGTGGAGAGCTAGGAGACTTTAGACATCTCCAATGTACCATTCATGTTCTCCTCCAACTTGGAATGGTTTCACAAACTGTCCGGTAAAATAATGTGAATTAAAACCAAGACTTTTAAAAGTGCCCTCGGCATATCCAAACTGTATCAACAAACACAGGTCTTTGTCTTACTCCAAAATGTAGAGTTATTTAGTGGCTCGCCTTGAGAGATTCTAGTAAGGCGGATGCAAAGTGAAAATAAATGTTTACTTTGATAGAAGTACAGGACATACAACTAAGCATGTGGATATAACTCGACTAGCGTTTAATGTTAAGTTAGGAGAGCAACACACCAAATATATATTTTTTAGTTAATTCATATAATTTGTCTATGTGGAAACAACATTCCTGTTCATATTATGAACAGCTTTATGTGCCAGTGTGTAACAAGCTATCTTCCATGCATGTCCTTGATTTGGCTCAGTGGTGCCCCTACTGGTAGAAACCTCCAACCAACCAAAGTGCGCATCATTTGCATTGATGCATTTCCTCGTAGTTTTGTCTTAGAAACAGGGACGGCTCCAGGGGGGGCCCCCCCATAGCCCCCCCAGTCACAATTTTCTGGAGCCGTCGCTGCTTAGAAAATCAGTAACCGCTATCCAAAATGCCCACGCCTCCGCTATAACAGGTGGTGACAGACAGTCTCTCGACCTCCCTCTCCACTGCTGCTCTCTCAACACCCACTTCATGGCATTTTGGCAACGAGTGGAGTGGCAGGAGAGGAAATAAAACTGCCGGTCACAGCACCTTTTAGAATCTATAAGAGGCTCGACGGAAATTCTTACCGGTACTCAAGTACCGGTAAGAATGTATACTTTCAAAATGTTTCCAAAAATGGTAGAAAAAATAAATAATAATAAATAGCCTGACACTTTTGTATGAGTAGTATTGACTACCCTCAGTAGTTCTGATTTATAATTGAAATGTGAACCCAAAAAAAAAAACATCACAGAACTTCACAGGTTCAAGTTTCAGGTCAAGGAAGGTCCAAAAAATCAGACCAGTCTGAAGTGAGTGGTGCAACAGCGCCCCCTGTTGGTACTCTAAACCAGGGGTTCTCAACCTGTGGGTCGCGACCCCTCGGGGGGTCGCCAAATTATTTTAGGGGGTCCCCAAAAATGTTTAAAAAAATAAAAAATAAAGTGTTTTTAATTTTTAATTTTCACGATTTTTCAAAAATAGCAGACCTACAAGCTCGTAGCGCGCCACTCGGTGGCGCGCTATGAGCTTGTAGATCTGCTATTTTTCAATAGCTAAATTATAACAATGCTTAAAACACCAAAAGGGGTTCCCGCCCAAAATGGGTTAAGGTTATTGTAGCAGTCAATTTATATTGGGGGTCGGGAGGGTGCGGGGCGGGGGTCCCGAGACATTGCCAAAGCATTTCCGGGGGTTCCCGGCCAAAAACGTTGAGAACCCCTGCTATAAACATAGGGATGGACATAGGGACATTGCTGTTCCTTGGAGTGGTTGCACCACTCAAAAAATAAAAAAAGAGTTGTACGTATTTACTGAACAAAGACGAAGTGAAGTCAGTTTGGAGCAGCTCTCCTCCGGCCCTCCAGCTGAGGCAGTCTGTCCTCTCTGCCCTGGGCATGCTCCGCCCCCACCCTCTGGGCCGTCTCCATGGCAACCAGGTTGATGTGGGCGTACCTGATGGAGCCTCCTCCTGGATGGGAAGAGCAGGGGAACACTGAGGTCACGACCTTTGGGTGTCTGAAAGTAGGGCTGTCACCATTACACATTTAACGTTGACGATTAATTGGCGCATTAACCCATTTCGGTCTTCTGAAAGAATATATATTCAAAGATTTGTGCCGCATTTTCACAAATGTTCAAAAATAGCTCTGCTATTTTTCAATAGCTAAAGTATTACATAATGCTTAGTTAAAACACCAAAAGGGGTTCCCGCCCAAAATGGGTTAGTGATTACGACTAACGATTCAATTGTGTTTTTGGAACGTTACAACCTGTATTTGTGTTTGTATTTAGGCTTCGTAATCACAAATTGTATTACATAATGCTTAGTTAAAACACCAAAAGGGGTTCCCGCCCAAAATGGGTTAGTGATTACGACTAACGATTCAATTGTGTTTTTGGAACGTTACAACCTGTATCTATATTGTATTTAGGCTTCGTAATCACAAATTGCACATGGGCAGATATAACCATTTTATGGGGACCATTTTCCCCATAAATCAATGCTATAATTGAACACCCTTTATCTGTGTGTTGTTGTTTTTTTTTTAAACGATGAAATGTATTAAGAAATGCTTCTGACTAAACCAGCTAACTCTATTGGACCCTCAAACTGTCTGCTAAAGCATCTAACCACCACCTCTCCCCCTCTCATGCAAGTAATTAACAGTATATCAAGTCACAATACCAACTTGAATGAGGCAGTATTGCTTTGTTTAAAAAAATATCTTCTTAATTTCCTGAAAAATGAACATTTTGTAGTTAGGTGGTTTCTCCCCGACAGTAGAGATATATTCTGCGTAGCCTGTCATGGTGTTAGTAATCATTTACATATTTGTACTGTGGCAGCTTCACTAATGATGGAGTTATAGCTGCATGCCAAGTTCATTTCCGTAAGTGGTACTGTAAAACCCTATAGTCATACCAAAAATCCATTAATAACAGCTAAATGGTATTGGTAATGTGTTATAAATATGTAAATAAACATTTCCAAAATGTGCTTTTATATAACAGCATGTGACAAAAATGGACAGTTGTAAATTTCAGAACGCTTGCCGTGAGGCAGGAAAGGCTGACATAAAGCACCAAAGAAACCATGTAGGCCATGAATCAAACAAAGCAGCAGTAAAAGCTAAAACTAAAAAAAGCAGTAAGTACTTTGTAAATCTGTGATGTGACTCTGATTTTGAGGGTCAAAGCTTTGCTTTTAGAAAATGTTGCAGTATATGTTCACTGGACACTTATATTAGTAATGTGATTCAATGTATTTACAGCGCTGTAGGTAAGTGTACTGTAGCTCTTGATTTTTTATTTATTGATGTACTGCATTGCCTGTATGTACTGACTGAATATTGTTGCAATGTTGTTTGTCTCAGACCAAAAGGACCACAATGGAAATAAGTCGAAAGACGTTCTTGTGTTTGTATCCTTGACGTTTCTTCGATGAACATGAAGTAACTGTGTTTTTCCATCCTGCATGACGTCTAATAAAATCAAATAAAAAACAAGCAATTCCAAATTTGCAATTTTAGGACAGTATAGTGTTCTTACTGGGTCTGCACAGCTCCAACGTGTTACCTCGCACGGCGTTGGCGCCGGGGTTCAGCGCAGATAACGCTGTCGTTCTGCGCTCATGCAGATCCAGTTCCATGTAGAGAAGTTCTCTGCTGGCTTTAGCTGCCATGGGGCTAATAGGGATGTTGACATAATTGGCACTGTTGCTGCTGAACAGTCTGGTGGCCGGGAGAAAAGAGGTAGGAGTTTCATGGGAACACTGCAAAAATGTCCCTAGAGAAGAAAGAGAAACATATATTATTGGTAGGGATGTCCCGATCCCACTTTTTTCGCTTTCCGATACCTCAATTTCTGTGTTAGCCGATACCGATACCGAATACCGATACCAGTGTCGTGATCTCATGTTGTGTTTATAGCTATCTAGCTATATATCTCGTGTTGTGTTTATAGCAGACTCCTCACTCAAATGTGCACTTGCAGTTTGGGCAACTCCAAAGCAAATTCCGATTTTATGGCGATTTTATTTACCCGCCATAGAGTCAACCACTTACCCCTGTGTCGGAATCGGTGGTTAGACTGGCATATTTGCCGATACCGATATGACCCGATATGACAAATAAGGGCCGATCCGATACTTTTCCCGATACCGATACAGTATCGGGACATCTCTAATTATTGGGTGCTTTTTTTTCTTTTTAGGTTCTAAAATGACTGTGAGCGTACGTGGCAGCTTTGCTGACTGCGGAATCATGTAAAGCAGGCCCGGGGTAGGCAACCTTTGGCACCGGTGAAATCATGTAAAGCAGTCACCAGTGAATCACCGGTGAATCACCGGTGAATCATGTAAAGCAGGCCCGGGGTAGGCAACCTTTGGCACCGGTGAATCATGTAAAGCAGGCCCGGGGTAGGCAACCTTTGGCACCGGTGAATCATGTAAAGCAGGCCCGGGGTAGGCAACCTTTGGCACCGGTGAATCATGTAAAGCAGGCCCGGGGTAGGCAACCTTTGGCACCGGTGAATCATGTAAAGCAGGCCCGGGGTAGGCAACCTTTGGCACCGGTGCCGGCATTGGCACAAAGGAGGGTTATCATTGGCAAAATTAAGTCCCTGACATTTGTATGTAAATTAAATCCTGCACATAATTCTACATTCATTAAAACTCTGACTGGGGAGGGAGTCTAGTGGTGGAGTCTAATGATGGTGGAGTCTAATGATCTAATGATTTTTTATTATTATTATTATTATTTTAGGAAGGGAAAATATTAAATATTAATAATATGTTGGATTGTTTTTATTGGTGTCATTAAAATGTATGTTGACATGATGGCACTCTGACTATCTAGAAAATAAAAACATGGCACTTAATTTCAAAAAGGTTGAAAACACCTGATATGGGCTATGAGGGAACAAAGGATTAAAGTAGTGTTTCTCAATGGGGGTGGTACAGAAAAGTTCGGAACAATTTATTTTAATGGGGGGTGCTGGTCATTGTGTTTTTGACAGCAAATTATGAAGAAAACTTAATTTGGTTTTAGTCACCTGAAATGTTTTAGTGTTTTAAAAGTCTAGTTTTAGTAGACATTGCGCCTTGATGGCACACTTGGTTGCATGCTGAAAATAGCCAATCTACAAGCTTACAACGCGCAAGCTTGTAGATCCTACCAGCTTGGCCTTATGATCATTCAGGAAGCAATGGAACAACTGAAAACAACTCGACCATGTTACTGACATGACACTGACCATTAAACTGGCATATAGGAAATCATTAAAACAAAGTAAAACCGACACGCCCCAAGAGCACCTCAATCAATGCTCCCCTTTCAGAAATAATATTGCTTCTAGCAAAACACCCCCAGTGTCCCCTAAATGCTTAACCCTGGGGGGTGGTATAGCGGCCCCGCTGAGAAACACTGATACTGTAGAAGCTACTGTATGTGGACTGCCTCCCCCTGACCTAGCCTGGCTAATAAGCCAGACCGAATCAGCCGTTGGCAAAAAAAGAATTGCCTGCCGGTGGATTACGGTCTGGAGAGGCTCAATTGTACGCCCATTTCCTACACCAGAGAACTGGTGTGGCCAATCGGGACACGGTATGCAATATGGGCGGGCTTTGGTACAGTGACGTTCAATGCTTGAGACCTTTGACTGACAGTAGTTCTGACCAATTGCGCCAAAGAGAAAATGTTTGAACCCGCCCCCCGGGAAACAAGATCCATACACAACATCTCCAGACTCAAATACCACACGACAGTGTGATTTGAGTCTGGCTTATTAGCCAGGCTACCTCTGACCAGCCAGGGCGCCTGATGGTATCTGTTCAGTAGACTATTATTCTTTTCAAAATCTTTTTATTCAGGTTTTTGTAACAGTAGCCCAGGGCCAGGGGCAAGTATTAAACAGACATATAAAATATAAAAATAAAACTCAATCCCCTATCCCACCCTCCCCCCACCCACAATCCCAAGGATAGTCGGAAAAACAGTCTGGAGGAAATACAAATAAATAAATAGATATATCTATAATCTATATACACAAAAAGACATGCATACATAATTACAAAAAATAAAAAGATAATAATAAAAAGAAGATTTTTTCATAGCAGAGCAGATTTTGTTTCTGTTGTGGTTTGGCGTTGGCCGAGGCATAGGCACGGCACACTATGCAGTTTGTGTGTTGTGGTAGAATGTCATAAACGGGCCCCAGGTCTTGTAAAACCTTTTCTCAGAGCCGGCAATTGAAAACCTTAACATATTCAACTCGAGACAGGACATTATATCACAAAGCCACTGACGGAGCATCCTTCCCCAGTAGACTATTATTGTTAGAATAGGTGGCCCCTGTGTGGAGTTTGCATGTTCTCCCCGTGTCCCTTAGGCCTAGGGTAGGTACCCTCACAAAAAACATGGTCTCTAAACTACCTCCCTCCGGTCAGCCGGGGCGCCTGATGGAGGGGAAAGGAACTGGTCGGAATAACGTGTTACTTCCACGTGCTACGTCCAACCTAGGGAAACTTCCCCCTGTCAGGTGAAAAGAAGCGACTTGGACTCCTCATGCATTGAAGGAAGCATGAGGTCAGTCCGTTGCTCTCCCCAGGTTGGCAGAGGGAGTGTAGAGCCCAGGACTACATTACATAATTGAGACTGGGTGGAAAAAATGAGTTACAAAATTGTAGGATAAAAAAAGAATTAGGAGAAAATGAAGGTATGTGGACATACTGTATTCATCCAGCCTGAGGTCTCTTCTCTTGGACACATCGGTCTGTTCGTAGCTTGACCTCTGACCTATAACACAGGATCCAAACGGACAGTGGGGTAAAGTAACTTAGTACATTTAATCATGTTCTGTACCAGTGGGCCACTTTTGGTAAGCAGAACTGGCGCTGCGGGATGACATTTAAAGGAGCATTCAGTGATTTGGAAAAAAACCCGGTCCACTAGCCAAAAACGAAAGGTTTTTTTTAAGTGAAATCGCTGAATATACCTTTAAGTTACTTTGTAGATTGTATTACAAAACATACATTCACCAGTTCAGCCCTATACACTTTGGCAATTTGAAAATAGCAGATCTATAAGCTCACAATGTGTTGCATCGCGAGCTTGTAGATCTGCTATTTCAAAAAAAATTGTTTTGTTTGTTATTTGGTATTTTAACATCGACACTTTTTACTCGAGGTAATTTCTACATTGCGGTATTGATACTTGATACTACTAATTTTGAGTACATTTCCCACCACCGGAAAATGGAATGTTCTTTTGTCCAGCACCAGCGCAGGGACTGGATGTGCGCTATGTAGCCACCCGTTTCAAACTAGACTCATTAAATAAACACCTGTATTGAAATCTGCATGCGGGAAACCAAACATCCACCGCTTTCCCAGCCAATTAAGGGGGATATTAGGCCTCTCGGGGGCAAAAAAAAGACACTGCCACATTTACATAGCGGTATTATGCCTACGGTGTATGGCCTTCCGCGCTTGGGACATTACTTGCAAGTAAAATGGTGGGATCATATGCGAGATCATGTTCTTACCAGGGGCTGATGGCTGTCTTTGGAGGCTTAGCGTGCACGGTGGAGGCGGGAGGGGGGAGGAGGCGGGCAGGTAAGAATGTGAGCTCTCCTCCGGACCCTCCAGCGCGCTGCCGGCATCACAAGAAGCATCGCTGCCGCCGTCGTCTCCCGGCTCCCTCACGAAGAGACAGATGTCTGAGAAAGTATACACACCAATTAGACCGTAAAGTCTAACCCATGTTTTTGTATTCATGCAGCTCTGCCATGGTTCCCTCGTCAACACCGTCCGACCCAACATCCATTCGGCTCATTCATGCGTGTCGTGCACCGACCTGGTGTATGTGCGCTGGGTTGCGACGACTCCGACTCTGGAAGGTTTGTAACCTAAAGAATAAGATACAGATGGTTACACTCTTTCTTCGTCACTTTTAAGAGAATGTTTCACGGTGTCTGAAAACAACATTTCAGTGAAAGACATTTGCCGAACAGAACGCTGTATTATTAAAGAAAGCAAACTATTGCTTTATCCGTTTACCCATGTGTGAAAGTATGGCTGTATACTCTAAATACATGTATGTAGCCTTGACACTCCAGCCTTGACACTCCATTTCAAATTGCCATTTCGTTTCACTTCATTATTCGCCAGTCAGAACGTTTTTTAATTGCCATGGCAAGCGGTTCAGGGCTGGAGCCAGGCTAGTAAATATGTACATAAATCTATCAATCATTTATTGATCTGGAGATCATGGGTTTCCAAACCTTTCAGCTCCTGACCCCAAAATAATGATGCCATTCCAGAATTGCGACCCCAACCTAACCCCAGCAGGGCTGTCTGTATTAGGTCTGCACGTTCTTTTTGCCCTCTGCACCAAATCTCTTCATCAAATCAATTCAAACTTAATTTGTATAGACCCAAGGTCGAACCAAAGAGCTTCAGATAGCATAACATACAGCAAGGCAGGAAAACAAGAGAAAGAAGATAAAAGGAAGAAAAATACAAAGATAAAAAAAACATATCAGTACAACATACATACATCAATATATGCAGTACATCAATGGTAGGCTGTGAGGAACGGGGTAAGCTAATTATACACAAAAAATGAGTCTTCAGTGAAAACCGCCAGTGACCGAGCTAAGCGGCAGTGGTCAGGGGTAGAGTGACCGGATGGAAACCGCAAGGTTCCCAGTTCGATCCCGGGCTCCCCCAAAGATAGGGTCGAAGTGTCCTTGACTCCGAACCCCTAATTGCTCCCGATGTGCAGGTTGGTGCCTTGCATGGTTTCCTCTGGCATCGGTGTGTGAATGTGTGTGTGAATGGGTGAATGTATAATGCACATTTACATCTATGTAAAGCGCCTTGGATAAAGGCGCTATATAAATGCACCATTTACCGGGTCCGGCCAGAGCGAAATTAAGCTTGGTCACCTCATTTCACTTCTTGAAATGTTCACCCCACAACAGGGATGCTAGGGTCCAGGCGGCCATATTCCACACCTTATTTAACCACATAATGTGGTTAAACAGGGCGTGGAATATGGCCTGCCGTACTATAACCGATGAGCCAGTGCATTTTAGAGTCTTCAAGGTCGTCTTTACAAATTGGCCGTGCATGTACCCAATTAGGACCGAGCCAACCCAACTCCCTGTCCCACACTTACCATACATATAGATCAGTGATTTTAAACCAGTGGTCCGGGGACCACCAGTGGTCCTTGAGGAGGTTCCAGGTGGTCCCCCAGCTAAATGGAGAGTTGGTTACCAAATGGACCCTTATTACAGTAGAATCTACTGTACTGAGTAGATCTTTAACTCTTGAGGGCGTAAAATGAAACCAAATGGACCCGTACGGGTCCATTTGGTTTCATGTTACGCTCTCAAGAGTTACATTATTGCTAAACATCTGCATTACTTAATTTACAAGAAGTCTACACAATTGGAGAATGTATGAGAATGTATGTTTGCCTGGTATCTCTCCTTATGGTACCAACATCAATACAGTATGGAATTGTGGACAAAATCTTAGTCAACGACAACAAAATATTCTTTAGTTTGGGGTCTGAGAGGCGCCTAAATATCTTCAAACGGTGCTCCGTGGCTCAAATGCTGAATAAATAATGGACCTTGATACGAAAAGGGTTGAAAACCACTGGTATAGATAGTGGAGAACAGGATGATGTTGTGTTATACCCCGTGTGATAAAAAGAAAAACGCAGCATAACCGAGCCCCCAGTGAGCAGCATTGAAGCACTCGGCCCTAGTGGTTGGAGCGTGAACTGCAGGCGGACCCGTGGATTTATTAACATTGAGCGCTCGGTTGCACTTCCGCATTTGCCAAACCAAATTTTGGTTGGAAAACACGGAAGTAGACGGTTCTTCCTCCGGGTGCTTCAAAACGCCACTGAGCAACTTCCACTGAAATGAATAGCAGGGGGTCGGGGCTAATGCTCCAGTTCAGTCTCTATCCTTTTTTGAGTGGTGTAAACCACTCCTACAACTGGCTTTTTTGTGCAGAAAAAATGAGCATGGTTGCTATGTTCACCCTGTTCACCCGGGTGTGATTCCTACAACTGGCTTTGTTTGTGCAGAAAAAATTAGCATGGTTGCTATGTTCACCCTGTTCACCCGGGTGTGATTTCATTACGTCAGACATGATTTCATTACGTCATACAGACCTTACACCACTCAGTTCACACGGGTGTGATTTTATTACTCTATGAGCGCAACCCACTCAGTCATGAGGAGGAAGCAGTGTTGATTTTGACAGTAAGTTATAGGTAGGTTTCACAAGCAGTGATTAAAAAAAGAAGAGCATATACGTACTTATTGAAACGCGGAGTTTGCACTCTGGATTCTGAAGGCTAGAAGGTTTGGTGGGTCTAGATAAACTGTTATTCCAAAGGGATGGATATTTGAACTGAACTCAATTAATAACCCCCCCCCCCCCCCCCCCCCCCCGCCACAATGGACTAAATGAAGACATAACTTATTTATGGTGTGCGTGGGTGATGCATGGCTGATTTAATCAGACACACATGGCCTGAATCCAAATTGAACGCCCCCGCTAGAGATATTTAGAGAGCCTCTCTGTTATGACAGCATGTCACTCTTCAAGAAGAAATGTGTTTGAACCATGGTGTAGGCCGCTATACAGTCAGCACCTAACCTGTTTCCCTGAGTGTCAGAGGAACTCATGAAGGACCGTGAAAAGGGCAATGCCACGGGCGGCAAACCATTTGCTACAGTTACAGTACAGTACCCCTCTTTTTGATATTATATAAAAACGTTTAGAGATACCTCCCCTATATGCCACTGGTTTTATGGTACGGCACCTAGGGGAGGGAGAGAGAGAGAGAGAGGGAGAGAGAGAGAGAGAGAGAGAGAGAGAGAGAGAGATATTCCGTGGCTAATCTCGCAAACCACTGGACTGATACAGCCCAATTCCACTCCAATCTCGGCTGCCAGTAGGTGGCCAAGGAAGCCACAATTAAAACTCAAAATCTATGTCCATATATGGAGATTTTTGTGTGAGGCATGCCCAAATATGGAGTCAAATATATATGTGTATGTGTACGGAAACAAATCCAGAACCTGTGAAATGTTAATTATGTCTGAGTTCTGAATGCTAAACCCTGCATGCCGCGTTGATTTTGACAGCAAACTTTGATTTAGTTTTAGTCACTAGTCTTTTTGAATACAATTATGTAAAGTTTTAGTCATATTTTAGTGGTCTGAAATGCTTGTGTTAGTCTAGTTTTGTCGACTAAATAACTTAAGATATTAGTAGACTAAATCTACATGTTGATTTAAGGTAGTCGACTGAAATGTACTGTATGTTGGCGAGCCTTGATGGCGTCGTAATGGCTGATTTTTACACTTGGTTGCATGCTGAAAATAGCCGATCTACAAGCTCACAACGCAGTCGCAGTGTGACACGTGAGCTTATATAGATCTGTTATTTATTATTTTCAGAGCGCAACACCAGAGCGCAACAAAATATTTATTTTTATTTTTATTGACCTTTATTTAATCAGGGAAGACCATTGAGAGCAATGAACATAAAATGACTTGTCTTTTAGTTCTACTGGATCTCTTCTCCATCCAGCCTGGGTAGTGGCTCAGGTCAGGGGTAGAGTGGCTGGTAGAGCAGCCTGGGTAGTGGCTCAGGTCAGGGGTAGAGTGGCTGGTAGAGCAGCCTGGGTAGTGGCTCAGGTCAGGGGTAGAGTGGCTGGTAGAGCAGTCTGGGTAGTGGCTCAGGTCAGGGGTAGCGTGGCTGGTAGAGCAGCCTGGGTAGTGGCTCAGGTCAGGGGTAGAGTGGCTGGTAGAGCAGCCTGGGTAGTGGCTCAGGTCCGGGGTAGCGTGGCTGGTAGAGCAGCCGAATGGAAACCGCAAGGTTCCCAGTTCCATCTCGGGCTCCCCTAGAGTTATAGTGTCAAAGTGTCCTTGAACCCCATAATAGGCCTATCTCACAGCATTTCCCCGCCCCCATTCCACGCCCCCTTTTGGAGCTAGTGGTGTTTTTTTTTCTGCGGTCCATAGGCTTCCATGTTAAAAGAGGTATTTTCACAAGCCACAAACTACCGTTTTGTAAAGGTAAGGTTTATTCTACTTATTTGAGTTGTTATACCATTGTGTTTTCTTCATATTATTATCGGTCTTTGACATTTTAACATTAGGAAATGTACTTAGATTCTCCAGAGAAAAAGAGTGTAAATGCCTAATGTTAAATGACACCACTATCTACCGGAAGTGGGCGTGGAAAGGGGGCTGTGAGATAGGCCTATTGCTCCCGATGTGCAGGTTGGTGCCTTGCATGGTTTCCTCCACCATCGGTGTGTGAATGGGTGAATGTAATGCAGAATCTAAAGCGCTATATAAATGGCAAATGCACCATTTAGTTTTGTTAGCTTTGTTTTTGTTTATGCGAGCCATGAAGCATAGTGTACCGGTGGTTTGAACACGGGTCTTCGCTGCTTATTTATATCGACCTCCTGATGTAACCTGACTCCGCCAGATAGAAGAAGCTTGCTTCAAACTTTGTTTCACAAGTGAACTCAATAGTAGTCCATCTTGTTTTGGTAGCAGATAATGGTCTGGTAATCCTATATACAGTAATTGTTTCGTCAACTTTACAACTCACAGTAAGTGATTGCTTGTGTGTGTGTGTGTGTGTGTGTGTGTGTGTGTGTGTGTGTGTGTGTGTGTGTGTGTGTGTGTGTGTGTGTGTGTGTGTGTGTGTGTGTGTGTGTGTGTGTGTTTCAGCTAGTGCTCGTTGACGCTCGTTCTGTCAAATAGGTCTATTCTAAGGTATAGCATATACTTGTATAGACATATACTGTATCACCCTGTGCTCATACTGTGCACAAATGTATTAGCCTACATAAATCTTTGTGTTTGAACACAAAATGCATTTGTAGAATCCAAAAAAAATCACGCTTCGCGCTTGCACGCTGTGCGGCCAACCACACAATCATTCTACAGTTGTGGCCCCCGACCTAATCTAGTTGAATACCCCTGGTGTACAGGGTTTGATGAGGTCAATGTCAGAATAGGTCAGCTCCATATATGGAGATCTAAGTGGCAGTGGGGGCAGTGGCAGCAGGGGCAGTGTACAGGGTTTGAAGAGGGCCCAGGTAGGGCCGGGGCCTTAATTTTCCGACCTGTTGAGAACTATAGTTTTCGCCGGCTACCGGGCGCACTAATAACTTTGGGGCAGGCCCGTCTAGAGTTTAAATGGACGGGGTTTCAGTCAAAAGAGAGACATCGAAGAGGATGGATGGGCAAGGATCAACATATGGAATGTCAGAACAGGTCAGCTCCATACTGTATATGGATATCTAAGGGTTTGAGGTGAGATGTAGAGTTGCTGGCCAATATTGATGACATCAGGGATCTCCATATATGGGCTTAATATTGATGGCATCATGTGATGTAACGAGGCATGACCATACTGTATATATTCGGTGTGACTGACTGACTGATTGAATTATTGCTATTGCTACTACTTGTATTTGCCTGTATATCCCTCTACATCTCTCCTTCTCTCTCTTTCTTTCCCCCGACACGGTCGAGGCAGATGTCCGCCCAGCGCCCACCCTAGAGTCAGTTTCTGCTTGACGTCTCTTCCAGTTAAGGGGGAAGTTTTTCGTTACCACTGTCACAAAATTGCTTGCTCAGGGTGCAATCTCTGCCGGTTCTCAGTTTTCAAATAAATGTAGTGTAGTAAAGCATAATTGTCTCCACCAGGCCGAAGGCATGGGGAGAGAGTATGTTTTGCACTCCGTCCGTGTGTGTGTGTGTCCTTCCTTCCGTCCGTCCGTCCGTCCTTCCGTCCGTCCGTTACCAGCTAATCTCCGGCACCGTTGGCCCGATCAATGCCAAACTTTGCACACACAATCCCTGGATGCCAACGATGAACCTCTGCCCCACATTTTCCAGAACGGCCTGTTATAGCGCCACCATGAGGCAGCTTTTCACATTGTTTACCTAAAACTGCACCGATCTGCGTGATACGTTGCATGCACACTCCCTAGAGGCCAAGGACAAACCTTTGACCTGCATTTTCCGCATCTGCCTTTTATAGCGCCACCAGGAGGCCGACTTTTGTAAAACACATTTTTTGATATTACTCCTCCAGATTCTGTCCAAAAATCTCACAAATCGTTACACAGTTTCTCTATGGTCATGTGCTCAAGTCGGATCTGTCCGATATTTCATATTCCATCCTAATTGGCTATAATTGGCTTTCACAGTTTGCAAGATTGCCCCGTTTTGAACAAAAGCCTCAAATCATGAACGCAGCATGCAATTTACGTGAAATCTTTCACACATTTTCTTACTAGGCTGAGGAATATATCCCACCCTTTTCACATTGGCCTGTTATAGCGCCACCAACAGGTTGATTTTTCAAAACACATTTTTCTCCTGGTGGAGACCTGTGCCCAGAAGGGCACTTTTTCTAGTTTATCTCTGAGATGTAGTGGAGTAGTGGTGGAAAAAGTACAAAAATATTTTACTTAAGTAAAAGTACAGTTATTTAACTTAAGTAAAAGTAAAAGTAACCAATTAGAAAATTACTTAAGTAAAAGTATAAAAGTAGCTCACATTAAATGTACTTAAGTATCAAAAGTACTTGGTTTTAAAATGTACTTAAGTATAAAAGTACAAAGTACAAGTACAAAGTACAAAATGAAGTACAAAATGCTTTTCAAAATGCCTACAAAGAAATTAAGTCCAACATTTTTCATCCTGTCAAAAGTGGCTTGCCATTCATTATCAATGGCATTTAATGTTTATATTAAATATATTTCACAGTCGAATACATATTAATTTAGGGGTCCTTGAATGGAGATTGCAAAACCGACTGCATCATATTAAGCCCTTCACTAAGCCCCACCCACTGCGAGGGCATTGGGCATTTTTTTTCCACCCTAAAACATGATCATCCGGTCTTATTGTTATATAAGGAGGTATAATCTTTTCAAAAAAGTGTACAGTATTTGTTAAAATGTTGTTTTTATGTGGGCACGCCCACCAGTTCATTAAGTATGCCTGGTTTGCCTGGTGGGTGGTGATGGGTGGTGATCCACCTGAACTTAAGCCGCACCCACAGCTGTAGTTGTATGATAAAAGGGGAGGGGTTAGGGGAGGGGCTGATAGTGTGATGTCACTATATTACTGTTTATTTCATTGGCCTGTTTGACTGTCAAGGGTTCAGCCTCCAGGAAGGAACCCTAAATACAAAGTGAATATATCATTGCACATAAAACGACTCCAGGGTGTCTAATGAAGTAGTTACCTCATAGACACATGAAAAACTGGAAAAATACAAAAATTGTGGCACTCCATCTTTAAATTATTTCTCCATATAAATAATCGATCAAGAGCAAGAGCTTGAAAATGTCTTCTAAATCTAGTCAACAAAGCCTGCAGTAGGCTTTGCAATGTGGATGACATTATTTCAATAAAGTAGAAATACGAGGGAGAAAGTTGAAACAGCATCAACTTTAACGACCAGAAGTTTTGATGCAATGTACGGTAAGACTACAGTGATTAGTATTGCCATCACCTGGGTGGGTGAGTCACACGCACGCACGCACGTGTCCACACACACACACACACACACACACACACACACAGCACAAAGGTTATGCTGAAAATGTGGGGATTGTGAAATGACTGAAATAAAGCGAGCCCCGCATATTTCGCATGTTGTGTGCGCACTGCATGGAAATATGCGATTAAGATTTTAATTTGTAACGAAAGGTGTCCAATTTTAATGTAGCAGATTAACATTTTGAGGGCATACTACGCGTTACCCGCATTTTAATGAAATATTCTACGCTGCCGAGATTGTTTTATTACCTAGATCGATAGTGTGCACCTCTCCACACTTGCCACAGAGGGCGCCCTCTCACTGCCCCAGGAGAGGGAGCGGTGCATGGAGATCATACGCTGTAAGTATTTGGGCTTTTGATCGGCAAAAATCCGGCGAAAATAGGTTCCTCCATTTGTTATTTTCGATCGCACCACCCACCATCTTGGTGTACGCCACAAGATGGGTACATAAGACCTTCCTCCATGAGGCGTTGCACCACGTTCACTTGCATTGGACTCAATTTCCCAGAAGCCCTAGCAGCCCAGCGCATGGGTCAATTTCCGGTTTCGTCATCATAACATGAAGGTCCGCGGCAAAGCCGGAGTTTCTTTTTAATTATTAAAATACAGCGAATTAAACGCATTAAACAAATAGCGGGAATGTCGTATTACGCAGCGGGGGAACACTGGCGTAAACAATTAGCGGCCGTCAAACTGTTTTAAAAGTACGATTTTTTCCTTGTAAATGTAACGAAGTAAAAGTAAAAGTACAGAAAAATACTCGTAAAAGTACAAATTTTCAAAACTTGTACTTAAGTACAGTAATGAAGTAATTGTACTTCGTTACTTTACACCACTGAGTAGAAGTAAAAGTACAGAAATTTGAAATACTCCAAGTAAACGCTCCTCACAATTGTACTACTTACTGTAGTTACTTTTCACCACTGAGAACTTTATCATTATAAGTTGCACATCTACAGTACGTTTATTAGAACATTTTGCTCAGTTGGAATGTTTTTTCTGTATTACAGCCTCCTGTGTTTTTTTTGGAAAGTTTTGTTTGTTTGTTTTGTTTGTTTAAGTGCAATTCTGTGAACCAGTGTGGTCGTTATTATTCAAGGGCTGTCTGTCTCTTCTACCCACACCGCCCCTCACATTAGTTAATGCATTCAAGTATTGTTTTTCTCATGAATTAATCAAAACCATTCATTCCAGTGTACTGTAGAGTTTGTATTATTGTAAACTAAAGAGTAATCTACCATAACAAACAAAGCTATCAAAGACATCGAGTGGGCATTTAGAGTCTGAACCTACCCTTTACCAAGTTGTGTTCAGACTTGCTAATTAGTTTTGTGAAACAGTGTTTGCTGTTTGCTCATTTTGTTTTGTAAAATGCCATTGTGCTTTGCAGCGTATACTGAATACAACTGGGACTTAATAAACTAGAGTTGATCGATTTTATACAATCCACCAATAAAATACCAAAAGTAAAATGGCATGATGACGTTGTCAGTTGTCACAGTTCTGAATCTGAAATCAGTCCCACATTATACAAACCAACCACTGCTCAAACGACCATTGCATTTCTACTGCTCAAGAGTTTTTATAATACATTTTTCCCCATGGCACATAGAGGGTAGGATA
Organism: Electrona antarctica; assembly: GCF_951216825.1. Classification (NCBI taxonomy): domain Eukaryota; kingdom Metazoa; phylum Chordata; class Actinopteri; order Myctophiformes; family Myctophidae; genus Electrona; species Electrona antarctica. The sequence goes on from NC_136809.1 coordinate 50,326,339, forward strand.
GGGATAGATTTGATTCTGATTCTGTTCCACACTACTGCAACCTGCCAAAAAAACAAGCTTGCCTCAGGGATTAGCAGTCAAACTGTGGCCTTGTGTGAGTCCTCTCAACCAAAACTCTAAATCATCTTACCTCCGTGAGGCCTCTGTTCCTCGCCGATCGCCACTGCTCCGCGGTGATGTAGTTGTCTACGTCAGGACTGCACTGCATGGGGACACAATGAAGTAGTGGACTTCAGTCAAGGTCAGTGGTTCAATATAGCAGGGATTCGAGTCTTGGGGACTCGCGACAATGAAAAGTAATGGCCGGTGTAATGACGAAAAGTGAAAGAGTTGTTAGTTAATGTCTGGTGTACTGTATGGCTGAGTAAGACAGTAGCTCAGCCGCTGTAACTTGGCTGCAGACAGAAATGGGATTAGAAAACAGTGAGGACGAGAGGATTAGAGAATAGAGATGTGAGCAGAGATTTGTCAAATGTCAGACTCTAGAGCAGCCTATGTCAGAGACAGGAGGCAAAATGTACTCTTAAGGTCCATGCACACTGCTGTGTTTTTCCAGTCTGCAAGGACCTTGATGGTCATTAATGCACCTAAACATTTCATGACCAACTTTGTTACATTCCAAGATCTTAACATGCATGCTGTACGGTGTACGTACGCGCACATAATGCCCTACATGGTTAGTTTCTGTACATATAAAACGTTAAGACATAAGGGAGGATTAGTCTGTGCGGGTGCTGGAGAATGGAGTGAGAAGAGATTTGCATAATGATTTGCAATCCGTTTGTTCCATTTAATTCATTCTATATCCTTGACCACTTAAGCCAGGGGTGTCTGCCACGTCCAAACTTTTTTCAAATGGGGCCAAATTAGAAAACATGAAAAGTGCCAACTACATCTCCTGCCTATCATGTTGTCCTTTTGGGCCATATTAACACATGCACTGCATTCCAACAAGTATCAATGGTCATTTGTCAGGTGGTGTGTGCTGTGAACAAAACACAAATAACTCAGCCTTTTTTCAGCCTTATTTAACATTACCAAATGTAATCCGATGTGCAGAAGGTCTTTCTGTCTCTTTAGCTACCAAAGTGGTTACCATTGACGATACAGTAGTTAAGCAGAGCTACAGTACATCTCTAATTTAATTTGCATTACAATGACAGTCATTTATGACTGGGCCCACATTAAACTAGAGTTCTCTAATCCTGCCCTATAGCTCTACCTTTAAAAAAAAAAAGGGACAGATCATGGTTACCTGTGTTATTTCACAGACTGCACCGTCTGTGAGCAATAATGCCGGCCTGGGTGTGCACCTCTCCACACTTGCCACAGAGGGCGCCCTCTCACTGCCCCAGGAGAGGGAGCGGTGCATGGTGGCTCTGCGCTCTGCAGGACCGTTGTGGCACGGTCCGAGTCCCTGACCGCCAGCAGGGGCGTCCTTCAGGCCCTGACCACCTGCAGGGGCGTCCTTCAGGCCCTGGACCAGCCTCCTGGGGACGTCGTACTGCAGCATGAGCATGCTGGGGCTCTGGTATTCCTCGCTGTGCCTACGAGAGGCACTCGAGCTCGATCTAGAAGAGCATGAGGAGCAGGAGGTGTTGTTGTTGTTGGATATTCGCTGTGGAATACCTACAGACGGAGGAGGAGGAGGGGGATGAGGAGTCTGAGGCGGAGGAATGCTCGCCACGGAGCCAAACTCCTCCCTTCCGCCCTGACTGGCCGTGTCCAGGCTTCCCGTGTAGGACGAGAAGCTCCCGCTGTAGGACGATTGGCTGCCCGACGCGACGATCCCGATCCCGCTGTCCAGCGAGCTCTGTCGCCCGCTGTCCAGGAGCCCGCGGAGCTGCTGCCCTTTGGAGGAGGACGACGACGACGTCGGGCCAATCGCGGCGCTTCCCATGACGGCGGCGTAAAGCCTCTCGTCCGGATTGGTCCCGGACGACCCCTTCGCCGTGGAGGAGAAAGGAGGACCGCCGGCCGATAGCGTTTCGGTGGACAGGTAGGAGGACCGGCTGGAGGAGACGACGGCCTCGGGCCACATCATGTGAAGCCGGCCGCTGCCGTAGCTGGCGTCCGATTGGCTGGAGGAGGAGCTGGACACGCTGCTGTGGTCGTCCCCGGCGACCGAGGTGCTGCCGCTGTAGGTGGAGGCTGTGAAGGGTCAGAGGTCACAGGTTATTGATCGATCACTGCTTCAGTGGGGAGGGGCCTATTTCTTGTGGGTCACACCGTCACGGGTCAATTTGTATGGGTCACACACAAGTAAAACGTTATTTTCCTACATTAAAAAAAAATGTGTCCGTCTCTATTGAGTGTGCATGACCTTCAATTTTTTTAAGATATTTTTATTTAGACAAACGTGTCATACAACTTGATATATTGATTTTTTTTTTTAATTTCCTTTTTGTAATAATTTAAAAACAAACTATATACAAATAATAATGATTAATAGCCAATCTACAAGCTCACAATGCGGCGCCAAGCGACACGTTGTGCGCTTGTAGATCGGCTATTTTCGCTAGTTTGGTTCCCATGAGGCAAACGTCTAATCTCTGTTTTGGGTCTCGTCCTGAAAGGTTTGGGAGCCACTGTAATACAAGACGGATTGTTTGATGAAGAGATCTGAGCCCATGCAGCCCTAGCTGTGTCTTTTCTGGCAATGCCACATGCTTCTACAATTGGGAGAAAATTAAAAATCACACCCGTGTGAAGTGACAAACATTAAAAATCTCATAGACTTGGCTTCCATATGACCTATTCTTCAATAGCCATGCATTGGAGGGGCTGTCACCCCTAAAAGAAAACCTTACGAACACACCCCCGGTGTGTTCGTAATATTAACTGTATGATGATTTTGGGTGTGCCAGTACAGTACAGTGACAGTACAGTACAGTACAGTAGAGGGTACAGTAGAGGGACCCCCACACGGTAACTCTGTCATTTCTCAACCTGGATGTTCCGGGGGACCCTCGAGGACTCCCCGGGGACCCCCGGAGACCCCCACATGGTAACTCTCATTTCTCTACCTTTTCGGACATAGGGCGGCTTGCCGGAACCGGGCCGGCACCCTGGTCATGGTCCTGTTGGTCTGGAACTTCCGGGGACCCCCCGGGGACCCCCACACGGAGTTGCACCACTCACTTCACACAGGTGTGATTTTCCTTCTTTTAGTGAGCTTGTTGCCAATTCTGTTGTTGGTTGTCATGGCTACCAGTTCCCACCTGATGTTGTGTGGGAGTTCTGATTGGTCCAGAGCGTACTGAATAACTGCTAGCTTACATAATGTCTTAAGACTAGGACTCAAGTCTAAGATGAACAGCTCATTAGAGATAGTGTAATCTCCTTTCCTTCCTCCAAAGAGGATGATACGATCTCCCACAATGCAACGGCACATGCCATACATTGGACATGGTCCTTTCCCCTTGGGCTCAACCTTCTTCCAGGAGAATGTCTCTGGACTGAATTTCCATACATCATTGAAGGTCTGGTCAAGGTTCCAGCCACCAAATATGTACAGCTCTCCATTGTAGGTCCATGCTGGATGACACGAGCGTCTTTTTGGAAGAAGCTGTGCAGAAGTTGCGTTCAGCCACTGCCAGTCGTTGGTCTCTGTGTCAAACACTCTGATGCTGTTGTAGCCATCATGGTACCTCCCATAGCCGCCCCCATAATATATGCCCCCATTCACATATACCACATAACCCCTATAGCCCCCGAATACAAACATCTTCGTCCCCATGATAGTGGCAGAGTGACCTGATGAACGATGTGGTGGAGTTCCTTTGGTGTTAATTAAAGACCAGACCATTGTGCTGGTGTCCAACTTGTACATGTCATTAGTGGATCCAGACAGATTGGTCCAACCTCCATGGACAAACATGACCTTCTCCAACACACAGGCTGAGTGGCCGGACCTCTTCTCTGGAGCAGTCCCAGAAACACTGGGTTTGAACCATCTGTGGGCGTCGACATAAAATGCATAAAGCTCATTGTAGTACTCCTCTCTCCAGTATCCTCCCCAGATATAGACTGTATCTTCAACCAACACAGCTGTTTGGCCACAGCGCCTGGATGGAACCTCTAGGTGGCGTCCTCCTCTTCCAGGTCTCACTGGAGGTAACTTCTTCCAGCATAAAGACACTGTGTTGAAAACATGGACATGCATCTGTTCCATGTTGTTGTTGTTGGTCGTCAATCCATCATAGTTGCCTCCAAAGGAATACAGTTTGTTCCTCACTGCTACAGCAGTGGGCAGTAGGGCTCGCCTTGGTCCTCCGGCTTTTGAAACGGTCCAAGACAACATCACTGTCTGTCTGTCTGTCTGTCTGTCTGTCTGTCTGTCTGTCTGTCTCTGTGTCCCTCTTCTCTCTCTCTCGACGTCTACAGTTATTCTCAACACGGTGCATCCTCTTATATCTTCTGGTGTGAACTCACACACGACCAACTGTTGCCATGCACCCCAACGACGCCAATTTGTGCAGCTGTTCTTAATCTGCACCCTTTGTATACTCTGGTGCTATTTATGACTTCAAACGGCTACCTTTCAGCATAGCATCCGTCCACATGAAATTAACTGAAATTCCAAGAGCTTGTCGGGGTGGGGGGGGGGGGGTCCGCAGATATGATGTATTTTTGAGGGGTGTTTGCCCCGCCTACGCCCAGCTTTCCGGGTTTGTGTAAACACAAACATTGAAGACAAAAGTGAAGACGCAAATTGTGTTTGGCCGGACTGACATTTGTGATGTTTTTTATTGGTCGTTTTGTTTTATTTATTACTTGTTTATTTATTTTAAACATTGGCTGATGATTGGCTGATCACCCCATAGCGATGATTTGATTGGCTGAGCAAAGTACATAATTATTGATGATAAAAGTGAGGGCAGAAAAGTGAAGACGGCAAACGTGATTGGCCGGACTGACATTTGTGATGAAATTACATCATGTGGCAGCCAAGTCTATGGACTTTTAATGTTTGTTTAGAGCGTAGCCTAATTCTAAATTCCCTGTCGCCAGCCAAGTCTATGGCTACTGTAAAAAAGGGGGAAAGTAAATCAAAAATCACACCCGTGTGAAATGAGGGGCGCTCTTGTCATCGTCAATTGTCATCATAGCCCATCTAAAGTGGACAGCTTGGGGTGTTTGTTACCTGTGCTGCTGGGTCGGCTGCACTGAGACAGCTTGGGGTGTTTGTTACCTGTGCTGCTGGGTCGGCTGCACTGAGACAGCTTGGGGTGTTTGTTACCTGTGCTGCTGGGTCGGCTGCACTGAGACAGCATGCTGAGTCTCTTCTCCAGTTCTGATGCCTCCTCATTGATCTGCTCCTCTGACGATGATGGCTTAGCACTGGGATCAACTGCACACACACACACACACACACGCACACAATGGTAGATGCACACACTTCGGAAACTCAACAAGAAGTATTTCAGGACAGGACACAGATCAGATCAAGGGTACAGGAAGCATCGCCTCCTCCAAATTATGACGACTGCCAATCATCACAGACATTGAACAGAATGTTGCCAATGCCTTATCAGCTCTCGGCTTGGGCATTCCTGCAATCTGCAGGCCTCTCACAACTGATTTATGGACATTCCCCAGGCTTCCAAATATGAACACAAGCAGTTTACATTAATGTTGTACTTGTAACCAAGCTGTAGCATCCTTAAGATATTGGTACTTTAGCATCATGGTAACGAATGCCTCTTCCAGCCAAAAATGGTCACTTCAACAACATCTGCTTAATTAACTGTGACATCTAAAAAAGGCATACTTTTCATTATTGTGCATGAACATGGCAGTTGAAACACAAGAGTGCTTGTACATTTTAGCAGATGCTGAAACATGTGAACTTATGTCCTTCACCAATAGGTCAACAATTCTGTTCGATGTACATTCCCTTAAACTGTATGCATAGCAGCCATTCAGGATATGTGAATATGAGTGTCATGGTTTAGAGTTCAGACAATGAGGACGAAACGTATTAGGGTACCACAGAGAAAGACTCAGGGCTCCATTTTCGTCACCGCTAAACGCCTTATCCCTAAACCTCTTTGCCTTTCTTTACTATTTTGAAAAACATTTTTGAATAGTTCAACTAGCCAATCTACATTGACACGTTGTGAGACTGGCCATTTGAACTATTCAAAAATGTTTTGCAAAATAGTAAAAAAAAAAAAAGAAAAGGCAAAGAAGTTTAGGGATAAGGGGTTTAGCGGTGACGAAAATGGAGCCCAGAGTCTGGTTGGAAGGACATGTAGTAGTCTGGCTTTGACAGTTAAGGTGAAATATCCTCATCAACTGCATCATTTTTTAATATTGTATGAGAGAGTGTGTGTTCTCTGCAGCAGGAAGGAAAGCTTGCACGCATGCACACGCACACGCGCACATGCACACGCGCACACGCACACGCACAGCAGGCAAAGAGCAACTGTCTGTTAGATCCTGGTTGATCCCATGGATCAGCCAGAACAACAACAGCATAAGCCCTTCAGATCTGTAAGCATTATGTATGCAGACAAACACGCCCACACACACATTCCCACATGAATCACAACGTATGTCCACTGTATGTCTACTGTATGTATGTTATGTGTCATTCTCCATATGTAGCCGTTTGTCAGTTAGATAACAAGCACCAATTTGTACGAGATTAATATGTATTTATTTATTTATCCCTGTGACACTGTATTATTATTATGAATTATTATCATCAAACATTCTTCTCAGTACAAAGTCTGACTATGTGGGTGGCGGTGGCTCAGCGGTAGAGTGGCTGGACGGTAACCGCAAGGTTGCCAGTTCAAACCCTGTGGGCTCCCCCAGAGTGTCCTTGAGCAAGACACTGAACCCCAAATTGCTCCTGGTGTGCTGGTTGGTGCCTTGCATGGTTTCCTCTGCCATCAGTGTATGAATGTGTTTGAATTGGGTGAATGTAATGCACAATCTATGTAAAGCGCCTTGGATATAAAGGCGCTATATAAATGCACCATTTACTATAATAGCTATAGCAATAATAACCCCACTTGTGCCCTAGACCAGTGGTTCCCAAACTTTTTCACAGGTTGAATGAATGTGGAATTTTATGTAGGATCTAATTTACATACAGATTTGAGGGGAATTAATTTAATTGACCATTTATTCCTTCTTTTTTTTGAAATTCCAATATCAAAGTTTTCTGACTCGCTCCCGCACGCACGCACGCCCGCACGCCCGCATGCCCACCCGCACGCACGCACGCACGCACGCACGCACCCGCACACACACACGCACACATGCACACACACACACACACACACACACACACACAAACGCACACACACAAACACACACACACACACTTTCTTCCCTTTAATTCAATGTGCCGACCTATTTCAAGGCAGAGGAGCTGTTCTGAGACATTACGCATTACTAAAACAATATAGCAAGAGCAGCTGTTTTGTGTTCAACTGATTTTGTTCAAAAATAATTGAGGAACGATCCTTAAATATATTTAAATAATTGTATGATTCAAATTAGGTGGAGCAAAGTAAAGCCATCATTATTCATTTGTTGTATTTTGTATCTTAATTGAGCTGATGATGTGTTTAATCTTTCTCTGAATTTTCTTTTTCCTGGAAAAACACAAGCTGTGCTTCCAAAACTGTTGAGTCAATCTAACCAAGTCATAATAGCTCATAATAAATCATTTTGTGGCTCTGATCCTCTACTTTAATAATGAAATGAAAGACAAACAACAAAAACGCTACAGGCCAGAACATATTTCTCTAGATACGTCTTATCGCGCCTCCCAATTATAGAGAAGGGAATATTTAAAAACTAATTAGAAAGCATAGAAGCTCTCTTGGGAAAATCTCAGACCTACAGCAAATTAAGTCACAGAATATGGCTATAATAAACTAAGATATACACAGTTTTCTGTTGAATGTGACTCATGCTATTATGTAATTATAGCATGAAAAGAAAAGAAAAAAAAGCACACGTGTGTAAAGTCATCGAGGGCGCCTCACTCCTTTGGTATTCATATTGTTTCACATGACGTCACATGACGTTTACTGCTGTAAACAAACATTAAAAGTCCATAGACTTTGCTGCCATCTACAGTATATCTATAAATGTGCCACGTCTCTGTAACTCGAGAACCGTTCGCCCCACCAACTTCAAATTCGACACAGGTGTTCCACACCACCACAGGGAGTGCATCCTAGGGCCACTACTATTCAGTTTATACATGCTTCCCATCGGCAACATCATTCGCACCCATGATATTCATTTCCACTGCTACGCGGACGACACCCAGCTCTATATGCCATTAAAACCAGGTCCATGGAAATATGTCACGCATACTGGCCTGCCTATCAGACACCAAAGACTGGACACAGAACACAGAACTTTCTCCAACTAAATCAGTCAAAAACCGAGATTATTTTATTCAGCCTCCCCTAGCTTAACCCTTCCACTACACTCACAACTTGGTTCCCTCTCCACTAATATCACTCCTAGAGCCCGTAACCTGGGGGTGATTTTTGACTCAGACCTCTCGTTCAAGAAACAGGTAACAACAGTCGTCCAATCCTGTTACTTCCAGTTAAGGAACATATCCAAAATCAAGCCATTCCTCTCAGCCCCGGACCTCGAAACTGTTATTCACGCTCTCATATCATCACGTCTTGACTACTGCAATTCCATCTACTCAAAGTCAAAGTCGTACGATTTGTCACACACGTTACCGCAGTGAAATTTGTTCTCCGCATTTGACCCATCTCTTGGAGTGTGAGCCGCAGCCAAGGAGCGGTGAGCAGCAGTGTGCGCCGCGCTCGGGAATCATTTGATTAGTAGATCTGACCCCCAATCCAACCCTTTGATGCTGAGTGTCAAGCAGGGAGGCATTGGGTCCCATTTTTACAGTCTTTGGTATGACCCGGCCGGGGATTGAACCCCGACCTCCCATTTTTAGGGCGGACACTCTAACCACAAGGCCACTGAGCTGGCCTTCCGAAGAAAATTACATCCCGTTTACAATTAATACAAAACTCTGCTGCTCGACTACTGACAAATACAAAGAAACGGGACCATATAACACCAATACTAGCAGATCTGCACTGGCTGCCGGTGAGCGCCAGATGTGACTTCAAGATCCTACTAATCACGTTCAAAGCCCTAAATGGGCTGGCCCCTATTTACATCCGTGAGATGCTATCCCTCCCTGAATCCGGGCGCACCCTCAGATCCTCGGATAAGGCCCTTCTGGCTGTCCCTCGAACTAACCTAGTTACCCGGGGTGACCGGGCTTTTGCCACTCGGGCACCCAGACTGTGGAACACACTGCCAGTGCACATTAGGGTACCACCATCCGTCCCCCTATTTAAGTCACACCTGAAAACCCACCTTTATACAGAGTGTTTTTTAACTATTTAATAGCCAATTGTACATACATCCTTGTTATTGTTTTGTGTGCCATTATCATTTTGTTATTGTGTGTTTCTTGCTGTTTTAATCTTGCTCTGTGCAGCACTATGGAACTATGTTTTGAAAAGCGCTATACAAATAAAGTTCATATCATATCATATCATTGGCCCGGCCTTGAGTCGGTCGGACCCACGGTTGTCCAGAACCGCCACAAAAGGCCCCTTGTATGAATGAATGAACCATTGTAAAGCGCTTTGAGCACTTGGAAAAGCGCTATAAAAATGCAATTCATTATTATTATTATTATTATTACTGCCCAGGCTCCATATATGGAGCTGGCCTGTTCTCACATCACAATGATCTTCTGACATCTGCATATATAGACTCCATATTTGGGCATGCAAGGGACACAGACATAATAACTGGGTGGGGCATGCATTTCCAATTTGCATCGTTCCAAGTAGGCCAGTGCCCAACCAGTATATACAGTATGACATCATTTCAAAAGCCAGCCAGAGGGGGCTATACCACCCCTCAATATATCCAGTTCACTTAGAGTGTAAATATGGACCAAAATTCACCTGTAAAATTCACCTGTAAGTCAAGATGTAAACACTGAGGATTTCACTGTATTTGGAACACATTTCGGAGTGTTGTTGAGTCTCTGTATACACTAGTATATAGACCCACGCATAACATTTATGTACAGAACTGTTTAATTTAGACCGTAATGTGTTTCACAACATGCAAATCATGAAGGTTCTTAAACATGTGCGTAAGACGTGGTTAAATGCCTTGTGCAGCAATTAGTTAGCACAAAACCAGTTAACATCAACACCTGGTCCTAATTATACTATCACCAATCTAGAGACACAACGGGGAGTTGGAATTGCCTTTCTCCTAATGGCTTGAGCTTGATTTATACAGAGCTGCACGTCAGCGTCACACACCAAAAAATAGCAGATCTGCAAGCTCACAGAGCATCACAACGCATGGGGAGGTGCGTGACACCCACCGTGCACAACCACGTCTAACCCAGGCTGTAAGCATAGCGAATGTGCAATTCTACCGTCTGCTTGTAAACCTATCGTCTGCAGCATAATGTTTTATGGCTACGGGCACCTTCAGTGGTGGAAAAACAGTACCCACATTTTGTACTTAAGTAAATACTTAAGTAAAATACTCTGCCGATGAGGCACATTGTGAGCTTGTACGAAGTAACTAGTGTGTTTTCAAATAACTGTAGTGGAGTAAAAAGTACAATATTTGCCTCTCAGATGTATAGTGGAGTAGAAGTCAACGTATTGGAAATTGGAAATACTCAAGTAAAGTACAAATACCTCAAAATTGTACTTAAAGTACAATACTTAAGTAAATGCACTCACTTACTGTAGTTACTTTCTACCACTGGTCAGGTTACGGTTAGCACCTTGACATGTCAGCCTCGGAGCCTCTGGAACCCACCGCTGGTTTCATGCCAAAACACCCACCTGATACAGTCTGGCTTACAGTACATCCACCAGGCATGTACTATGAGTACTGTAGAATAATACAGTCTGGCCTACATCCACCCAGGCATGTACTATGAGTACTGTAGAATACTACAGTCTGGCCTACATCCACCCAGGCATGTACTATGAGTACTGTAGAATACTACAGTCTGGCCTACAGTACATCCACCCAGGCATGTACTATGAGTACTGTAGAATACTACAGTCTGGCTTACAGTACATCCACCCAGGCATGTACTATGAGTACTGTAGAATACTACAGTCTGGCCTACATCCACCCAGGCATGTACTATGAGTACTGTAGAATACTACAGTCTGGCCTACATCCACCCAGGCATGTACTATGAGTACTGTAGAATACTACAGTCTGGCCTACATACATCCACCCAGGCATGTACTATGAGTACTGTAGAATACTACAGTCTGGCCTACAGTACATCCACCCAGGCATGTACTATGAGTACTGTAGAATACTACAGTCTGGCCTACATCCACCCAGGCATGTACTATGAGTACTGTAGAATACTACAGTCTGGCCTACATCCACCCAGGCATGTACTATGAGTACTGTAGAATACTACAGTCTGGCCTACAGTACATCCACCCAGGCATGTACTATGAGTACTGTAGAATACTACAGTCTGGCCTACATCCACCAGGCATGTACTATGAGTACTGTAGAATACTACAGTCTGGCCTACATCCACCCAGGCATGTACTATGAGTACTGTAGAATACTACAGTCTGGCCTACATCCACCAGGCATGTACTATGAGTACTGTAGAATACTACAGTCTGGCCTACATCCACCCAGGCATGTACTATGAGTACTGTAGAATACTACAGTCTGGCCTACATCCACCCAGGCATGTACTATGAGTACTGTAGAATACTACAGTCTGGCCTACATCCACCCAGGCATGTACTATGAGTACTGTAGAATACTACAGTCTGGCCTACATCCACCCAGGCATGTACTATGAGTACTGTAGAATACTACAGTCTGGCCTACATCCACCCAGGCATGTACTATGAGTACTGTAGAATACTACAGTCTGGCCTACATCCACCCAGGCATGTACTATGATTACTGTAGAATACTACAGTCTGGCCTACATCCACCCAGGCATGTACTATGAGTACTGTAGAATACTACAGTCTGGCCTACATCCACCCAGGCATGTACTATGAGTACTGTAGAATACTACAGTCTGGCCTACATCCACCCAGGCATGTACTATGAGTACTGTAGAATACTACAGTCTGGCCTACATCCACCCAGGCATGTACTATGAGTACTGTAGAATACTACAGTCTGGCCTACATCCACCCAGGCATGTACTATGAGTACTGTAGAATACTACAGTCTGGCCTACATCCACCCAGGCATGTACTATGAGTACTGTAGAATACTACAGTCTGGCCTACATCCACCCAGGCATGTACTATGAGTACTGTAGAATACTACAGTCTGGCCTACATCCACCCAGGCATGTACTATGAGTACTGTAGAATACTACAGTCTGGCCTACATCCACCCAGGCATGTAGGAGTACTGTATACACCTAATACAGTCTGGCCTACATCCACCCAGGCATGTACTATGAGTACTGTAGAATACTACAGTCTGGCCTACATCCACCCAGGCATGTACTATGAGTACTGTAGAATACTACAGTCTGGCCTACATCCACCCAGGCATGTACTATGAGTACTGTAGAATACTACAGTCTGGCCAACATCCACCCAGGCATGTACTATGAGTACTGTAGAATACTACAGTCTGGCCTACATCCACCTAGGCATGTAGGAGTACTGTATACACCTAATACAGTCTGGCCTACATCCACCCAGGCATGTACTATGAGTACTGTAGAATACTACAGTCTGGCCTACAGTACATCCACCCAGGCATGTACTATGAGTACTGTAGAATACTACAGTCTGGCCTACATCCACCCAGGCATGTACTATGAGTACTGTAGAATACTACAGTCTGGCCTACATCCACCCAGGCATGTACTATGAGTACTGTAGAATACTACAGTCTGGCCTACATCCACCCAGGCATGTACTATGAGTACTGTAGAATACTACAGTCTGGCCTACATCCACCCAGGCATGTAGGAGTACTGTATACACCTAATACAGTCTGGCCTACATCCACCCAGGCATGTACTATGAGTACTGTAGAATACTACAGTCTGGCCTACATCCACCCAGGCATGTACTATGAGTACTGTAGAATACTACAGTCTGGCCTACATCCACCCAGGCATGTACTATGAGTACTGTAGAATACTACAGTCTGGCCTACATCCACCCAGGCATGTACTATGAGTACTGTAGAATACTACAGTCTGGCCTACATCCACCCAGGCATGTACTATGAGTACTGTAGAATAGTACAGTCTGGCCTACATCCACCCAGGCATGTACTATGAGTACTGTAGAATACTACAGTCTGGCCTACATCCACCCAGGCATGTACTATGAGTACTGTAGAATACTACAGTCTGGCCTACATCCACCCAGGCATGTACTATGAGTACTGTAGAATACTACAGTCTGGCCTACATCCACCCAGGCATGTACTATGAGTACTGTAGAATACTACAGTCTGGCCTACATCCACCCAGGCATGTAGGAGTACTGTATACACCTAATACAGTCTGGCCTACATCCACCCAGGCATGTACTATGAGTACTGTAGAATACTACAGTCTGGCCTACATCCACCCAGGCATGTACTATGAGTACTGTAGAATACTACAGTCTGGCCTACATCCACCCAGGCATGTACTATGAGTACTGTAGAATACTACAGTCTGGCCAACATCCACCCAGGCATGTACTATGAGTACTGTAGAATACTACAGTCTGGCCTACATCCACCTAGGCATGTAGGAGTACTGTATACACCTAATACAGTCTGGCCTACATCCACCCAGGCATGTACTATGAGTACTGTAGAATACTACAGTCTGGCCTACAGTACATCCACCCAGGCATGTACTATGAGTACTGTAGAATACTACAGTCTGGCCTACATCCACCCAGGCATGTACTATGAGTACTGTAGAATACTACAGTCTGGCCTACATCCACCCAGGCATGTACTATGAGTACTGTAGAATACTACAGTCTGGCCTACATCCACCCAGGCATGTACTATGAGTACTGTAGAATACTACAGTCTGGCCTACATCCACCCAGGCATGTAGGAGTACTGTATACACCTAATACAGTCTGGCCTACATCCACCCAGGCATGTACTATGAGTACTGTAGAATACTACAGTCTGGCCTACATCCACCCAGGCATGTACTATGAGTACTGTAGAATACTACAGTCTGGCCTACATCCACCCAGGCATGTACTATGAGTACTGTAGAATACTACAGTCTGGCCTACATCCACCCAGGCATGTACTATGAGTACTGTAGAATACTACAGTCTGGCCTACATCCACCCAGGCATGTACTATGAGTACTGTAGAATACTACAGTCTGGCCTACATCCACCCAGGCATGTACTATGAGTACTGTAGAATACTACAGTCTGGCCTACATCCACCCAGGCATGTAGGAGTACTGTATACACCTAATACAGTCTGGCCTACATCCACCCAGGCATGTACCATGAGTACTGTAGAATACTACAGTCTGGCCTACATCCACCCAGGCATGTAGGAGTACTGTATAACTGTACAACAGGGGTAGGCAACCTTTGGCACCGGTACCAACACATGGCACAAAGGAGGGTTATCATTGGCACACTGCTGGTGTGAGAGAGAGGATCTTCGGTTTAAAAGAAACTATCTACCAAATCTAGTCAAATAAATGAAGTCCCTCACATTTGTATGTAAATTACATCCTGCACATAATTTCTACATTTATTAAAACTCTGAACTCTGACTGCATGGGGAGGGAGTCTAATGAATACCTAATATAACCTAATACAGTCCACATCCACCCAGGCATGTATGAGTATTGTACGAACGCACGTGTCTCACACACACACACACACACACACACACACACACACACACACACACACACACACACACACACACACACACACACACACACACACACACACACACACACACACACACACACACACACACACACACACACACACACACACACACACACACACACACACACACACACACACACACACACACACACACACACACACGCACATGTCCAGGTGTCAACAACCTAAGCCCTGGCTCACTGCCCCATGGCCTGACGTTACGGTTACATGCTAACACCCGCCAATGCTGCCAGGTTTCTTCACTATGCTCCGTGAGGTGTCGGCTAACATTTGCTAACTCTGCCAGTTTACACTAATTATAGCTCCTTCACAGCATACAGTATGTCTCGGGGGTTGAAAAAGGACCCAACAAAATCAAACATGCAAGGCCTAGCTCTGAAGTTAGGGGTCTGACTTCACTTGCAAAAGTCGCAAGCAAAATGTTAATGCTAAACTTTGAAGTGAACTGTGACAGAAGCTGATCATTGAATTAATAATGCAGCTTGAACACACACAGTTCGAACGCGGGCTAACCAGAGTTAGTGTCGAAGTGTCCTTGAGCAAGACTCTGAAGCCCTAATTGCTCCTGATGTGCTGGTTGGTTTCCGTCGTCATCAATAATAATAATAATGAATTGCATTTTTATAGCGCTTTTCCAAGTGCTCAAAGCGCTTTACAATGGTTCATTCATTCATACATTGGGAGGTGAAGCGGCGAACAGCCGACGCCAGCGTCCTCACTTCCCACATTCACACACCAATGGTGGCAAGCTCACACCAACCGACTCATTGGAGGCAATGTATGGTTCAGTGTCTTGCCCAAGGACACTTCGACATCAATGTATGCATGTGTGTGAGAATGGGTGAATGTAATGCACAATCTATGTAAAGCGCCTTGGATAAAGGCGCTATGCACCATTTAGCATTTAACCCCACTGTACTGTAACTTTATTAGTTGACAATGACGCAAAGGGAGCTATAGTGTGGGGTTCTGATTCTAATCCTTTGATCTCAGTCGGGGGTCTTTTGTGCGTGACTTTGATCCTGGATGTTAGAGGACCAAAAATACATTTCACATAAATATTCAAGTGCTATTCAATTTTGAAATGGATTATAACTGCACGCTTCCAACGCAATTGGTATGCACTTGTCGAGGCCATGCATCGGCCACACACTTGGTGTAAAATGCATTTCTTGTACAAAACATTCTTTATTATTTAAAGTAATTCAAAATTTAAAACAATAAGTAAACAAATAAGACAAAAATAAATATCATATATTAAAAAATATATAAATAAACTAGAATAAAAGTGGCAAAAGGGGATATACTGTAGAACAGTGGTTCCCAAAGTGGGGTCCGGGGACCCCCATGGGGTCCTTGAGGGAGTTCCAGGGGGTCCCCAGCTAAATGATAGTTTGGAACCAAATGGACACTTATGGGTCTGTAAATTAACATTGATTTAATACAAATTGGGGTCCCAGAGATAGAAATGCCATTAAATGTCTGTACTAATGCATGTCAAACTGAGGGTCCTTGAAATTAAAATGGTTGAGAATCACTGCTAGAGCCGTAAAAATGTTCTCTTATGGGGGACCCTGGCATATATTTTCGAATGGGGGTCCGCGGGGCTAATTAGTGTCAATTTGGGGGTCCTTGAAGTGAAACATTTTGAGAACCACTGCTGTAGAATAAACAAGCCAAAAAAATCATTAAAAAATATGTTGGCAAAATGTTTTCAAAAGATGTTTTCACCTACTAAAGCCCAACACACACCGTCTGTGAAGAGGGTGCGCAGCGACGCGGCACAGTATTGCCGCGCGTCATAGCCGCACAGCAACACCCACAGGACGCGGCGCGCTACCGCGCGGCTGGCCAGCCACGACTACGGATTCCCGGATGGAGGCCGCGCGGCAACGCCTGGAAAATAGAACAGCGGCGTATCGGAGCGTCAGGCGAGGCGTGAACGTGCGCCAGCGCGTGTCTGACACCGCCGGTGTGGGATAGGTTCATTGAAAATAACGGAGGCGGCTGTTTTGACACGCGGGGTTCACAGACGGTGTGTGTTGGGCTTAATACTAGCCCAAGGCACCCAAGGCAATGAAGTGTGTTTCAGGAACAACCATTGGGGGTCAAAGGATGGATCATCTCAGCCTTCTGAAATGTAACTATAGAAGCCTGGCTTCTAAGTAAGGCTTTAGATAGATAGAGAGATAGGCCTACTGTAGATTCTATATTTATGTGTCATGCACCAAAGTTGCCCAGTCCACACAGGACACGTACACCATATAAATCACCGCTTCAAGATTGGCATAGTTGTACTATAAAATAAAAACTCTGTTTTTCAAACTCCCTTTCAAAGAAACCCCGTTCAACTACTGAACTTACAGTATTAATGCTGAATTAATTCTGTGATGGAGCGTATATTAAAGTATATATATTAACCCATTTAGGAAATTAGAAAAAAGTCTTCTGAAAGAATATATATTCAAAGATTTGTGCCGCATTTTCACGATTTTTCAAAAATAGCAGACCTGCAAGCTCGTAGCGCGCCACTCGGTGGCGCGCTATGAGCTTGTAGATCTGCTATTTTTCAATAGCTATAAGTATAACATAATGCTTAGTTCAAACACCAAAAGGGGTTCCCGCCCAGAATGGGTTAAAGGTCCTGAGTGTGAGAGCAATGATGAGATTACTTTCTTTACTCTCACTAAAACTCAATACAGTAGAGCATTTCTCAGAAATGCTTGTGTTATAAACAGTATGGTAAAGTACGCGAGCGCGTGGCCGCACGCACACACACACACGCACGCACACACACAAGCACCCCTTACTCCACACACTTTAAAGCATGTGCACACTTTAAAGCATGTCCCCTAACCTAATATGACGCCAGCGCACACACGCGCACGCACGCACACGCACGCACGCACGCGCACATGCACACGCACACGCACACACACACACACACACACACACACACACAGCCTTATAGTGAAAGTCACAGACTCACGTACTGTAGCTCTGTGATGGAGCGTTCTTATTATAGAACAGTGGGTCTCTTTGACACATTATAGGTAATAAAAAAGAAAAACAGTAACATGAATGCTGCTATTAAAGGAGAAATGCACCGGTGCAGACGCGTGTGTGTGTGCGTGTGCACGCGCATGCGTGTGTGTGTGTGTGTGTGTGTGTGTGTGTGTGTGTGTGTGTGTGTGTGTGTGTGTGTGTGTGTGAGAGTGCATGCGTGCATGCATGCACAAAGTAACTAGTAAGTAATGTTTTTTTTTTTTTAAATGTACTGTAGTTATAGTAAAATTACAACATTTGAATCCAAGATGTAGTGGAGTAGAAGTAAAAGTGCGTGCGTGCGTGCGTGCGTGCGTGCGTGCGTGCGTGCGCGCGTGCGTGCGTGCGTACCTGGCAGGGCGGGTCGAACGCCATGCGGTGTCCTGGTGGGCGAGATGCCTCTGACGATACAGTCAAACAGGAAGCTGATCTGCTCCCCCTCGGAGCAGGACAGGAAGAAGACTCCAGCCCCTGGGGGGAGGGGGGAAGGGCAACACATGGTTAACAACACACTGGTTCTCAACGTCTTCAGGCTGTGACCCCCAAAATAATCAGAATATTTGAACTCTCCCCCCCACAAAGTATTGTGGGTACCGAGAAAAGTGTCTGATGTACGTACAGTATTGTGCCAGTTCCTCACCAGTCTACGGTTCAAATCAAATGTATTTATATACAGCTATCTATATATCACCTATCAATACCAGGGAGGAACAGACGTACAGAACTGGACTGTAGCACATTTAAAAACAACTCTCATGTACCAAAGTGCTTCACAAGGCAGAATACAGTACAGTACAGTACAGTACAGTACAGTACAGTACAGTACAGTACAGTACAGTACAGTACAGTACAGTACAGTACAGTACAGTACAGTACAGTAGACGTCAATAATAGAACAACAGGCAAATAGGACAAAACAATCTAAAAGGAAAGGTACAAGGTTGGTAAAGTTAGACAGCCAGACTTATCCTGTATTCGGATCCCCATTAGCTAGTCGCTAGTCTTCCTGGGGTCCACATAAAAAACAGATAATTGAAATTTAAAACAGACAAGATCTAGTTATCAGCTTAAACAGTGAAGTCGCTTCTGCATTTAACAGAGACAACAACGACCAATAAACTTAGGTTCTCAGTGTTACTGTTTAGAGCTAGCCAGTTAACCCATTTTGGGCGGGAACCCCTTTTGGTGTTTTAAACATTATGTTATAATTTAGCTATTGAAAAATAGCAGATCTACAAGCTCATAGCGCGCCACCGAGTGGCGCGCTACGAGCTTGTAGGTCTGCTATTTTTGAAAAATCGTGAAAATGCGGCAAAAATCTTTGAATATATATTATTTATATTATTAGACTTTTTTTTTTTTTTTTTTTTACGTCATGCCTAAATGGTTTAAACGTCACACGGCTCACGCCGTTATACTGTGCATTAAATTCTCCTCTGTGAACCTGCCACTGACTCTATATACTTCTCTTCTCCTCTCTCAGTGCTTCCGGGACTCCAGCTCTGTAGAGCAGCCCTACGGGGCCCTTATTATTACTGCTTTCTCCTCACCTGTGTTTGTGAATAAAGATCCGCCCCGGGTGGGCTTTAACACTCCTTTGCCTCTCCTTGCTGTGCATTTGGGTCCCACCACGCTCCAGTCATAACAACAGTATAGGTGGTTATGTACTGTATGTTATGTTTCAGTGCTGTGGTAGCTATAGGCCATATGAGATGATGAGATATACTTTATTGTCCCACGAGGGGAAATTTGTCTTGGGCAAAAGTGCAGCAGTACATGACGCTTTTGAAAACAGACAGACAATACACAATAGCAGCAATGTACAAGTACAGTATCACAAGAGTATCACAAGAAAGGTGCAAAAATGCAGTCAGAGGAGGTATATAAATATAAAGCACTAGAGTATTCACAGTTTATAGTATCACAGATATAACTGCATTAACTAACTGATGAAGGTCAAAGTCCCTTCCCCACTAAGAACTATGAACTATGTGGCGGTTGTTTAGTAGGACAATTGAAGTGGGAAGAAAATAAAGTTTAAAGCGGTTTCTCTTGCAACGACACGCTCTGTAGCGTCTACCAGAGGGTAACAGCTCATACTCTGAAGATAATACATGTGAAGGGTGAAGGTGAATTTACTAGATTAATGAGCCACAATCAGCTTTTCAGTTTTCACTGTTTCTGCCCCTGGTTATGGACATGTGCCAATGTTTAGTATAGGCACCAACAAGTCTAAAACCCAGATCTTGGTTTTCAACCTTTTTCATATCAAGGCCCGTTATTTATTCAGCATTTGAGCCACGGAACCACCATTTGATGACATTAAGCCTCTCAGACCCAAAACGAAAGAATATTTTGTTATCGTTGCATAAGATTTTGTCCACAATTCCAATGCTTGTATTGCTTGGTATCATAACAATCAAAATAACAATTTTACATTGTCTAATTGTGTAGAATTCTTCAAAATTAGGTAGGTGTTTAACAACAATTTAACTCAACCGGGTCCATTTGGTTACATTTTACGCTCTCATGAAGAGTTAAAGATCTAGAAGGGTCCATTTGGTTACCAACCTTCCATCATTTGGCGGCTGGGGACCACCCGGAACCCCCAAACCACTGACAGACAGCATGTGTGCCTGTCCCAACTCCCTGCCTTGGATCAGGTCTAAAAGCCGGCTGCACTTAGCAAGATACAGTTCCTGGCAGCAAAGTTGAAAGATGCCACACCATGCTGGCGTGCACACAAACGCGCCCACACACACACCCACATCCACACACACCCACATCCACACCCACACACCCACACCCACACACCCACATCCACACACTATCTGGCAGCCTCTCCAGTGGGCCTATAGAGTTGGGAGCAATCCCGCTGCATTAGGCTCTCGCTGGGATATATAATCAGCTTGAGCAGAGGTCTTGATGGATGTTGGATCTAAGACAGTGACTGCTGGTGGTGGGAACACATAGTGGCAAGGCGCACGCACGCACCCACACACGCACGCACGCACGCACGCACGCACGCACGCACGCACGCTACGCGCGCACGGTCGTCTTACAGTCTGAATCGGTAAAGTTGAGTGTCTGTGCTAATGAGTTGATGTCATAGTTCTCAGTGGAGGGCCGCGTTGAAAACGGTGCCCATCTGTCTTCATCTGCATCCTGTCAGGTCGCACGCCACGCAAACCCGTCTGTGCATGCATATATATATACTGTATATGATATATTATAGATGTGCATGAAGTAGGTTTCAGGCCTTTATGTGTTATTATGGTATAAAAACAATCTTCTGAAAGTGCTGTATAGGAAGAGCAGGCCCGTTTTTTATCTCTCCTCAGCAGTGGTTATATGGACTGTCTGCAGGCTCGGGGTGTCTTTTTGCACACACTAGAGAGTGTGATGTAGTGTCACAGAGACTCGATGTGATTGTAATAGTCCATATACTGCAGTAAGTGCTGCCAGATGTATATACTGTGTATATATATATATATATATATATATATATATATATATATATATATATATATATATACAGGAGGAGAAGCTGGTGTACACAGCAGACGACTCTTTAACCGATTCAGGACGGAAACACCCTTTTGGTGTTTTAAAGCATTATGTTATACTTTATTAGCTATTGAAAAACAGCAGGTCTACAAGCTCATAGCGCGGCACCGAGTGCCGCTCTACGAGCTTGGAGATCTGCCGTTTTAGAAAATGCGTTAACATGTGTGCAAGTCTTTCGATTATATATTCTTTCACAGTGAACGTTTTTAACTAATATATTTGCGTCCCTGGAACAACATATTTTCAGATGGGGGTTGGCGGCCAATTATATACAATTTTCGGGGTCCTTGACATGAAATAGTTTGAAAACCACTGATAAAGAAACATAGTTTTTTTTTCCAGAAAACCCTCATGATTTAGAAGACATTAAGTAGAATTAGTTATCAGGCCTAAATGGTTTAACCACTTAAGTCCTTTACTTTGCGTTAATTGGGATCCCCAGTGCTCTACACTAGGCCAGCTCCTTCTCCCCCTCTATCCACTTTTAACATTAACAGCCTGCTCGGGGACTATACAGATGAAAATGAGCTTTTGACTAACTCTGGCTCATTTGTCAACTGACATGTTGATTAATGTGCACCGTTCCTGGTCAATAAGTCAATCGCAAATCTCTCTCGCCAAATTGTTGTTCTCCCTCTTTAGAGTTTATTTAATACCATATCCATTTGGGGAGAATTATTAGTTTAATTCATTTCGATTTTCCTTCTTTCTTTTTTTTAAAGGACATTTGGGTAATCTAATATTGACTGTCTCATTGACTTCATCATGAATTCAACCGATAAAACTCCACCGTGCAAATAAAATGGCTCCATTGAATTAAATCAAATTGCAATCGAAATTTTATACGCCATAAATAAGCAATGACTGGGTAAATCAAGTCCTCTTGACACTGGAGCAGTATGGGTTGGCTCCCCAGCCTGCATCCTCCGTGAGGAGGAAGCCCAAAAACCTTCAATGAGGCCTTTAGGAGGGCCATTCGAGCTGCAAGCGGAGCCTGCGGTACCACCGTTGCCCAGGTGGAGCCTGCGGAACCATTGCGGCTCAAGAAACCACCACTCCTGAATGAAGAGTCTGGTGCTGGGAGTCTGGTGCAACGCACAGGTCCTCGCTGTACTCCTGGTGAGAGCAGGAGTGGACCTGGTGAGACGTACTGTAGGAGGGGCCCGGACAGGAGTGAACCCACAGAGCCTAGTCCCTCCACATGTCAGAATTGTGCCTCCCAGTCCCGGCAGAGTAATTCCGGAGTGGTTCCAACGGATTGTGTGGCCCTGGTCTTACCCTATAGTGGGTCTGATCGAGGGTAGCTACCAAGGACTGTCTAAGAAGGACGAGACGCGAAGACAACATGGCGTCGTACGGGCGACGCCATGTTGCTCCATGGAAGGAAAGAAACATGCGCAGTTGAGACCAGGAATTTGGACATGACAAATCATAGATATGGCGCAAATGGCCCAGCAGATGGCGTGATGCCAATGAAAGGATAGATGCTTGTACATATGTCACGTCAAACCAACATTACTGTCTTTGTGATGATCCATGCTGGGACTTACTTATCCATTTGCTGTTAAAACGTTAATATAAAAGGTAAAATGCAATGACGTGACATGATATGTACAACCATATCTCCTGTCAGTGGCATCACGCCATCTGCTGGGCCATTTGTGCCATATCTATGATTTGTCATGTCCAACTTCCTGGTCTCAACTGCGCATGTTTCTTTCCTTCCATGGAGCAACATGGCGTCGCCCTTAGGGTCTTCGCGTCTCGTCCTTCTTAGACAGTCCTTGGTAGCTACTGGGATGTGGGTCGGGACTTGATCACCCCGGCATAGGGGTATGATGTTCGCGAGATGGTCTTGGGATACATCGCTGAAAACCCAAGCTACTTGTTTTAGTATGATGTTTTAGGCGATGTATTTTCGTTCTGTAACACTAGAGTAAACCCTGTGTATTTCAGAGCGCCAAGCACAACTTATTTCATTCATTCATTCTAGCACTCAGGCTAGAGTTGTCACTTTTCACACTTGTGTGAAGTGAAGGGCGCTCTTTGGGGGGCACGTTGATGTTCTCATGTCCGTGAAAAATTTAAAACGTTTATTACAACATGTATTTATATCAGCGAAATGATGTCGCTAATTATATACCCTAAACAAACATTAAAGTCCATAGACTTTGGCAAAAAAGAATAATAAATGTCCGGCACTGTGCTTAATTGCAGATGAGATGTGACCATGCAGTAAACGGGACAGTACAGCTATAAGAAGTCACACCGAGAAGGTCTGGGGAATCTATTCAGGGACGTGGTGGGCCCATAATTCAGCTCGGGAAATGGATTTGCCGAGGCCGGAGGCCGCGTGCCGACGAATCGAAACACCGACGAATCAAGGGCGTGCGAGCGCATTTTAGGTCACTTTAGGTCCTACAGTGACCTAACAGGCTGCGCTGCAGCCAGGATGGCTGAGAGCGGCTGCTGTGCACAACATTATTATGTCACAAAGCAACATGATTATATAGGCTGTTACCTTGTTAAAAGATGATTGTGTATCTTCAAAATTAAATATATGTTTTTTTTTGTTTTGTTTTTTTAATTAAAAACAAAAAAAAACGGCTGGCCCAGACCGGCCTGGACTGGACCGGCCGTTCGGGAGTTGTCCCGAATTTCCCAATGGCCAGCACGTCTCTGAATCTATTTAACCACATGGACACTAGCGTCCCTGTTCTGGGGGACAAACGTTCAGCGAAAATAGACAATCTACTGTGAACATGAAGATCGGATATTTTCAGTGAAGAGCTTTGGTGTGTAGACTGTAGAGTGAAAAAAAGGAGGGGGTCTAGTTTAGAACCCCTGTGGGACTCCAGTCAATATGTATATGCCATAGGGTTTGAGACGTAAGATTCATCATAACGGAGGCACCTTGTTGGCTCAGCCAGCGAGGTGCAATGTTTCTAGTTTGATTCCCAGCCAGAGACCATGTTCTCCTTCCCGCCTTAATTACTTTTGACCTGAGATCAGATTCTAAACATCCTGACAGTTTTCTGAAAAAGCTATGTTTCTATGTCAGTCGTTCTTCGATTTTTCAAAAATAGCAGACCTACAAGCTCGTAGCGCGCCACTCGGTGGCGCGCTACGAGCTTGTAGGTCTGCTATTTTTCAATAGCTAAAGCATAACATAATGCT
Organism: Electrona antarctica; assembly: GCF_951216825.1. NCBI lineage: Eukaryota > Metazoa > Chordata > Actinopteri > Myctophiformes > Myctophidae > Electrona > Electrona antarctica. The sequence goes on from NC_136809.1 coordinate 50,351,109, forward strand.
AACACCAAAAGGGGTTCCCGCCCAAAATGGGTTAATTAACTTTCCTATTTCTCTCCACTGCTCTGCACAAATAATGCAATAAAAAAATGCAATACAAGTAATCATACTAAAACGGGTTTATTATCGACGTGCGCTGGGCCCAATGTCTCCTGTTTAATAGGTCTTCCTGTAAAAGAGCTGATGGGCTAATTAGATGTTTCACTTGGGAATCCTACAGTATGATGAAGTACTCCATTTTGAAGGTAGTCAACAGTGTAGAACGGATTACTTCAGACTCAGACTTGTAACACAGATAAAGGCACACCTCTTTGTACTCGTGTTCTAGTTACAGAACAGAAGCTTATATTGTACGTATTATAACTACAGTAAATTATTCATTTACTGTAATTGTTCATTTTGGTACAAATTGCTTCAGTGAACACACTTCAGTTCTTGACGTTTTTCAAATGTATTCACTGATACTCGGCAAGCACAGTGACTTGATTTAATGAAACCAAAAGGGCTGCTGTTACTCAAAAACCTTGCCTTATTAATTCACTACAATATGTTTTGCAGGGTTATGGCCGCTAATCGTAAACGTGTGCCCAATTAGATCAGGCTGGTTCTGGATAACTGACCTCACACTCAACATTGGGTTCTCAGCAGTAGTGCACTTGCCAAGTTTGAAGTGCATTGGATGAATGGTTCTGGACGGACGGACGGACGGACGGACGGACGGACGGACGGACGGACGGACGGACGGACGGACGGACGGACGGACGGACGGACGGACGGACGGACGGACGGACGGACGGACGGACGGACGGACGGACAGACAGACAGACAGACAGACAGACAGACAGACAGACAGACAGACAGACAGACAGACAGACAGACAGACAGACAGACAGACAGACAGACAGACAGACAGACAGACAGACAGACAGACAGACAGACAGACAGACAGACAGACAGACAGACAGACAGACAGACAGACAGACAGACAGACAGACAGACCATGGTTATTATAGTTTATTATAGCAGCTAGTATAATGGAAACTGTGACCAATTGTGTGAAGATAGGTTGAAAACTGGTCGATTTAGTAGGGGGTTTAGTAACTCTCCTTTTCAGCTTATGGACTAACTGTGCATTATGTCTAAATGCATGTTTTTTTGAGTGGTGTAAACCACTCCTACAACTGGCTTTGTTAGTCTGTCTGTCTGTCTGTCTGTCTGTCTGTCTGTGCAGAAAAAATGAGCATGGTTGCTACGGTCACCCAGTTCACCCGGGTGTGATTTCATTACGTCAGACATTACGTCAGACCACAGCTGATCAGGCTATATAAGACTTTACACCACTCAGTTCACACGGGTGTGATTTTTTTTTTAAAGTATGGTTCCAGGTTTTCTGGACCTGCCGGTGTTGTGGTGTCCAGTGAAAAGAACTTCATCTACAGAGAAAGGATTAAAATAAAAGAGCATATCTCTGAAGAAGGCATGCATGGTTTTTAAAAGGTGGAGACGAGTCAGGGAACCAGAGGCAATGTGCTCATTAAAACATTCCAGAACAGTCTTTCAGAAATGGACGCGGAGTCCTTAACAATGCGAGGATCGAGGCACTTCGGCATGTTAGAAATTAATTGAATAGCTTTCCAGAATTTGCTGGTATTATTCAAATGGCCAGTTGTTTCAGACAGATACAGTTCTGACTGGGTGCGTCCAATACATGGCTGGGAGCCTGACATGGAGCCAATCAGTCCTCATCCCTGTTATGAAGCCCCCTTTGATGTGTATGTGTGCACGTCCCTGCAACCACGTTTACAGTAGGCCTACATCTTTGACTAATAAAGAATTCAATCAATCAAGACAACTTTTCTCATTTGACCCATTTTGACCTGAGATCAGATTCTAAAAATGTCTTCTACATCCTGACAGTTTTCTGAAAAAGCTATGTTTCTATGTCAGTCGTTCTTCGATTTTTCAAAAATAGCAGACCTACAAGCTCGTAGCGCGCCACTCGGTGGCGCGCTATGAGCTTGTAGATCTGCTATTTTTCAATAGCTAAAGCATAACATAATGCTAACACCAAAAGTTATAGCCTAGTAGTAGCTTGGGTTTGAAATTAGATGGAGTTACAGGGAGTTCCGCTCTAAAATATCCTAATTATCTGTGCCACTGTTTTGTTTTGTATTTGCCTGATAATATACTGTAGGTTCCTGAAATAAAATGCCGTACTAGTCTAATAATAAACCACTTGTCAACACGCATGTTCATACACAATTTTTTATTTCAATTCTGTATTGCTGCTTGTGGCCATTTCAAGTGATTGTCTGGTGGTGTTTGAGGCTGTACACGTTTATAATAATTATATAATAATATGATATGCGACGTAGGTTTGGTCTGATTAACAAAGTAATTCAAACCATAGCCTGTCCACTGTGCATTGAACTTTTTATCGTTTCTCTACAGGGAGCAATTAACATAAACAATGCAAGTGATCTTTCTGATTCTTGATTGTCCATTTTCACTGCCTTTGAAGTCTTGTCTAATTACATGCTCTAAATAGGAATGCCAGAGACCTGCCGTTTTTTCTTTTTCTTTTTTTTTCCCACACGTCAGGTAAAGTGCAACCGTGTATTTGTGGTTTCACAATGGCTTACGTCAACCATGCAAGCTGATATCAACCCCCCCTCTCTGTCCCCTCCCAAACAGTGTTGCCAGATTGTGTGAGAGAAATAAGCAGCCAGGTCTATGAAAACAAGCCCAAAAGAAGCGACTAGGACGCTAAAGTGTAGCGTGCTCATGTAGCCTATAGTCACTTATTTTGACCACACCGGCTAAAAAAATAGCTGATCTAAAAGCTCTTGTAGATCGGCTCTAAAAATTAAATTAAATAAAGAAATCTCTGAAAAAGTGACAAAGAATATTTTTGAAACATTGTAACAACACAAATCTGGTATGGGTGTCCCTGGCACAAAATACTTTAAATATAGGGTCCATGGACAAATACATTACTGTGGATGTCCTTGACATGAACATGTGTGAGAATCACTGAATGGTTTAAACGACATTTATAGGAAACAAGCCCAAATAAGCAACGACACTTTAAGAAACAATTAAGCCCCCAAAAAAACGCAGCCCACAACAATATTTACAAGCAACTTCACAGAAAAAGAAGCCCAAAAGGTTGCTTCTAATGAGCAGACAGGGCAACACACGGCTCCCAACACTTTCTCAATGCCTGCCAAAAATGCCACTCTCCTTCTCTCTCTCTGCACTTTCCCCAGGGCTGCTGGGTAACATGCAGATGAGTTGAAGGAGAGGGCAGCTGTCATAGACGCTGTAGCCACTAGGCAGTGTGTGAGCAGCAGAAGAGAAGGGAGGGAGGCTGGTATTTATAGCATGTTGTTCATCAGAGCAAGGAAACCAGACACCGGGACCCTGCAGTTATTCCTGTAGGAGCCACTAGTCTGCTCATCAGACCAGCGCGTGCGGCGCACGCTCGCACGCACGCACGCACGCACGCTTCACAAGGTTGAACCACAAAGTTGAACAAAAATATATACATTGTGTGTTTTTATATACTGTATTATATATATATATATAGGCCTACTGCAAGTAAATTAGTAACTAGTGTAAATGGTAAATAAATGGTGCATATATATAGCGCCTTTATCCAAGGTGCTTTACATACATACATACATACATACATACATACATACATACATACATACATACATACATACATACATGTATACGTATACATGTAGCTTGTGCATTACATTCGCCCATGCATTCATTCGCCAGTTTCATACACCGATGGTTGATGCGAGGCACCAACCTGCTCATGGGAAGCAATTAGGGGTTCGGCGTCTTGCTCAAGGACAGTTTGACACCAACTCTGGGGGAGCCCGGGATCGAACTGAAGCGGCGTGCTCTACCCCTGAGCCACTGTCTCCCCTCACTGCACACTGTCAGACTTCAAAGCAGCTATGGTGAAATGGAAATTACTACTACTGTACGTACTTTGCTCAGTCAGTGAAAGTTTCCCCAACCATTAACTTTTTAAATAGTGTCAGCACCTGCACCCTCTAAACACTTTCTTTCTCACACCCGTGTGTGCACACGCACAAGCACGCACACACCTGCCGAAAACATAAAACCGCCTCTCATTCTTCACATACAAGCCCCCATCAACAGGACATTCAGAGGATACCTTTAAAGTACAGTACATACCAGTGTGCTCACTGCTCACAACGTGGTGTGGTGGGATATGGAGAATTATGAATCATATATACAATACATGACTAGTGTCTGAAGTTAACGCTCTAAAACAAGGAATGAAATGACCACAGTGGCCTGGCCACTACATGTCTACATGTGTTAAGTGACATTAAACAAGTACGACAGGATAATGTGTGGGACAGTACGTTCTCTTATGTACAGGTCACAAAACTCCAGTACACTGTGCTTGTCTGTAAGAAGAAGTTCTAGTGTGTACAGTAGAGGATGTTCATGGTGTAGGAGGTACTAGTGGGAGGGGAGCCGAGGTATTGGTTCATGGTGTAGGTACTAGTGGGAGAGGAGCCGAGGGATTGGTTCATGGTGTAGGTACTAGTGGGAGGGGAGCCGAGGGATTGGTTCATGGTGTAGGTACTAGTGGGAGAGGAGCCGAGGGATTGGTTCATGGTGTAGGTACTACTGGGAGAGGAACCGAGGGATTGGTTCATGGTGTAGGTACTACTGGGAGGGGAGCCGAGGGATTGGTTCATGGTGTAGGTACTAGTGGGAGGGGAGCCGAGGGATTGGTTCATGGTGTAGGTACTAGTGGGAGGGGAGCCGAGGGATTGGTTCATGGTGTAGGTACTAGTGGGAGGGGAGCCGAGGGATTGGTTCATGGTGTAGGTACTAGTGGGAGAGGAGCCGAGGGATTGGTTCATGGTGTAGGTACTAGTGGGAGAGGAGCCGAGGGATTGGTTCATGGTGTAGGTACTAGTGGGAGAGGAGCCGAGGGATTGGTTCATGGTGTAGGTACTAGTGGGAGAGGAGCCGAGGGATTGGTTCATGGTGTAGGACGGTGCTAGTGGGAGGGGAGCCGAGGGATTGGTTCATGGTGTAGGTACTAGTGGGAGAGGAGCCGAGGGATTGGTTCATGGTGTAGGTACTAGTGGGAGAGGAGCCGAGGGATTGGTTCATGGTGTAGGTACTAGTGGGAGAGGAGCCGAGGGATTGGTTCATGGTGTAGGTACTAGTGGGAGGGGAGCCGAGGGATTGGTTCATGGTGTAGGACGGTGCTAGTGGGAGGGGAGCCGAGGGATTGGTTCATGGTGTAGGTACTAGTGGGAGAGGAGCCGAGGGATTGGTTCATGGTGTAGGTACTAGTGGGAGGGGAGCCGAGGGATTGGTTCATGGTGTAGGTACTAGTGGGAGAGGAGCCGAGGGATTGGTTCATGGTGTAGGTACTAGTGGGAGAGGAGCCGAGGGATTGGTTTATGGTGTAGGTACTAGTGGGAAGGGAGCCGAGGGATTGGTTCATGGTGTAGGTACTAGTGGGAGGGGAGCAGAGGGATTGGTTCATGGTGTAGGTACTAGTGGGAGAGGAGCCGAGGGATTGGTTCATGGTGTAGGTACTAGTGGGAGAGGAGCCGAGGGATTGGTTCATGGTGTAGGTACTAGTGGGAGGGGAGCAGAGGGATTGGTTCATGGTGTAGGTACTAGTGGGAGGGGAGCAGAGGGATTGGTTCATGGTGTAGGTACTAGTGGGAGAGGAGCCGAGGGATTGGTTCATGGTGTAGGTACTAGTGGGAGGGGAGCCGAGGGATTGGTTCATGGTGTAGGAGGTACTAGTGGGAGGGGAGCCGAGGGATTGGTTCATGGTGTAGGTACTAGTGGGAGAGGAGCCGAGGGATTGGTTCATGGTGTAGGAGGTACTAGTGGGAGGGGAGCCGAGGGATTGGTTCATGGTGTAGGTACTACTGGGAGGGGAGCCGAGGGATTGGTTCATGGTGTAGGTACTAGTGGGAGAGGAGCCGAGGGATTGGTTCATGGTGTAGGTACTACTGGGAGGGGAGCCGAGGGATTGGTTCATGGTGTAGGTACTACTGGGAGAGGAGCCGAGGGATTGGTTCATGGTGTAGGTACTAGTGGGAGAGGAGCCGAGGGATTGGTTCATGGTGTAGGTACTAGTGGGAGAGGAGCCGAGGGATTGGTTCATGGTGTAGGTACTAGTGGGAGGGGAGCCGAGGGATTGGTTCATGGTGTAGGTACTAGTGGGAGAGGAGCCGAGGGATTGGTTCATGGTGTAGGTACTAGTGGGAGAGGAGCCGAGGGATTGGTTCATGGTGTAGGTACTAGTGGGAGAGGAGCCGAGGGATTGGTTCATGGTGTAGGTACTACTGGGAGAGGAGCCGAGGGATTGGTTCATGGTGTAGGTACTACTGGGAGGGGAGCCGAGGGATTGGTTCATGGTGTAGGTACTACTGGGAGGGGAGCCGGGGGATTGGTTCATGGTGTAGGTACTACTGGGAGGGGAGCCGAGGGATTGGTTCATGGTGTAGGTACTACTGGGAGAGGAGCTGAGGGATTGGTTCATGGTGTAGGTACTGGTGGGAGGGGAGCCGAGGGATTGGTTCATGTTGTAGGTACTAGTGGGAGGGGAGCCGAGGGATTGGTTCATGCTGCAAGATAATGTATTTTCCTGAGTGTGTACAGTCAAAGATTTATCCATAGCTGTGCTTTTCAATAATGCAAGAAATACTATCTGCCAACTGCCAATATTATCTGCCACCACCTTCTGAATTGCTGACAATTGTGACTATTATCATTTTGTCTTGTTTTAGCTGTTTTTGAGGATATCATGAGGTCTTGTTCAAGTAAATAAAAAACATCACACTTGTGTGAAGTGAGGGGTGCCTCACTCCTTTAAACATAAATCGTACTCTAAACAAACATTTAAAAAGTCCATAGACCTGGCTGCCATATTACCTAATTTCTGAAAGCCAGACGTTGGAGTGCCCTCAAAAAATATATATATTTATAATAATAAATCCATACAAATTAGCAGTTCTTTCAGTGGGCTGTCATCTTTTCAGTTTATGTTGGTCATAAATGGTAAATGGTGCATTTATATAGCGCCTTTATCCAAGGCTCTGATTGTGCATTATATTCACCCATTCACACACACATTCACACACCGATGGCGGCGGAAACCATGCAAGGCACCAACGTGCACATCGGGAGCAATTAGAGTCTTGCTCAAGGACACTTCGACACTAACTCTGGGGGAGCCCACAGGGTTCGAACTGGGAACCTTGCGGTTCCCATCCGGCCACTCTACTACCCGACAGCTCTGGCAGGCTGTGCTGAATAGCGGCTAGCTTGCATAATGTCCTCAGACTAGGACATACGTCTAAGATGTACAGGCCGTCATCGAGGGCGAACGCTTTGTATCGTCCAAAGACGACGATGCGGTGTCCCACGACGCAACAGTTCAACAAAATCAACAGATCAGGGCCGTTCCCCTTGGGCTCGACATTCGTCCAGCAGAAGATCCGTGGGTTGAATTTCCACAGATCGCTGAAGATCACCTCCTGACCTTGGGAGTTCCAGCCACCGAACACGTGAAGCTCTTCGTTGTAGGCAAAGGCTGAATGAGACATGCGTCCTTCTGGAAGAAGCTGGGCTTGTGAGGGCGTGGTCACCCAGCAGTCGGTGTCCGTGTCAAAGAGCCTGATGTTGTCGTAGACCTCGTTGGTAGTTCCCTCGGTGATGGTGGCGGAGTGGCATGCCGAAACCGGCGCCGGTCTGCCTCGGTCGTCAATCAAACACCAGATCATTGTGGCGGTGTCTAGCTTGAAGACGTCATCAATCATTCCATTCAGGGTGCAGCCTCCATAGACATACAAGACCTTCTCCAAGGTACAGGCTGAGTGACCGTACCCAGAATAGATATTCTTTCAGAGCGAATGTTTTTAACTCAAATCTTTGCTTCTGGGGGGGTCCCTGGAACAATATATTTTGAGAAGCACTGACAGAGGTTTTTCTAAAAACTGTCATGATTTAGAAGACATTTGGTCTAAATGACCATTACTCACAGTATCCGCAGCGAGTCCCGCCCTCGAACACGAAGCCATTGGTCACGGCGCCGTAGCGACGCAGCTCAGACAGCTTCCAGTGGCCAATGACGGCCGGAGGCAGCTTCCAGTGGCCAATGATGGCCGGAGGCGGGTCCCTGGCGAGGACCAATAGGTTGTTGCACAGGTGCAGGGAGGCGGAGCCGCTCTCCAGTTTAGTACCTGGCTGGATGGTGACGCTGAACCTGTGGACTGGTGTGGAATACAGAGAGAATACTGTACTTCAGAGAATATTCAAAGTGTGTGTGTGTGTGTGCGTGTGCGTGTGCACGTGCGTGTGTGTGTGTTTTTGAGGACTACCATTTTTAATTTTAATTACTGTTTACCGAAACACCCAAAGACCCCAGGATACATCACTGATGATGTGTCTAAGTTGCACCAAAAGTGTTTGTTAGAACTTTACACACAACAGCGTAAACAATAATGTCAAGGGCGAGAGATCACGATCTGGGAGAACAACTGAGCATCTGAAAGTTTGATGGTGCATTTTTACTCATGATTCTCACGATTCCTGGATCGCTGCCCTCCACAATAAACTATCCAACATCAGGTTACATACTGGTGCTTGCTTATCAGTGTGATGTTGTCTGTTATAGGGATCTATTACAGAATTTAAATGAAATGGTTGTTTTAGGAAAAAAAAAAAAAGGATTTGCTTACAATTAGGAAAACATTTGTGTTGGGATTAGAAGCAGGATTATGCATTTCTTATATGCACATATCATGCATTTATTATATGCATATATGCATATTATATGCAGGTTTAGGGGTTGGGGTTTAGCGTTATGCGTGTCTTGATTTAGCCTTAGCGCTGGTGTCCCGCACCGAAAACGACCGATCTACAAGCTCACAATGCATCACAAATCGATGCGTCATGAGCTTGTAGGTCGGCTAATTGTCGGCTTTAGGGGACAGGTTAAAAATGGCATGCATGAAATCGCCGTCCTGAAAAGCTGATGTTCTCACAAGTATAGTATTACAAACGTGCGCGTGTGTGTGTCCCTCTGTGCATGTGTGTCTGTGTGGTCATTAACCATTGCCTAATGACTTTTTAAGACAAGTGGCCAACATCAATCAGTCAGCAAATGAGACAGAAAGTGCAAACAAAGTAACAGCCCAGATGCACAGATCGTAAGCAAACACACTGATCCTGATTTATTATACAGCGATAATGAAGATCAAAAAAATCTTATTAAAGCCATGCTGCTTGGTAATTTGTCATCATCATCTCTGTTTTGACATAATGTTTACACGCTCGCTCGCACTTCGACACCAACTCTGGGGGAGCATGGGATCAAACTGGGAACCCACGCGGTTCCCATCCGGCCGCCGCTCTGCTGGCCACTCTATGCCCCTGATCTACTGCCGCCCACGACCACACACACACACACACACACACACACACACACACACAAAGTCACAAACACATTTTCTTTTTTTTTAATGTTTTTTTTTGTGGCTTTCACCTTTATTTTTTATTTTTTTAGGGATAGACACTAGGCTGACAGGAAATGGGGAGAGAGATGGGGGGGGGGGGGGGGGGGGTAACAGGCCGTCGAGATCGGGAGTCGAACCCGCGGCACGCTGCCAGACTGGATTACCAGCCAAAGGTGCCTGGACCGCTGAGCCACGGCCCAGGCCATGCACACAAACACATTTCAAAGGTCAAAGCAGCAAAAGCACTGACCTTCTCCCAGACTGTAGCGCAGACGGGCGTCCCAGGCCGCCAGGGCCTCTCGGCTGTGGAAGCCCAGGGTCAGACTGTAGCCCAGGCACAGGATGGACAGGGTGTAGGCCACGCCGTCGTAGCCCGGCCCGGGCTCCACACCGCAGATCCCCTGCATGACAGACAAAAGCACACATATTGTTGCAGAGTGAAACCATTTTCAAAACAAGTTCAAAATGTGCACAAAATCTTTTGAAAATAGAATATAGAATAATAAATAGAATTTTCAAATGGCAGAAATGGGTTGAAGTGGTTAACTTCTTAAACCCCAGGGGGGTCCGGGGGGAAAATCCGCAACATCAGAGTTGGAACCGGAGACCAATTGGGTCTCCATTGACCCGCTGAGCTCTGTTCAGAGGTGGACAGCCGCTGCCCCCGCCGGCAATGGGGCTCAAGGTATGTTTTCTAATCCAAATTCAAATCTCCAAAGTAGCTAGTAGCAACTAAAGTTTTCAAATAATTGTAGTGGAGTAACAACAGACACAACATTTGCCTCTGAAATGTAGTGGAGTAGGAGTACAATTATTGGAAATACCTCAAAATGGTACTTAAGTACAGAAATGAAATGAAATGATTACTATATTTACCCAGGGTATCTGGGCTAAGCTCAAGAACTTGTTTCCAGCCAGGCCCTGCTCATAGAACACATTTCATCGTAGTGGTTCAATGCCTTGTTCAAGGGCACTTCAGCGGTGGTAATTTTAACGTGTCGGACCGCTGATTCGAACTGGCGACCTTCCGGTATCAAGACCGCTCCGCTATCCGTTCGGCCACCGCTGCCACTAGTACTTGACTAGTACTTGAGTAAATGTACTTAGTTATACATTCCACCACTGCCACTACCATACGTAGATTGCATACATTCAACTACATTGGTGCTACTGTATATGAAAAATCACACCCGTGTGAACTGAGTGGTGTAAGGTCTTATATAGACTGATCAGCTGTGGTCTGACGTAATGAAATCACACCCGGGTGAACTGGGTGACCATAGCAACCATGCTCATTTTTTGGTACGAACAGACAGACAGACACGTAAACTAACAAAGCCAGTTGTAGGAGTGGTTTACACCACTCAAAAAAGGGGTTGGAGCATCAACAATGGGTTTTCTCAGTGGAGTCATAGAGACAGAATTAGCCTACATTATACATATCAAATTATATGTTGAATTAAAAAAATCCCCCAAAAGCAATCAATTGTGCTCCATTTATTTTTTCCAATACCTACAGACAGTATCAATTCTCTTCTTATACAGCATACGTATACACGCACAAGCACGCACGCACACACACGCGTTATTATTTTTCCTATAATTGACTAAATCGCCAAGTCTTGCATACACTAAACCCTATTTTATATCTAGAGAGGTTAAATCAATGTCATCAAACGGTGGTCCGTGGCTCAAATGCTGAATAAATAATGGGCCTTGGTAAAGACAGGGTTGCAAACCAGTGATCCAGCACAAAGCAATCAAAAAAACGGTGAGCATGCCAGCAGCAACGTCCATGTCCTGAGCCAACTCTTTCCTGCACTCACCGTCGATAAATCCCACCGGGCAGAAATATACCGTTTTGTTCACCAGCCGGAGTTACTTGTTGACAGTATATGTGTTAACTTCAAGGTTTGTCCTTGAAGTTAACACAGGGACAGACAGTAGGTGACGAACAAATGATCACCTGGCATTCATCACTGGCCCTCATTATAATCCAACCTCGGCAAGCTCAGAATAACTCTTCCTACTTCCTGGCGTTACCTTCACAGGTGTTACCGATGATACCAATAATTAAGGCTCTGTTCCAGTTAGCCGTAAAGTGGTTCTCAAAGTTTGTTTTATTTCAAGGAACCCCATAACTCTAGCTCAAGGACACTTTGAGACCCACTGGTGTAGCAGAGTGTTTCCAGTGAGCCTACAGCCTAGCTGACTCTGTTTGACGAGAATGGAACAGAGCCTTCATTAGTGTCATCTGTAACACCTGTGAAGGAAGTAGAGGAGGCGCCCGCCGCCCGGAAGTAAGAGTTAATTATGCTGTGTTCATTGAGCCTATTATTACAAATGCTGTGATAATCTTAGCCCTGAAACATGACTGTCATGATGATTATCATGACAGTCATGGCGCAACTGCAGCCTGTTTTACGCAATCGCTACATTTACAGTCCAAACAGTGTATATAAACATTCCGATTTCACCATGGCACCACATGTGCCACGGGTGTTAGAAATTTGCTGGTACAGCAATTAGCATTGCTGCATCCCGCGTTGTTTAATAAAAAGCATTTTTATCCGAGCGCCCAGGCTACTTTTCTCAAACGGGGTTCGTTTGGGAAATACAAAGTTGCACACCGGGAGCGCACTCGCCTATTAGTCTGTATTGGCAGTGCGGTCAGCGTGCCTATATCGAACACGCCGAGTGCCACACTCCTACCGAACGATAGGGGCGCGTAGTTGAAAGCCAATGGCAAAAAAACAGCTCGGATAAAAATGCTTTTTATTAAACAACGCGGCATGCAGCAATGCTAATCGCTGTACCAGCACATTTCTAACACCCGTGGCACATGTGGCGAGTACTTTATATTTGAAATCGGAATGTTTATATACACGTTTGGACTGTAAATGTAGCGATCGCGTAAAACAGGAGGCAGTTGCGCCATGACGCTCGTGAAGTACGAGCGTCATGTGAACCATGGCTATGATAATCTATGAATATGAAGATGAATATCCTTTGGGACAATAAAGAAGATTATTATTATTATAGATTTTTTTTTTTCAAAGCAATAAAAGGAGAGAATCCAACATGTATTGGGCTTAGCTTTGAGTCATTTGAGATGTATCAGAGCGTGTCTAATATGCAGGCAAATATAAACAGCCTGAAACGAACAGGTGCAACACCTACATATTGGAGCATTATAATACCCGCTAGGGACACATTAGAATAACACATTATGTGAATTGTAAAAACAAAGAGAATGGATAAATCCATTTCTGAGCGTTTACCCTGAGGATTTCGCTGTGCACGCTTGTTTCATTTATTTGCTAATGGAATACAATGCAGTGGAAAGGAGCAGGCTGAGAGGTGTGTTTGTGCTCATATTTGTGCTCATATATACATTTGTTTAACCCATTTTGGACTGAGGTCGATAAAAAAAAAAAGGCTTCAAAATCCTAACATTTTTCTGAAAAACCCATGTTTCTATGTCAGTGGTGCTCAACCCCCAGAAGCCAATATTTTAGTTAAAAATGTTCGCTCTGAAATATATATATTCAAAAGATTTGCACCACATTTTCACGACTTTTCAAAAATAGCAGACCTACAAGCTCGTAGCGCGCCACTCGGTGGCGCGCTATGAGCTTGTAGATCTGCTATTTTTCAATAGCTAAATTATAACAATGTTTAAAACACCAAAAGGGGTTCCCGCCCAAAATGGTTTAAAGGAAAGCCCCTTGAGATGCATCATCTCGTTTTAGAGGGGGGTCCTCGGGCACAATAACACATGAATACAATACATAGACAACAGACAACATAGACAAAACAGTACATGTCAACACACAACAATACAGACTAGTACTTGAGTAAATGTACTTAGTTATACATTCCACCACTGCAGACAGACCAGCTGACAACAATCAAGTATCAAAAACATAGAGGCTCTCCAATCCCCTCAAAACACTACATCAAAGACCAGTAGCATCTATTAAAAATTCACTCACGGTAGCAAGATATCAATAAATCTGAACCGAAGCACAGTAGCAATTAGCTCTTATTGCAAAGAGACTTGCAAAGAGTGAGGAGGCGATCGATGGTCCTCAGTAGATCACTTCGATATAAGACCAGGTGGCTAATGAATGATCAGAGGTGGAAAGTAACTAAGTACATGAAAGCTAAGTACTGTACTTAAGTAACGTTTTTAGGTATATGTACTTTACTTGAGTGTGTCCAATATGTACTTTGCGACTGTGTACGGGCGACTGTGGCTCAAGAGGTAGAGCAGGTCGTCCAATGATCCATGGGTCGGCGGTTCGAATCCCGGCTCCTCCTGGCTACATGTCGAAGTGTCCTTGGGCAAGACACTGAACCCCAAATTGCTCCCGATGTGCTGGTTGGTACCTTGCATGGCTTCCGCCGCAAACGGTGTATGAATGTGTGTGTGAATGTAATGCACAATCTATGTAAAGCGCCTTGGATAAAGGCGCTATATAAATGCACCATTTACCATTTACCATTTACTGCTACTCCACTACATCTCAGATCCAAATATTGTACTTTTACGGCTATTTTCAATAGCCGTAAAACAATGCGTCGCAGATATAGCCTGGGGTCCAGCCGGAATCACATGTATTTATTTAATGTACAGACATTAACCCATTTTGGGCGGGAACCCCTTTTGGTGTTAGCATTATGTTATGCTTTAGCTATTGAAAAATAGCAGATCTACAAGCTCATAGCGCGCCACCAAGTGGCGCGCTACGAGCTTGTAGATCTGCTATTTTTGAAAAATCGAACAACGACTGACATAGAAACATAGCTTTTTCAGAAAACTGTCAGGCTGGCCATTGTGCTCCTATATGTCGTACTCGAGGGGGGTGGGGTGGGTTGAGGACGACATACCTCCAGTGTCACATTGAGCCTCTCCTTATGGCCGCTGCCCCTCTCTTTGTCTTTCTTCTTCCTCCTCTCCTTGAACACCTGCAGAGAAAGGCAGTCTAACAGACACACAGGGAGAGGGAGGGACATTAAAGTCACCACATGCTTGGGGTATTTTGAGGTGACGGAATGGGAGAAAGTGTCAGTTACTAACTTACTACAGACATCCTGTATTGAAAAAAACAAAAAAAAGTATTCTCTCTGTGTGTGTGTGTGTGTGTGTGTGTGTGTGTGTGTGTGTGTGTGTGTGTGTGTCTGTCCACAACAGCACAGCTGTCATAACAAATCCTGAAACAATGAACTGATACATGAGCACAGCTGAAGATAAACTCGAGACGTGCTCACACACGTGCGCGCGCAGTGCCGCGCACGCGCACACACACACACACACACACACACACACACACACACACACACACACACACACACACACACACACACACACACACACACACACACACACACACACACACACACACACACACACACTCTTTGTTTCACATCGTGCTTGCTCGCCCACCACACAATGCAATTCACATTACATATTGTCTGGTCCACTGTTTCCCAAACACTGGCCCATTTGTGGGTCGTGGACACATTTTTATGTTTTTTATGGTGTTTCTTTATATATAGTTTTTTATGTTTCATTTTCATTATGTTTCCTTTATTTTCTGTTTGCTAAATCGACATTTGGTTGAGAGCCACTGGTCTACAACATTGCTGATGCAAGGCTTGTGGTGAGCTCATCGCTTATATGCACACAGTTCATGACAGCTATAGTTCAGGTTGGCCAAATCTCAAGCTATGCCAAGCCTTGTGTTACGTAGAACAAATAACCAGAGTCAAGCATCACTAACTCTAAACTCTACTCTCTGTCTAATAGGAGTGTTGTGCAATATCCCCACGTGCTGATATGTGATATTTGCCTGCTGCGCCTCAGTGTGGCACATAGCCAGTGTCCAAATGATATTATGTTGCAGTTAGTTGTATAATTCCACACTCTCTGACGGGATAAATGAGAAATTCAAAGTCCCCAAAGTACCCATTCTGGGCGGGAACCCCTTTTGGTGTTAGCATCAGGTTATGCTTTAGCTATTGAAAAATAGCAGATCTACAAGCTCATAGCGCGCCACTCGGTGGCGCGCTATGAGCTTGTAGATCTGCTATTTCTGAGAATCGAAGACATAGAAACATAGCTTTTTCAGAAAAATTTAGAAGACATTTTTAGAATCTGATCTCAGGTCAAAATGAATGTGAATAAATTCAATTGTATAATGTAAACGGTGAGGTTCTAACTTCTTACCTCACCGGTACAACTATCTGTCACATTTTCCTATGGAAGGGAACTAACATATATTTACTCTATGCTACTGTGGAAATCAAATCAAATAAATCTACAAACAGTTTAAAATGTTGCCGATATTATGTGATATTTGCCTGCTTCGCCTCAGTGTGGCACATAGCCAGTGTCCAAATTATATTATGTTGCAGTTAGTAGTATAATTCCACAATCTCTGACGGGATAAATGAGAAATTCAAAGTCCCCATTAAAGATTTATTTGTAAATCTACTAACAGTTTAAAATGTTCTTTGTCCTGTTGTGAATGTGTGTCAGAGTTGATCTGGTTCTCTCTATGAAGTACTGGTGGGTGATATAAAAATAGAAGCGGTTTGCAACATACCGGCGACCGGGGAGGGTTTCCGCAGCACGACCCACCGACTCTTCCACTGTTTTAGAAGATTAGAAAACAATAAATAAATCACCACGCATATCCACTGGCTGCCAAACCCAAAAAAGTGTGAGAGAGAGAGAGATATACTGCACACTATACACAGGCTTTAAAAAAAACTAACAACAATAACGAGAATTAAACCTTTTTTCCATCTCTAAACTTGACTTGTCCCTCCACGACAACTGTATCCGTCATCTTCTGTCATGGTTCCGAGCAGCTGTGTGTGTGGCTGTGTGCGCGTGTGCGCGTGTGTGCGTGCGTGCATGCGTGCGTCTGTGTGTGTGTTTGTGTGTGTATGCGTGTGTGTCTCTTGCACAGCCGATACTGCCCGCCCGCCTGGTTTGTCCTCCCCGAGGGGCCACTTTGGAAATAGCTTTTTGAAGAGGCCAGGCCACCCCCAGCAGCCAGCCAGCCAGCAGAGGCCCTCAGACAGACCTGAGAAGCAGGCTGTGCTGAGGCCGAGACACAGCCAGTCATTAGCCCCTAGCTTTCCGGATCCTTGGTTACCTTTTTTGTATTTGGGAAGGAGGTATATATATATATATATATATACCGCCGTCCCAAATACAGAAAAGGTAAATAAAGGAGGTTAACCCATTTAGGCCTGACCTCGAAATAAATAAAAAATCTTCTAAATCCTCCAGTTTTCTGAAATAAATATTTTCACAATTTTTCAAAAATAGCAGACCTACAAGCTCATAGCGCGCCACTCGGTGGCGCGCTATGAGCTTGTAGATCTGCTATTTTTCAATAGCTAAATTATAACACCAAAAGGGGTTCCCGCCCAAAATGGGTTAAAGTATAGCTCAGTCAAAACAAATCATTATTTTAGGGAAGAAAGGAAAAACAGACAAGCTCAAAGTATTCAGTACTTTATAGCTTTCCTAGAAACGTAGGCTATACTTGAGTAAAAGTAAAAATGTTTGTCTTGGAAAAGTATCAAAAAATAACACTCAAGTAAAGTATACAGGCCTGCCTGTGTACATGTACAGTACTCGTGATACCGTGCACCACTGCTGCCAGGTTAGCGCAGTTGTCAGCCTGCGTCAAGCGATGATCGTTTACATTGGAGATAATTCAATTAAACTCGCATAACAGGCGTACCTTTCACTTAACTGGACGAACGCTGGCTTGAGTCTGGTCTTAGACAGGGATCCAGGGCAGCTTTCCTCATGATCAGTCTGGTCTTAGACAGATCCAGGGCAGCTTTCCTCATGATCAGTCTGGTCTTAGACAGATCCAGGGCAGCTTTCCTCTCATCAGCCTGGTCTTAGACAGGGATCCAGCACAGCTTTCCTCATGATCAGTCTGGTCTTAGACAGATCCAGGGCAGCTTTCCTCTCATCAGCCTGGTCTTAGACAGGGATCCCGGGCAGCTTTCCTCTGATCCCAGAAGCCTTTAACATGATTATCTGTGGAATCTCAACTTAATCCTATAGGCCTTCTTTTGAATTGTTAGTCAATATAACAAAGACACAATGAAAACAATGCATTTGAGGAATCAAACGATATTCAAGCTGTATGCTAAATCCAAGTGATCCATTGCATTATGAATAATACCTGCATAACAGACACAAAAGTATTGAAATTATTCAGTGATTTTATTTTCTTGTTTTAATTCATTCATTTAGTAAACGGTGCAATGACAGCGTAGAGAGACCAAAATAAATAAAAAAGGTATATCCCATAGTCTCGGAGTATAGGCTACTATAAGATACCTCAGCCTTCCTTTATCTGTAACAAAACATTGTATTAACAGGACATTGATATAATAATGCATTAAGTGAATCGAACCATACTGTACACTATATTATTGTTACATACAAGCTTAAAAATTAAGTTTTCAGGAGTGTCCTATGAAGAGAGTCTTGGAGTGGTTTTGCGAGCGGCGTGTCCCACACCAAACATAGCAGATGTACAAGCTCACAAGAGCTATTTCCGGTGGATGACACCTGCACACGGCTAAGTGTAAATCAGGCTTTAGTGTGATGCGAAAGCTCGACCCGAGATGGGTTGGACTGATGGCTGTCTGTGTAGAAACCTGCCAACCAGTAAAGCAAAGTTCTTTGTTTACCCAGGGAAGTGGACTAAGCTCGAGATGCTTGTTTACAGCCACACCCTGCTCATAGAACATTTCATGGTAGGGGTTCAATGCCTTGCTCAAGGGCACTTCAGTGGTGGTAATTTTAACGTGCCGGTCCGGGGATTCGAACTGGCGACCTTCCGGTATCAAGACCGCTCCGCAAACCGTTCGGCCACCGCTGCCACAGTGACATCATCCGTGGAGATTCCAAGCTAATGGGACAGTACAGTAGTAGAGCATTTCTCTCTCTGGAACGTTAGCATGCTGAAGTAGAAGAAGCCATCGTTGTTGCATTATAATACAAATCTAAATGTATCTCTTTATTTGTATCGCAAAAACCTGCCCTCCACTGAGACACAGCACTGCATGAGAAGAGAAATGGTTTAATGGTGACATCTTATAATGAGCACTAGTGAGAACCAATGATATGAACATATATGGTTGAAAAGGTCTGTGTTTTTATGTCTTTATTGCGCACGGCTGCTCCCTTTGACAAATTGTAGTGTTTTGTATTGTTCTTACTGAACCTTTAATCTGTTAAATTAATGACCTCTTCCATACAGGAAAGGATTTCCAAATAAGCCAGCTGGCTTCTACCTTTCCCTGCACAGTATTTTTGTCCTTTGATAAGGTATGTATTGTCTATTTCAGGGGTGGGCAACTGGCGGCCCGGGGGCCACATGCGGCCCCCACCTTCACTTAATGCGGCCCGCAGGTTAATATCAGAACACTGATATAGTATTGAATGCAGCTGTTACAATTCCAAACTCCCGCTTTAAGTACCTAATGACTAGTATTAAAATATTGTCTTTTTGTGTCCAATGTGGACACAAAATGTAGTTATATTAACAGTTCATAAAGTTAACATAACTAACTAAATGTATTTGAAATGGTTACTTTTCAGGATTCCAATTAAAAAAATAGCAAAACATTATTCAGGATTCAAATATATCAAAAATAGCCGATCTACAAGCTTGTAGATCGGCTATTTTTGCTACGACAGTATATGCAGTGGCCCTTTGGCGTGAGTGTGGAAATATAGTGGCCCTCTCTATCGTCAAAGTTGCCCATCCCTGGTCTATTTGTAAAGTGGTCCTTTACGTAGGCAGGCAGGAGTCCAGGAGAGGTCCTATGTGGGCAGTGTTCTAGAGAACAGTGGTTCCCAAACACTGGGTCTGGACCCTTTTGTGGGCGGCGGACACATTTTTATGGGTCCCCCCTTTTTTTTTTTTTTTCTACATTTTGATTAAGTATTATTTCAAAACATTTTCATAAACATTCCCCCCAAAAAAAGGTTAGGTATTTCATGAATTTGTGAATTAAAAACGAATTCAATGATTATATTTTTTTAACCCAAGAAAATCTAAGAAATTAGAAAACAAATGTACTGTACTGTACGTCTCTCTTTTGGGTCTCGAGCTAAAACGTTTGAGAACCACTGTTCTTGTAGATGACTGTGTAGAGAATGTGAGGTCTCAAAGTGGTCCAGGGACTCTCTGGGTTCATGAGGGGGGACAAAATGAACCCTTACAAGTATGTAACCCTTACAAGTATGTAACCCTTACAAGTATGTAACCCTTACAAGTATGTAACCCACATACTTGTAAGGTTACAAGTATGTAACCTTACAAGTATGTGGGCAACTTTGACGATGGAGAGGGCCACTATATTTCCACACTAACTCCCTAGGGCCATATATTGCTGTCGTAGCAAAAATAGCAGATCTACAAGCTCAAAACGCGTCGCAGTCGCGTCGCATGTTCGAATTGAAATCTTGAATTTTTGCTATTTTTGAATTGGAATCCTGAAAATTAAAATTTTTACGTCATTTCAAATGCCTTTAATACTTGTGTTGAGCAATGAGCTACTAATTTAGACTGAAGTAATTACAGCGGGTCATGTTTGCATGTTGTGGAATTGTAAACAGCTGAAATCAATATTATATCAGTATTCTGACATTAACCTGAGGGCCGCATTAAGTGAAGGGTGGGGGCCGCATGCGGCCCCCGGGCCGCCAGTTGCCCACCCCTGCTGTAGATAGAGAGACCCTGACCCTGACGAAGACCTTTTGGTCGAAGCGTGTAGGTCCTGTTTTTTAATTGCCTTGCTCATCAATAAACCATACTGTATGAATCCTTTTCACCAAAGACGGAGTGCCTTGGATTCCTTTTTTCTTTGCGAGTCTGCAATTTACACAGAAGGGACTTCCAACCGCGCCTCTAGCCTATGGCAGGCCAGTCTGGTGACTTCCAACCGCGCCTCTAGCCTATGGCAGGCCAGTCTGGTGACCTGACGAAGATGTAACTGAAACATCGAAACGTTGTCGCTTTTGTACTTTGCACCCTCCCTGATAATAAAATAAGGGCTTAAACTGTCCGAGTTGCTCCAGTGCCTCCTTCCCTTCTGCAATTTACACCTTTGGGAATTCAATTAAGCAGTGCAACTTGAAAGAAAGATAGCTTTTTTGTCTATATGGTTGTATCTGTATCACCAAAGAGCACCCATCTAAGAGCCACTAAACGGATCCCTGCAGCGTTTCCATTTCTCTACTTTTATACCCTGTCTCAGTGAAGGCAAGCAAAGGCAATGCAGGAGAAACGCAACGCAGGTGCTTTAATAGTAAGGGAGGTAGAGATTCCAAGATGGCGTGTTTTCAAACGAAGGTCGCCTTAAACTTGCTCCGGTCAACTGGACCCTTTTGACCCAGTCCGCGTCCCCGGTCCCCCCCACCCTGCTCAGACCGCCCCCTGGTGGTGGTGGTGGTGGTGGCGACCTGTTTGCCGGTGACCAGGGAGGGCAGGTCCGACACCTGGTACACCGCTGACCTCATCCTGCTGCCGCGGCAGCGCAGTTCAGAGGCCACGCCCTCCCACTTCCTGTCCAGTTCCGAATCGCGAGAGCTCCCCCGCACGCGCCTGGAATCCTCCTCCGGGTCGGAGGAGACGACTCCGATCTTGTCCAGGTCCAGGGCTTGGCTGCGGGCCGCGCGGCCCACGCGGGCGCAGGAAGGGGACTTTGACCTGTGGCGCCGCGACTGTGGCGCCGGGGCGGGGCGTGGGGGCGGGGCGGGAGGCGGGGGGAGAGGCGTGGCTTTGGTAGGGAAGAACGGCGTTCTTCTGTTGGGCATTCTGAAGCTGCCTCCTCCTCCTCCCTCTCTCCGCCCTCTCCTGTCTCTGTTGCCTCTGCCTGCTTTGACACAGGAATGGATGAGTGAGTGAGTGAATGAATGCCTCTGTCTGGGGAACCAGAGCCTGCTTTAACACATGCATGAATGAATGAATGAATGAATGAATGAATGGATGCCTGGGGAACCAGAGCCTGCTTTAACACATGAATGAATGAATGAATGAATGAATGAATGAATGAATGAATGAATGAATGAATGAATGAATGAATGCCTGGGGAACCAGAGCCTGCTTTAACACATGAATGAATGAATGAATGAATGAATGAATGAATGAATGCCTCTGCCTGCATGGGAACAAGAGGCTGCTTCAACAGAGCCAGAAATAAATGAGTGAGTGCGTGAGTGAATGAATGCCTCTGTTATGGGCAAGAGGCTGCTTTTAACGAGTGAGTGAGTGAGTGAATTAATTAATGAATGAATGCCTCTGCCTGGGGAACAAGAGGCTGCTTTAACAGAGGAATGAATGAATGCATGAATGAATGAATGAATGAATGAATGAATGAATGAATGAATGAATGCCTGGGGAACAAGAGGCTGCTTCAACAGAACAATAACAAGACCTTCACCGCAAACACCACAAACAGTCCCATGCAGTGTTGATGTTGACGGGAAATGTTCTTTTTTTCACTGAAGAAAACGACATAAAAGGAAATAAAAACGAAGCTATGATGACTATTAGATATAATTTTGTCAACACGTAAAGACTAGACTAAAATGTCAGGGAGGGACTAGTGGAGTAGAGATCCAGTAGAACTAAAAGACAAGTCATTTTATGCTTATTATGCTCTGAGAATAGATCTACAATGTGTCGCATCTACAAGCTCGCAACGTGTGTCACGGTTGTGAGCTTGTAGATCTGCTAATTTCAGCACACAACGAAGTGTGATATCAGGCATCACGACACTGCCAAGGCACCGCCAACATACATTTTATGCGACTTTAGATTTAGACTAAAACTAGACTAAAGGAAAAAAGATTCAGGTGACTAAAATATGACTAAAACATATTTTATATTCAAAAGACTATTATGACTAAAACTAAATCAAAATTTGCTGTCAAAATCAACACTGGCCCCATGCGATTTTATTCACACAACATAGGAGCATCCATCAGAGGCACAAAACACACGCTAATGCACCGCATTCGCAGATGAAAACGGATGGATGTCTAGAATGGAGTCCATTTACTGGCATTCATTATCTTCACTGGGAAGAGATCCTTGTCTCCTGCTGCGTGTGTGTGTGTGTGTGTGTGTGTGTGTGTGTGTGTGTGTGTGTGTGTGTGTGTGTGTGTGCGTGCGTGCATGCATGCATGTGGGCGTACACGTACGTACATGCATGCGTTCGTGCGTGCGTGCATCGTATGACCGCAACAGATTTTTGAGATAGAATGAAATAAAACAAATGTTATTTTCGGCAGACAGTCGTATGATGAAGTCGGCTATAAATTAGATTCACCTTCTGTATATATTCCTATTGTTTCACTTCTATAGTCTGATATCACAGCTTCGGCCAAATGAACAGTTGGCACCAAACGTTCTGAGGTCACTGGCACATCAACAACTCACTGAGTTGTGTTCGAGCACAGACAGCCAGGCACCACACACAGACACATTGTCACACGCACACGCACGCACGCACACACACGCACACACACACACCCGCGCGTGCACACAGACAGCTGGGTGGCAGGCAGTAGACTAAGTGGATGTGACAGATATTCCCGTGCAGGCTGCTGGGTATATGACATCATGGGAAAAGAGGCTTCCATGGCCCGGTGTGTGTGTGTGTGTGTGTGTGTGTGTGTGTGTGTGTGTGTGTGTGTGTGTGTGTGTGTGTGTGTGTGTGTGTGTGTGTGCACTGCACAGGGTGATATTAATGGACAGTAGGCTGCCCTCTACTGGATGAGTGAGACACAGACTAGGTACAGCGAGAGACGAGAGAGCAGGGCTGGAAAAAAAAAGTTTTTGACCTGAGGCAGATTAAAAAAAAAAAAAGGTTCTAAATCATGACAGTATTCAGAAAAGTTGTTTCTATGTCAGTGGTTCTCGAACTATTTCCTGTCAAGGACCCCAAAAATTATATGTATTTGGCCGCCGACCCCCATCTGAAAATATGTTGTTCCAGGGACCCCCCCGAAGCAAAGATTTGAGTTAAAAACGTCTCAAATCGTCTCAAATCTTTGAATATATATTCAAAGATTTGCACCACATTTTCACAATTTTTCAAAAATAGCAGATCTACAAGCTCGTATAGCGGGGCACTCGGTGAGCTCGATGAGCTTGTAGATCTGCTACAATTCGGCCACTCCCCCAAATGTGCTGACCTCATCACATTATTTTGTGATGACGGCTATGGCCGTTTTTAGCCCAAGGAGTGGTTTTATGTGCAAAACTAAAGCTTGGAATGGATTCAGAATAATGAAAACCCCCTAGTTTGACATGTCACATGCTAAAGCATAATGAAATGTAGAACATGTTGCCTTATATAGGCTGGTAATAGAGCACCGAAGTCTCACGTCAATATCGGTATAGAGGGCGCAAATCCACGGGTTCATGTACTCTTTTATTTGCATTGTAATCCCATAGGGGGATTTTAGATCGCCTCATGTAAGAACTGTGTTTGAAAAATAAACATGTTCACTCATATGGATATGAAGAAATTCAACTGACTGAGAGAAAACGCTATTGTTACTGAATTAGTTACATTTTCCCTAGAAACAGACCTGTATCATAGATGAGTGACTGACTGTCGCAAACGATACAGAGACACCTCCCTGACAATAACGCCGAGACAGCTTGTTTATTTTTGGACCATAATGCTTATATGAAACGATTTTACAATGACCCCATGTTATTCTCCATAGAGAAATTACTTCCGTGAACCAGGCAGAACCAGGGGATGAGCGAGTGACGTCAGGACTTTGGCGCTCATTGGTGACCATTATGACCATTCTCTCTCCCTATGCTCCTCTATACTACAATGAGCATGTGAACCCTATATACAGTAGGCCAGTGGTTCACAAACCTTTTCATGTCAAGGACCCCCAAATTGGCACTAATTAGCCCGTGGACCCACCATTTGAAAATATATGCCAAGGACCCCCAAAATAGAATATTTTTTTTACGGATTTTAACAGTGACTTTCAACCATTTTAATTTCAAGGACCCCCAGTTTGACATGCATTAGTCTACGGACCCCCATGGCATTTCTATCTCTGGGACCCCCAATTTATATTGTAAAATCACTGTTAATGTAACTCCGAGAGTGTACAAATGGAACCAAATGGACCCATTAGGGTCCATTTGTACACTCTCAGAGTTACAGACTCATATCCAGGTCCCATAACCAGGTCCATTTGGTTCCTAATTATCATCTAGCTAAAGCAAAGCAAAGCAAAGTTCTTTGTTTACCCAGGGAAGTGGACTAAGCTCGAGATGCTTGTTTACAGCCACGCCCTGCTCATAGAACATTTCATGGTAGGGGTTCAATGCCTTGCTCAAGGGCACTTCAGCGGTGGTAATTTTAACGTGCCGGTACCCCCTGGACCCCTAGGCCTATATTATACCTACCGCTACGTCTGGGGGAATCTAAATGCATTGAATGGGCTGGCTTGGCCAGCGGAGAGAACCAGCATGCAGTAACACACCTGTACACTACGACTACGAGCACTGCCTTTAAAGACCATCCTGATATCACACCAATGACCAATCATACCTGCACGGCTCCTGTGCACTGTTAATTTGGACGGAAATTTTAGAGTTTAGTCAATACGTACAATCTGTACATTGCTCAGCCAATCAAATCATCGCTATGGGGTGCTCAGCCAATCAAATCATCGCTATGGGGTGCTCAGCCAATCAAATCATCGCTATGGGGTACACACAGACAGACAAAGCTGGGTATAGGAGGGGCTAACACTTGTGTGACGTGAGGGGCACCTTTTATCACCCTGGCGTGACACACGTGTCAGCCTGGTAATGTTTGTTGAAAGTGCTGTAAACGCACGTTAAAAGTCTATAGACTTGGCTGCTGCTCTAAACTAACATCCATTCCGAAAGCTGTCCCCGTCCCCCCCCTCTCTCTCTCTCTCCCCCCCCCTCTCTCTCTCCTCCCCCCCCTCTCTCCCTCTCCTCCCCCCCCTCTCTCTCTCTCTCCCCCCCCTCTCCCTCTCCTCCCCCCCCCCTCTCCCTCTCCTCCCCCCCCCCCCTCTCTCTCTCTCTCTCTCTCCTCCCCCCCCTCTCCCTCTCCCCCCCCTCTCTCTCCCTCTCTCTCTCTCTCTCTCTCCTCCCCCCCCTCTCTCTCTCTCTCTCCCCCCCCCCCCCCTCTCCCTCCTCCCCCCCTCCCCCCCCCCCTCTCTCTCTCTCTCTCTCTCTCTCTCTTCCCCCCCCCCCCTCTCTCCCTCTCTCCCTCTCTCCCCCTCTCTCTCTCAATTGTATTTCTGGCACAGCAAAAATGGCTATACTGTATGGCTGACTCGGAAGAATAAAGCAGACCCAGTACAGGTGATTGAAGGACTGGTGGCAGCACGCCTCAGGGTGGAGTTTGCCTACCACAAACGAGTGGACAATTTAGAGGCCTTTAGCCTTTTCTGGGCTCAGGGACATGTGCTGTGTGTGCGGTGCAGGACGGGGAATTAAGCCTTTCTTTTTGAAAAAGAGGTGTTGTCATCTTTATTTCTAACCCTTTCATATGAGTTAACTGCAACTGTGAAGTGAACTGAACTGCAGTGTTTTAATAAAGGTGCTTTTAAAGGTCAAAGGTCTCTCTCACTCTCTCTCTCTCTCTCTCTCTCTCTCTCACAGATATTAAAAAAGTTATTGCTGTGTCATATCATTCCTTAGGGAGAACACAAACTTGAATGACAATTTAGCCTAGAGAAAACACACACTCACAATAGAATCATGTGATTAAAACACACACACACACAACCATGTGAATGTGTGTTTGTGTATATGTGCTTTAAGGAAAAGATGGAAATATTCTTTGCTAAACTACTTTCTGGCTTCAAAAGTGTGCGTGTGCGTGTGCGTGAAAACACAGCGCTCTCTTGTGTTTTTGGGGATACCAATAAGCCCAGCATGACAGCATGCCTAACTAGGCGTTGCACAGAGGGGAGACCATGCATAGCTAATGGCCCAGTTCCCTCAAAGCCTTTCTACTGCCACACAAAAGACACGCACATGCACGCACGCACGCGTACACGCACAAGCGCACACGCACACGGCCACACGCACAAGAGAAGAGAATCAAAAGAGGTGACAGAGAAGTCCAACGAGAGGAATATCAAGTGAGCTAGCATATGCAGCAGAACAAACGCAATATGCAAAACAAACTAAACTAAAAAATAAATAAAAAAGCCTGAACCACAAAACCATTTTGGCAAAAATACATTCTCATGTACATACAGTGGTTCAATTCTGGAATCAACTTGGACATTGTGCCATTGAGTGTTATTCATGCCGTAATAGGCAATAGACAACATTCAGCCACTAGATGTCGCACTTTTACAACACCTGTCGCACAAGGTTCGCAATTTCTATGTCACATCTATGGACCATATGCAGACCGCGGCCATCTTACCATATAAGTTAATGGCAGGGTGCTAACAAGGTGCAACTTCCCATAGACAGCCCATTCATCCAAACAGAAAAGTCCTATCTGATTGTAGCGTTGCAGCTGCACAGAAAGCTTGAATTATACTCTTTCTATCCTCAAAGTGTTTGTTTCATAAAAATCCACTGCAGACATGTTATGCGCTACTTTGTGTCCTTGCAGGTGAAGTGTTGCAGTTTGGAAGTGCTCGTTAAGATATCACTCAACTTCCCTGCGTACCACCTGTTTTCAATTTGCACATAACGCAGGCGGCAGCAGGACGTTGCTTTACTGAAAACGAGTGCTAGTCCTGGGATGCAATACTGTACTCAGTACTGTATGACTAACGTTGTTGAAGGAGGACCCTGGGACCCATCTAAAAGACCACCCCTGGGTCCCGGGACCCATTACAATTATTGTAACCTAATTAAAAGGTACATTCAGTGATCTCACTTAATTCAACTATCACTTATTTTTTGGATAATCCTCCCTACTATAAAGTGTGCTGACCATATAAGGAGTTCCTCCCTGTCCCCAGTGAGCCCCTGGGGTCAAAAAACCCTAGTTTCGGTTGGGGCTTTGGGTGGCAAAGCTTTCATCCAATCAGGATGAGAGGTGCCTTCCTCCAATCATGATCGAGTGGTGCGCGTGCTGTTGGTCTGTTGTACTTCCCCCACTGTAGAGCGTGTGCATGTGCACATCTTGTTACCGGGTGGACCGGGTTTTTTTCCAAATCACCCAAATCACTGAATGCTCCTTTAATGTAAACCTATTTACATCACTGAGAGCCTATATAGTCTCTCAAGACAGACTGTTGACTCACGTCAACTAATTTAGAGTCATTCTTTATTTGCTGATGGGATTCTCAGATTGCTGCAGGCAGGTTGCAGAAGAACCCGGAATACGACGCAGTGCAGAGGAAGGCTTAGGCGCGATTCATACTCCTATTTTAGAGCCGAATAAAAGTCGGTTCGGCTCTGTAGAGCCTACAATGTGACGTCATTTGAGGTTCGGGGGGGCGGGTATACAGTCCTAAAGTCGGCTCTTCGGTGCTACTGAAAATTTCTGACGAGCCGAAATCATTTCGGCACTACAGCGCCAAAACAGCGGTAAAATAGGAGTATGAATCGGCCCTTAGGATGTTTACTGTAACTTTCAATATGCTCTCTATGGGTTCTCTTTTCTTCTCCAGACCTACGATCTACGCTGTAGAGGGTATCTTTTTTTGGGTGGGGGGGGCAGAAGTTGTTGGAGGAAGTACCGCTAAAGGAAATTACGTTGACGCTTTACAAATCAGTTTACATTCTCCGTGAATGAAACAAGTGTTGTGATTGGCTGAAAGAAATATCGTGTCCGGGGGAAATACATCTGATGGATGTTTTCCGGCCCAGGCGGTTCCGCAGATAGCGTCTCTGCCTTAAACTGTAGGTTGTGACCAGGCTTTTCTCTCTCTCTCTACCTTATAGAGCATCGCAGTCCCGCCCCCTACCAGGGCCCAGGAAATGATTCTCCGTTCATTTTCCTCATAGACATTTCAGAAAGTATTTATTTAAAGACGTTTACGCCGCGGACAAAGCCAACTCTTGTCGTGACAAATCATGACAACAAACACAATTTCGGGCCAAACAAAGAATTAGAAAGTAGTAGTTGTTTGTAATTATTTGTTTGGTCCAAAATATTGTGTGTGTTGTCATGATTTGTCACGACTCGAGTTGGCTTCGTACGACGCTTAAAAGGTCTTTAAATAAATACTTTTTGAAATGTCTATGGGAAAAATGCATTGTGATTAATTTCCTGGGCCTGGCGTCGTCATGAAAGGGGCGGGACTGCGACGCTCTATACTGTAGGTTGTGACCAGGCTTTTCTCTCTCTCTCTACCTTATACTGTAGGTTGTGACCAGGCTTTTCTCTCTCTCTCTCTACCTTATACTGTAGGTTGTGACCAGGCTTTTCTCTCTCTCTCTACCTTATACTGTAGGTTGTGACCAGGCTTTTCTCTCTCTCTACCTTATACTGTAGGTTGTGACCAGGCTTTTCTCTCTCTCTACCTTATACTGTAGGTTGTGACCAGGCTTTTCTCTCTCTCTACCTTATACTGTAGGTTGTGACCAGGCTTTTCTCTCTCTCTCTACCTTATAGAGCGTCGCAGTCCCGCCCCCTACCAGGGCCCAGGAAATGATTCTCCGTTCATTTTCCTCATAGACATTTCAGAAAGTATTTATTTAAAGACGTTTACGCCGCGGACAAAGCCAACTCTTGTCGTGACAAATCATGACAACAAACACAATTTCGGGCCAAACAAAGAATTAGAAAGTAGAAAAAAACACGTTTTTTGTTGTTTTTCTTCTATGTAATTATTTGTTTGGTCCAAAATATTGTGTGTGTTGTCATGATTTGTCACGACTCGAGTTGGCTTCGTACGACGCTTAAAAGGTCTTTAAATAAATACTTTTTGAAATGTCTATGGGAAAAATGCATTGTGATTCATTTCCTGGGCCTGGCGTCGTCATGAAAGGGGCGGGACTGCGACGCTCTATACTGTAGGTTGTGACCAGGCTTTTCTCTCTCTCTCTCCCTTATACTGTAGGTTGTGACCAGGCTTTTCTCTCTCTCTCTACCTTATACTGTAGGTTGTGACCAGGCTTTTCTCTCTCTCTCTACCTTATACTGTAGGTTGTGACCAGGCTTTTCTCTCTCTCTCTACCTTATACTGTAGGTTGAGACCAGGCTTTTCTCTTCGCAGATGAGTAAGGCTGGGACCGAGCGTCGCTAGCCTGATTCAGGTTAGACTGAAAATACACAAAATAAATCACTGAGATCAGAATAGTTGGTATACAATATTTCGGTTGATTCTGTATTATGGTGATCTCTAGCATTTCGCTCTTCAATTCTCTCTCTCTCTCTCTCTCTCTCTCCCCCCCCCAAACCAGTTGACCTCAAAATGAGTTTTCCTCAAAACAGGTTTGGGAATCTGTTGGGAATTGCTTACACGCAACGACTGCATGTGTGCAGCCTTAATGTTTATAAATGTGGTTACATTATTTGTACAAGGAGTTACACATGGATACATGCACAGTGAGGATTTTACTGTGTATACCGTTCATAACAGAGGGGGGGGGGGGTAAGCTTATACAGACACCGTCACAAATCGAAATATATGAAAATGACTGAATAATACTATTCAGTCATGTATCATATTTCAATTTTGGATATGGTGTAAAAAAACACCATATCAACAAGTACGGGGGAAGATAACAAAAATACGAAAATAGTTTTGAAATGGAGATGAAGTACATACTAATAGTTTAAAACGTACCCATACTTTTACAAACATTCTTTATTTGATTTCATGTGAACAAAGCCCATACTATAACTGATCCTAGTTCAACACCACTTAAACCGTGTAACAAGTGAAGTGAGTGAAGGTAGTTTCAACACCGCTCGACCGCAATTAAAACAAATGCAGTGAATTAAGACAGGGGTTCTCAACGTTTTTGGCCGGGGACCCCCGGAAATGCTTTGGCAATGTCTCGGGACCCCCGCCCCGCCCCCTCCCGACCCCCAATATAAATTGACTGCTACAATAACCTTAAACCATTTTGGGCGGGAACCCCTTTTGGTGTTTTAAGCATTGTTATAATTTAGCTATTGAAAAATAGCAGATCTACAAGCTCATAGCGCGCCACCGAGTGGCGCGCTACGAGCTTGTAGGTCTGCTATTTTTGAAAAATTGTGAATTAAAAAAAAAAAAAAAAAAGATTTTTTTTTTTTTTTGAAAATAATTTGGGGACCCCCTAAAATATTTTGGCGACCCCCCGAGGGGTCGCGACCCACGGGTTGAGAACCCCTGAATTAAGACAAACGACAGAGGAAATTCTACAGTGACAAACAAAAAGGAGGCTGTGCACACGCGGCTCCACAGAGTGACTCACACCGCTAGAACATTTATTAGATCTATTTACAGAACAGGTACAGTCAAATCTTTAAACTCAACAGAATATATATGGCAACTCTCAACGTGAAGAAACATCATCGTGACCCAGAATGCAATTCAACAATGGCTACAGTAAAACGGTGCGTTCCAAAGTAAGTTGACTATATACAAATTAATACTTTTCATCGAAACAGTATAAACAAAAAAAACAAAGAAAGAGTCGTGGGGATAAATTAATGTGTTCTTTGTAATATATTACACAAACAAAATGACATTTGGAATCGTTAGTTCCCGGTTCTCTTTGTCGAGGCGTCGTAAAAAAAAAAAGGCCGAGCAGTTTCGAAGCATTGTTGAATTGCTTATAAAAGACTGAAAATAACAGAGCTATCGGAAGAGAGACAGGAAAAGAGAGACCCAAAGAGAAGAATATAAGGTTAGAATGAGACAGAATGCATTGTTGTAGGTAAATAACTGTGTCGCAGTGAGGCTAAGGACATGTTCTCCATTAGGACGGAACTGGATGGAAGATTTCTGAGATGAACGGCACCAGACCAATACACCCTGTTGTGTTGTGCTGTGCGGAAAAGATGTGGAAAAGGAGTCAAATAAAATGTGGAGGATATGGACCGACAGAGGCCTTGTTGGTGATATGGGTGATAGGGTATATATGCACACACTATAATTCCAGAGTTACACAAGTTAATTGATGTAGAACAGCTTCCCTCCCATTTCATCGTTTAAACCATTCAGGCCTGACGTCGAAATAAAAAAAAAACGTTCGCTCTGAAAGAATATATATTCAAAGATTTGTGCCGCATTTTTACGATTTTTCAAAAATAGCAGATCTACAAGCTCATAGCGCGCCACTCGGTGGCGCGCTATGAGCTTGTAGATCTGCTATTTTTCAATAGCTAAAGTATAACATAATGCTTAGTTAAAACACCATAGGGGTACGTTCCCACCCAAAATGGGTTAATTCACGTTTTTAATACGTTTTAAGACTTACAGGGTTTCCATCGGACAGAGAGGGATATACAGTGGGTGACGCGTTCGGATGACGTCGCTGGAAAGTTTTCACACTTATACGACAAAGGCTCACACCATTTTAAGGCGGATTTTCATGAAACGGAACGATTATGTCGGCACGGTGGTTCTTCAAAGGTTAGTGAAAAACTATGGCAGTCAAATGAGGATTGCAATGTTTTTTGTCAAACTGTTAAGGCTCTGTTCCATTCAGAGGCAGTGGTGCTGCTATTGTGCATGTGGGTTCACTGGAAACACTGGTCTCAAAATGTTGAGTGGGTTCCAAATGTCCCCGTACGGGTAAATACCGTGTACAAATGGAACCAACCGCGTACAAATGGAACCAAATGGACCCTTATGGGTCCATTTGGTTCCATTTGTACACTCTCAGAGTTATGGGGGTCCTTGAAATTAAAAAAAAAAAGAAAGTTTGAGAACCACTGCACACTAAATGGAACAGAGCCCTAATTAGTATCATCGGTAACACCTTTGGGAAAAGGTTTTACAGCATGCCACATTCTGTCTGTCAGCAGTGTGTGGGTGAATCACAAATTACACACTTTACACCGATTAATTGTCTCACGTAGGCGAGTGTCCAGTGATCCAAACTTCATCTGAAGCTTGCCTTATACAAAATGCTTTATATTTAAAAAGCTGTGAATTTAGTCGATGTCGCTTTTCTTTGTGTGTGCTTGCCTAAAATGTGTGTGTGTGTATGTGCGTGTGTGCGCGCTCGCACGTGCATGCGCGTGTGTGTGTGTGTGTGTGTGTGTGTGTGTGCGGAGACACTGTGCATGTCTATGCATGTATGGTGTCATGTGAGTGATTGCGAGCGCATGCACTGCATTTATTTCTGTTTTAAATGCTGACATGAAAAAATGCCTGTGGCAAGAACACAATAGTGAATACACAAAGATCTGCCCCCAGGTGATTGAGGGGCAGATTGTGAGTGTGTGTGTGTGTGTGTGTGTGTGTGTGTGTGTGTGTGTGTGTGTGTGTGTGTGTGTGTGTGTGTGTGTGTGTGTGTGTGTGTGTGTGTGCGTGTGTGCGCCAGAGGGAGCATGGAAACATGGGTCACATGGTTCAAAATGTGTAGCTCAATTAGATAGCTTTACACCCCTAAGCAGAATCCACTTAACACTTTGATTGCTGGAAGATCTCAACAGGCCTATTTGGATGTTGCTGCCATTTAACATTGCACAAAGGCCTTGTTCGGGGGCCCACAGTAAAATGTTCTCTTATAGCGAGAATCACACGCCTACATCAAAAGAAAGCTGAACTTGTCCACTTCAATTAAAAAAATACATTTTGATTTTACCATGTTCCATTCTGGAGATATTGACCTTTTTGCAACACCTGCATTTGCCTGGAAGTGGTTATCTTGAACAGCGAGCAGAGTTATGGATGGTTTAAAGTCAGAGACATTGACAGGCAGATATAAAATTGAACCCAATAAATATCCTATACATCCTATACACCGAATGAAAGCCCTGAATGTGTACTTTTACGAGGAAAACAGTAAACATTGATCCCATCTACAGTTAGACAGTAATTGGTTATTGAATGCAGCTTGTGCCCACCAGATAACTTCAGAGAAGACATGGACGTGAACTCCTCAATATTCACAAAATAAGGCCTATAGCGACATATAAATACTATATACCGTATGAAACAGAAGACTCTCTGCTTTCATAAGGAAAAAAATTGTACTGTAATAATAAAAAAATCACACCCCTGTGAAGTGAGCAGTGCAACTCTACTTCTCTACTTATTCACTACAGCTCGCTATATACGGACTGAGACAGAAAGTCATGTAAAGCTTTTATTTACAGTTTGGTCTGTAAACTTCTACTGTAATAATAAAAATCACACCCCTGTGAAGTGAGCGGTCAAACTCTGTTCTCTACAGCTCGCTATATACGGACTGAGGCAGAAAGTCATGTAAACCTTTTATTTACAGTTTGGTCTGTAAACTTCTACTGTAATAATAAAAATCACACCCCTGTGAAGTGAGCGGTGCAACTGTTCTCTACCATTGCACCGCGCAACTGTAGAGAACAGTTGCACCGCTCACTTCACAGGGGTGTGATTTTTATTATTACAGTAGAAGTTTACAGACCAAACTGTAAATAAAAGGTTTACATGACTTTCTGCCTCAGTCCGTATATAGCGAGCTGTAGAGAACAGAGTTTGACCGCTCACTTCACAGGGGTGTGATTTTTATTATTACAGTAGAAGTTTACAGACCAAACTGTAAATAAAAGCTTTACATGACTTTCTGTCTCAGTCCGTATATAGCGAGCTGTAGTGAATAAGTAGAGAAGTAGAGTTGCACTGCTCACTTCACAGGGGTGTGATTTTTTTATTATTACAGTACAATTTTTTTCCTTATGAAAGCAGAGAGTCTTCTGTTTCATACGGTATATAGTATTTATATGTCGCTATAGGCCTTATTTTGTGAATATTGAGTTCGGGTCCATGTCTTCTCTGCAGTTATATCTGGTGGGCGCAATGTGCATCCACCCAGTATCCAATTTATGACAAACTGTACATGGGATCAATGTTTACACTTTTCCTCGTAAAAGTACACATTCAGGGCTTTCATTCGATGTATAGGATGTATAGCATATTTATTGTGTTTATTGTTATATCTGCCTGTCAATGTCTGACTATAAACCTTCATAACTATGCTTTCTTTTTGATGATGATGATGATTGCCGCCTCGCCTAATCTATCTCACTGCTTTCATTGTTTTGATCGCAGTAACATTGGGGGGGGGGGGGGGGGGGTCATGGGCACATTGGGCAGCAAAAGTCTTGATCCGTACGGCTATAAAAAGTCCCATTCCACCGTTCGGTTCAGAACTATAGTATAACGGTGAGACGCATTGTCATCAGCTGATTTTGTTTTTCAAGCTAGTGTAGGGGAACATGCCTGG
Organism: Electrona antarctica; assembly: GCF_951216825.1. Taxonomy (NCBI): domain Eukaryota; kingdom Metazoa; phylum Chordata; class Actinopteri; order Myctophiformes; family Myctophidae; genus Electrona; species Electrona antarctica. The sequence continues at coordinate 50,386,078 of NC_136809.1, forward strand.
GCATGCTAGCCTGGCACGGCCAGACTCATAGCGAGGGTTCACTGATGTTTCCTCCGGGGAAGAATCTTCAGTGAATCCCCGCTATGAGGCTGGCCAAGCCAGGCTATGGGCATGCAGCTTGGGGGCGATGGAGGGGGAAAAAAGCGTCACCCGGCTGTGATGTCGACGAGAAGGAAAAAATGACTTCCACAGATGACAACACCACGGTTTAGGTCGCGGAAAAGTTCGTTATACATTACACCCGGGTCGATTACGTCCCCGACGCGTTCATTGCGGTCTTATCACTACAATTATAATGAATAAAAAAGCGTTACAATCACACGTCTGAGCGATCTCCGATTATGACGGCTCTGCATGGCGATACGTGATCCACCAACGGAACACTCGCAAGATCCTCCTCCTGGAGAAACAGGAGGGGAGGGGGGAATCAAATGTCCGAGGTGGAAAGCCTGGTGAGGCGAGGTTAGGTGAAATGTGATTCTTTTCAAACACAGACTAGATCGGCATGGGCGCAGCCATTACACTGGCTTCTACACGTAAAGCGGCCCGCCCTCCTGTTTTCAGGAGGGGAGGGGGTTTTTTTTTTTTTGGTTTTTTTTCTGATCACGTGAGCTGGACTAAGCAGCAATGATAGGGCGATGGTTCTTCATTGTCCGGGTGGGTAAAAAGATGAATGAAAGTATGCTATAAAAAAGTGATTGAAACGTATTGATACGTGATCCGCACCCGACGTTTGATTAATTGATAACGTATTGATACGCGATCCGCGTTGGGAGTGTTAAAAGCGCACTAATTCACGCACTGACTTCAGAACCCACGGCGAAAATCCATGACCTTTTTTAGGTTTGGAAAAGCTTGTGACTGTTGCAGAGTCTATATGAGTCTATATGAAAACCTAATTGTCTGTAGCACAGAACAGGGCTGAACAAGATAAAATAATAATAATAATAATAATAAGGGGAGGGGGAGGTGTGGGGGGGAGGGGGGTGTCAAATATAGGTCACGTACAAAGACATCTCTTTTTATAACTGACTAAAGTGCATTTTTAAGGTTCTGTACACTAGGGGCAAAGGAGGGAGTTTAAAACCGATCTTCAGAAAATCACAGACTAGAGTTTTGAGCTAGTCTGAAGAAGAAAGAAAACAAAAAAAACAAAAAACACACACAAATCCACAGCAAGTTCACTCCAGAGTTCACACAGAAACAGGCCACACTAGGACGAAGGGTGGGAAATAGTCAGTTTTAGTTGAACTAACACTGAGGATTTCACTGTTCCGTTCGCGCATGCTGTGAATGCATCCTTCCCTCCTGCCTTTGAGTCATATATTATCCTAACGAGCTAACGCGCTACATCTGTTTCCCAGTTAGTCTCTCGTCTAAGACATGTGCCTGTTACAAATGAAGTTGTTGGACAAACCTTCGTTAGTCTGATGAGCTCCACCTGGAAAACGCAGCCAGCATTTTGTCGAAAGTGATACGGTAGCTAATACTATGATGCAGTTGGTTCCCAGACCTTAATGTTGTTTGTTTGTTTAGCCCCAAAAGAGAAATTTGATGTCTCCCACCGGGACCCCAAACTAGTGAATATAGCCCATCTACAACCAAGATCTACAAGATCTACGTGTCGCTCCGCGCCACGTTGTGTGCTTGTAGATCGGCTATAATTAATTCGCTACTTCTTAAACATTTGTTTTCTAAATGTATGGAATTTATTTGATTTCTCTTTTATTTATTTACGCAATTACTTTAATTCATGAAACGTTTTTTTATAATATTATAATATTAATTCAAAACTAAAAACAAAAAATAAAGGAATTCATAAATGTTTGGGAACAAAATGCTATAATGCGAGCGCCAGTAGTATAAAAACTGGAATAATGATTTCGGTTTGAAATGTAAACAAGGGAGCAGGATGCAGTCTGGGAGCAGCCGAACAGGAACAGCCCTGCGAGCCCTCAGGGAAAACGGGGACTTCACACTGACTTTTATAGGCCAATTTATTGGGGTTTCCCCCCTACCCCCTTTTTTTTCCTTTCTACCCACGAGTTGACTCATGGAGAATTAAGAGCACGATACAGTATATATGGCCACGTGGATGCAGGAGAGAAGGGCGATGGACGGAGAGTTCAGAGTTCACACAGGGGAAGTACCTGAGTTGGGCCAGCCGCCGCTACCGCTGCTGCCGCCGTGGCACGCTTTCTGCTGCTGCTGAGGTTTGGACGGAGGAATGGGCGAGGGGGTGACGTAGGTGAGGTTGGGGCTGTCAATGTCCCCCTCCCCCACCACGGTCAGGTCGGACACGGCGTCCTCCTGCAGCATCTTGTCCGAGGGGCCGATGGGGGACAGGGGAGGAGGAGGAGGAGGAGGAGGGGGCCTGGTTCTCCTGCACCCCCCTCCTCCTCCTCCTCCTCCTCCTCCCGTGCAACCGCCGCCGCCCAGCGAAGAGTCCAAGCTCTGCGATAGGTGGCCCGCGGCGACGAGCGACGAGTGGGAGTGGCCGCTTCCCCCACCTCCTCCTCCTCGGTCGTTGTCGTTCGCCTTGCCGTTGTTGTTGTTTCCCCGCCGACCGTTGCTTGGGAAGCCTCCGCTGGAGGAGGAGGAGGTGGTGTAGGTGGGGGTGGAGGTGGTGGGGGGCTGGTGGGGGTCGTAGGGAGAAGAAGGACCTGTCGTTGCCACCGGCGGCGACGACAGGCGCAGGAATTCCGGGAGCTGTAAATCGCTCTTGTTTAGCAGACCTCGCTGGTCGTCTGCTCGGTTGCTCTGAGCTTTGGATATGAGGTTGAAGAACTCTGCGGAATGAGCAAGCACACGAGCACGCACACACGCACGCACACACGCACGCACGCACACACACACACACGCACACACAGACACACAAGTATACACGCATATGAACAGCATTTGCACAAGTGCAATACGCATGCGCGCACACACGCACGCACGCAGCCCCAAACACACACACACACACACGCGCAAATGAATTCATGGCAACAACCAAATCTGAACGCTATATACAGTTCTAAATCAGAGCATGCAGAGGAACAGGGGTGTGCATGAATCAGTTAGGGACAAATCAAAGCTACATTCGGTGAGAGAGAGAGTTTGGTGACTTGTGCAGTAGTGCTACATGTAGCTTGGCTAGCACTGAAAGCATCGGTGCTGCTTCTGCAATACCGCAGACAAGGCAAACAAGGGTTAGTTGTATAGGGCAGGCCAACAGCGGCCCAGCTACACAGGAAAGAGAAGAGATCACACAAGAGAAGAAAGAGGGAAGGCGTTTTTGTTTTTGTTCTTTACCTTCAGCTTCGTCTATATTAATCTTTTTCTGCTTTCTCTTTTCCGGTGCCTTATGGAGAGAGACAGAATGGTTGGGTAAGGCCCGAGCACTCTGGTCTGGGCCGGAGCCGGCCCTCCCGTTCTCCCCACGGGGGTGAGCCGAGCCGGGGGTCTCCGATGGCCCGTCCTGAAGGCCACAAGGAGAGTTGGAGCGGGACGTTAAAGACTAGGGATGGAGCTCCGAGTCCAAACCCCCCGAGCCCGCATTGCACACTCCATAACAAAATGTATCGAGCACCCGGGGTTTGGGGGCTTATCGAGCCTGTTATTGAGCACAGCGGCCCATGACGTAATAGATCTAATCACCCTCGCTGGCACAAACATCGGTGGTCTAGATTAAGTGTATTGATGCCTGCCAGCCAACCAGCGCTGCCCGGATAAACGTAATTACGCTTTTAAATTGACACGTTAACCACTTAACCGTTTCTTCAAAATTGTTTTCTAAAAGTTAAAAGGACACTTGCCTTCCGTCTGTTATAGTAAAGTCCTGTACTGTATTTGAAGGCCCTATAGTAAAATGAAGTGATATGTTTTGGTTAAATAAACTAAAATGCATGTTCTGTTCTTAACCCATTTTGGGCGGGAACCCCTTTTGGTGTTTTAAACATTATGTTATAATTTAGCTATTGAAAAATAGCAGATCTACAAGCTCATAGCGCGCCACCGAGTGGCGCGCGAATATATATTCTTTCAAAGTGAATGTTTTTAACTCAGGTCTAAATGGGTTAAAGAGCTGAAGAGACATGGAGATTTTATCGTAATTATTACAGTACTAATCACAATATAACGCCATTTTTAACATGTATTGCACATTAATGAATAGTTGATTTAATGATCTTTCAGCAAGATAGTGATACCAGTTTTGTTCTGAATTTGTCGTCTCACGTCTTTTTTCACAAAATATTAGAAAACGCGGCGGGCTCGATAACAGCTGGGGTCAATAAGCAGGATCGATAAGGTGCTCAGCATTGGTAAGAATTAACGAGCTCCATCCCTATATCGTTAAGACCCTGAAGGCGGTGCAAGACTCGTTATGATTCTGTTATGGCGACACGTTATGACGAGGCATGTTATGACGAGGCATGTTATGGCAATGCTTGGCTAGGTCAGGGGTTCTCAACCCGTGGGTCGCGACCCCTCGGGGGGTCGCCAAATTATTTTAGGGGGTCCCCAAATTATTTTCAAAAAAAAAAAAAAAAAAAAAAAAGTTTTTTTTTTTTTTTTTAATTCACGATTTTTCAAAAATAGCAGACCTACAAGCTCGTAGCGCGCCACTCGGTGGCGCGCTATGAGCTTGTAGATCTGCTATTTTTAAATAGCTAAATTATAACAATGCTTAAAACACCAAAAGGGGTTCCCGCCCAAAATGGTTTAAGGTTATTGTAGCAGTCAATTTATATTGGGGGTCGGGAGGGGGCGGGGCGGGGGTCCCGAGACATTGCCAAAGCATTTCCGGGGGTCCCCGGCCAAAAACGTTGAGAACCCCTGGGCTAGGTCCCCTTATGAGAATAGAGTAGTATTATGCTGATGTAGGTGCAGGTGGAACATACTGTATGATTGTAGTGCATATTTAGGACTCGGGTTGTCTGTTTCCATTATTTTAATGATGTTTGGGAGACAAGAAACCATTTCCTGGGGTTTTGTTTATGTGGGTAATAATGTGTTTTTAGATATTGTAGTATGTCACGGTGTCTGTGATGTCATGGACACTGGGCTCGCTTACTTCCTGGACTACACGTTGTCTCAGTAAGACAGCCTTCCCCCTATCCACAAGGAGGAGCAGTGCACCAAAGCATTATGGGAATTGTAGTCCAGAAAGGAAGTGAGCCTTAGTAAAAGTTCCCAAACATTTCAGGTCGAGACCCAAAAGAGAGATTAGACGTTTGCCTGGGACGCAAAAGGGTTAAAATAGCAGATCTACAAGCTCACCACACGCCACTATTTTCACTACTACTACTACTTACTTACTTACTTATGTATTCATTTATTTATCTTTATTCATGGAATTTCTTACATTTGTTTGTTTTAAAATGTCTTTTGAAAATCTTTTGAAATATACATATAATTATTTTAAATGTAGGAAAAAGAAAAAAAAAATATATATATATATATATATATATTATTTTTTTTACTCGAGTTGTGACCCATAAAGATTGCTCCATGACCCACAAATGGGTCCCGAACCACTGTTTGGGAAACAGTGTGTTATATGGCCTCCAGGGAGTGTGTGTGCGCGCAGTTTCAACGGGCCAATGGACACTAGCTGCTCGCAGACAGACGGACGGACAGAGGACAGGGTGCAAAACATGATGATGATGGGCTCATGTGACGTGAACGATAGTGAAACCAGAGGAATATAGTAAGATAGTGGCGACACTAGCGTTGACTTCCATTGTAACAATGGAATGCGGAAGTGCTCATTCTATCTCAATGGGATAGTTCCAGCCATTATAGGAGCAATGTTTGGAACTATAGCCCATATAGGCACCCGCTTTGCGGCGAGATCAAAGCGTGTCGCTACTCTCCTATACTCTACACTCTGAGTGAAACTCATATAATACCGGATGGATTTTACTCATCCAATCAAAAGAGATCAAGGAGATATCATTCAATTTCACTGAAATAATATCACGGCTAAACATTCGTTTTTTTCAATAAAAACACACACTAAAATGATCCTCAGTGTCAATGTATCCCTTATATCGGAGTGTACAGATGTAACCAAATGGACCCGTTACGCAGTTCTACACTCTCAGAGTTAGATTAACACTGATTACATTCATACTAAGTGTAGACATATAAGGGAAGGAGTAAATGTTCCACTCAAGACAACGAAAACATCCACCAATGGAGGTCGACACCGACAGCAAAATGTCCCTGATGAAGCCTAATTCTAGTGCATCGAGTATGAATTAGCCTGAAAGAAAGACTGACACCACAACAACACCACCACGACGACCACATCACCTCCAACCACACTGTAATAATAACTCCGCAAAGTGGGAAATGACAACGTTTTAGGCAAATCCAATTAGATTCAACCAAGACGTAAAAGCCTTTTTTTTTTTTTTTTTTTTTTTACACATGGTTGTTATAAAGAACCCTCAACTGATAAAGGAATCAAATTCCCACAGCATTCCATAATGCTCTATAACCGTCACCACCGGGCTGACTTCCATTTTGTCCACATACACAAAAAGGGAGGGGGCTTTTTTTTGGACGTTTTTGGGATGACCCAGCCAAGGCTCTCCCTAAGCTGGGCTTCATGTCTACCCAGCCCCGGCAGAGAGTATGTGTGTGGGGGGGGACGTTGTTAGGGAGGAAGAGAACCAGAGAGGAAAGTTATAACATTGCTCTCAGCCACAGGCAGATCATTAAGAGAACATTAGGGACACTTTAGGCAGAGTGTGACAGGAGGACTTGTTGGCCAGCGCCGGCCGGCGTTGCACACGACATACATACAACACATACACAATCACACAAAGTCCAGTCCCTCCCCAATCACACGGTATAATTACAGAGTGAACAGTGATTTTAAACGCATGGCAAAAGATAGACACATGGGTGACTTGAAGACGAGACAGACAAGAGACACTTAGTAGCAGCGTGACATATCATCGTTCCAGCACGAACCGCACTGTACACACATTCAGTAGTATAGCGGCGTGACATCATCCTCCAGCAACGCACATACATTCGGTGAGTGGTGGTGGGAACATTCCGGAGTCGTGACAAAACAAACGGGAAGTGATGTGGGTTTAAGGTCTTACTGTTGCCGATTGGCTCCTGCTCGTAGAGGCGGGGTTAGCGTGACTCTTGGACGGGCTGACTTTCTGCTTGTCTGTCGGGAGGAAGCACAGGGAGATGATTATGATACATGCCGACAGGCGGTCAGTCCTGTCATCCATGTTGGTGCTAACAAACACGGCACTGCAATGTTCCCAGCACAAACTGTGGGTTATATTTAATTTCCTCCTCAGGTGTTTTGAATCATAATTATCAGCCACCATTGAAAACAAGTAGTGTTTTAACACTTCCAGTGCGCCGGAGTTTTTTCAAAATAAAGGCACTAGTGCCCCAGCAGATGTGCCCATGCAGCAGATGAGGCAGATTTTACTCTGAAATGCCCTGCCTTCCATTTCCCCTCCAAACCAGGAGGTGTAATTTTCCATTATACTGTACCTCGCACTCTCATCTCTCTTTAGAAGCGTTAATATTAAGATAAGATGCTTGGTTAAGTCAGAAATGAGGACAGAACATTGCCGTTCTGATCAAAACCATGGACAGCGACGTAGATTCAGAGAGAATCCCTCCATAATGTTTTTTTGTGGCGAAAGCCACAAAAAAACATTTAAAAGTGATTGTGTGTGTGTGTGTGTGTGTGTGTGTGTGTGTGCATCTTACCTTGTAAGTGGTCTGCGATGTCTAACACTACTCTGAGCCCATCCAGGTTTGATATAGGAAGACCCAGATCCAGTGGTTCTGATTCTCCACTCTGCAGCACACACACACACACACACACACACACACACACACACACACACACACACACACACACACACACACACACACACACACACACACACACACACACACACACACACACACACACACACACACACACACACACACACACACACACACACACACACACACACACACACACACACACACACACACTTAGAACTACTGTCTGTAAGCCCCAAATCAACATGCACCAACTAACATCTGGCTTTAATTTTCTTTTAGTGAGAAAAGAGAACGTGTTCTGCAGTACTATAGTTCCAGACGGACTAATGACCTCCTCCTCACTGTACATACAATGACTCTGTATTGTTTATAAACACTGCTGTTACCAACCAAATCTATCATTTATTGGATTTATTGATGCCATCAAGATTGTTTCGTTTTACACTTGTGTTCAATGACAACGTAAAATCCTCCATTGTCTTGGCTCCAGGTCTGATGGGCAGTGATGGAAACAGCTAGGACACAGGTAGTAAACTTGTAGCCTTGCCGAGCCATGAGGCCCATAGGGCAGGAGCCTATCTCCTGTTTCTGTAGCGTGAGGCAGCTTGATGTACAAGTACACCCACTGGACATGACGCTTGTATGTCGCAGGGACTTAACCCCAAATCCAACCCTTGATGGCGAGTGTCAAGCAGGGAGGCAGTGGGTCCCATTTTTAGAATCTTTGGCATGACCCGGCCGGGGATCGAACGCCGACCTCCCAGTCTCAGGGCGGACACTCTAACCACAAGGCCACTGAGCTGGACACCCAGGTAGACATGCACATATTTCGCATTTCTTTTTGTTTTGTGGGTTTCTACACAATTTCAAACCCTGCATATAAGTGCTAATTTTGGTGGGATAACCCTCCTCCTCTTCTTTCACAAACACACTTAACCCATTCAGGCCTGACGTCGAAATTAAAAAAAAAAAAGTTTTTCTAAATCATGACAATTTTCGGAAAGATTTGAGGCACATTTTAACGATTTTTCAAAAATAGCAGATCTACAAGTTCATAGCGCGCCACTCGGTGGCGCGCTATGAGCTTGTAGATCTGCTATTTTTCAATAGCTAAATTATAACATAATGTTTAAAACGCTAACGCTAACGTGACATGGATGCGTTCCAGGTATCAATGGATTAAACCCATTGAGACCTGAGACCGGATTCTACAAATGTCATTCTAAATAATAATGACAGTTTTCGGAAAAACCTCTAAATCAAAATGTCTATGTCAAAGTGGTTCTCAAACTATTTCATGTCAAGGACCCCAAACATTATATGTAATTGGCCACCCCGGTCGGGCTGGTGTGAAAATATTTTGTTCCAGGGACCTCCCAGAAGCAAAGATATGAAAAGGTTTGTGTGAACGAATATATTCACAGATTTGCACTCATTTTCGCAATTTTTCAAAAACAGCAGCATCTACAAGCTTGTATCGCGGTACAGTCGGTGCCGCGCTATGAGCTTGTAGATCTGCTATTTTTCAACAGCTAAAGTTCAAAATAATGGTTAAAAGTGGTTAAAAGCTATGAGGTGACAGAGATGCGTCCTCGGGTCTAAATGGGTTAACCCATTCTGGGCGGGAACCCTTTTTGGTGTTTTAAGCATTATGTTATACTTTAGCTATTGAAAAATAGCAGACCTACAAGCTCATAGATCTAGAGCTTGTAGATCTGCTATTTTTTGAAAATTCGTGAAAATGTGGCGCAAATCTTTGAATGTATATTCTTTCAGAGCGAGCGTTTTTAACTCAAATCTTTGCTTCTGGTGGGTCCCTGGAACAACACATTTTCAGATGGAGGTCGGCGGCCAATTACTAAAATTATAAAATTTTGGGGTCCTTGACATGAAATTGTTTGAAAACCACTGACAGAAACATGGGCTTTTCAGAAAACCTGATTTAGATTAGAAGACATTTTGTAGAATCGTCCTCGGGTCTAAATGGGTTAAGAGACATTAATTCAGACATTTGGAGGGAGGGAGGGAGGCGGCCGGGCAGACATACGATGCGTGCCACCAGGTCGGGCAGGTGCAGGCCGTACTTGGCCACCACGGGCCGCAGAACTTCAGTCACCGGCTTGGTGGGTTTGGCCTTCAGACCCACGGAGCGGTTGATAGGAACCAGGTCCAGCCTGGAGGACGGAGAACATGAAATACAATTACAATACAATACAATACAATACAATACAATACAATACAATACAATACAATACAATACAATACAATGTTTCCCTTTTTACCTCCTTTTATGGTGATTTCCTGTATTTTGTTATATAGAAGTGTATTTGTGTATTTGTTGTCTCTAAATGTTCTGATGAATTGAAAAATGGTGGACCCTGTACCGTAAACAAGTGTAATGGTTTTATGGTGTCGTCCACAGTTAACAGTTTTTGTATTGAGTTGTGCTTGAAATGTACCTATTCTGCATACTGTTAATACATCTTTCAATCAATCAATCAATCAATCAATCAATCAATCAATGATGAGCATACTATGACGAAAAACATTCGTCGACCACCTTTTTTCACTGACGGAAACTAAATGGAAACTAAATGAAAGCTATAAGCTATGCTGACTAAAACTAAGACTAAATTATATTGACAATTTTGTCAACAAATACAAACTAGACTAAAATGTTAGGAAGGGACAAGTGGACAAGAGATCCAGTATAAGACAAAAAAAGTAATTTTACACTTGGTTGCATGCTCAAAATAAAAGTTGTGAACTTGTAGATCGGCTATTTTCAGCAAGTGCAAAATCAGCCATTACGACGGCATCAAGGCCCGCCAAAATATATTTTAGTCGACTAAATCAACTGGATATTTAGTCGACTAAAATATTATATTTAGTCGACTAAAACTAGACTAACACAAAAACATTCCAGGTGACTAACATGTGACTAAAACTAAATGAAAACTATTCAAAAGACTATGACAAAAACTAAACTTTCGGTCAAAATCAACACTGATTCCCACCAGCCCTGGAAGCAGTCAGACGGTGGATAGGGGCCAATTTGATTCATATGATTAATTTTCATGCAGATGTATGGATCTCTCAGGAAAAGTCATGCCATCTTTTTTTCAGTTTAAAAATAGCTCCGATATGGATCCTCATCCAGCCATGCCATAAATCATGAAAGAATTATACAGTACTGACATTTGACTTCATCCGCTTGCTTTCCGCATACAGAGAAGGATTGATAGTTTCCAATAAAAAGCTAGTACAAATATCTAAACTGACTGCAGAATAGAGCTTGCAATAACTTCATGTTAATGTACCTGGACGCCAGGAAGACAAGTCTTCACTGTGGCGAGGACGAATGGATCCGTAATAAACAAACGATAACTTAATGTCATTGTCATATTCCCCCCACCCCTCCTATTGTTCCACACTGTACACTAGGGGTGTAACGATACATTTTAACACATTTTGTGCCCAAGACGTCTGTGGACGTCTTTGGTATTACCGCACGGGCAGAGCCCAAGACGTCTGTGGACGTCTTTGGAAAAAAAAAAAATATATATATATATATATATATTTTTTTTTTAATCAAAAAAATAAAAAAAAATCAAAAACAATGATTTTTTTTTTTTAAATACGTGGTGCCAAAGTTTGTGTTTTCGCCATTGAAAATGCATTTGGCGTTTAAATTAAATAACTCAGAAACTATAAAACATTTCAAAGTAAAAAGTTCCAGCATGTGTCTCCACAGTCAGCTGAACTTTTAAAAAAATGAA